>NC_134020.1:52957812-53274403 GCF_040712315.1 Castanea sativa | reverse complement strand
TTACCTGCACAAGCTTCTAGATATGAAACGACATCACCTCGCTAGATGACTTCGCCATTAGAGGGCTCAGATCATCCACAAAAAGCACATTGTGAGCCTTTAAAGTCGATGCATCAGTGTCATCCCAGAAGCTAGGAAGGAATGACTTACCACTAGCCTTCTTCTTTTTCCTAGTCTCCCCCCCACCAAAAGCAATCATTTCCAATGTCGAGGTGGGAGAGGTAGGGGGCTTGGCAAGCGAATGGGTAAGAGGAGGCGTTATCACATGATCTTTCTCGGAGGCATCACCACCCTTTTTCCTAGATAGGAGACCACTAACGATGCCACCTTTTCCCTTCTTCTCTTGGGCCTCAGCTAGTTTCTATTTGCTGAATCTAGTCGTCATGTCTGAAAGGACGAAGACAAAGTTTTAAAAAGAGAGAGAGAGAGAGAGAGAGAGAGAAAAGATAGAAGGGGGCAAAAATACGTACTCTTTCTCACAACCTCCAAAATTTTCCGAACCTTGGTAGATGGTTTTGGACCCAAAAAATGTAAAAACAAAGACTAAGGGGAAACAAGTTCATCAAAATCCTTGATGGACTCAAGATATTCCTTCACTTTCTCAGCACGACGCTAGCATCTCTTCTTTAGGCGAGGACGCTGGGGAAATTGCAAAGCAAAAGTGCAAGTAAGTCATTTATCATCTTCACTCAAAAAAAGAGAAAAGTAGTTGAAAAGTCAAAGAAGATGCACCGGACACAAGAACTCCCCAACTACGAAAAAATTTGGGGGTTTCATCCAAGTCCTCACTAGGGACAAACTCCTAACCACTTCCAGAGACAAAAAAGAAATTTGGCTTCCAATTTCAGAGAGACGAGGGGTAATCAAGAATTAACCTAGAAGCTCTATCCCATGGCTTGAACTCATAATAGCCGGGGTCCTTGGATTTCCTAAGACGATAAAAGTGGAGGAATTCGTCCCTCCTAATAACATCACCATCATTGGTGGACATCCACACCACCATGCAAGAAACAAGGATTTGCCAAGAGTGAAGCACTAGCTGTGCCGAAGCAAGATGTGGATAAGAAAAAAGTTCCTTAACAAAGGGATGAGTAGGGAAACGAAGACCACTGGTAAAGTCAGCCTCGTAAAAGCAAACCTCGTCAGTATATGAGTGACTAACCTTCTCTTCGTCACTCGGGATCCTAATTTTTACAAAATCAGGATTCTAAAATTGGTCCCTAATTCACTGTTCCTCCTTCGCCGTAAGGGAACAAGGAATTTTCCAGGCTTTATAAGGGGTAGAAACAAAAGTGGCCTCTAAGACCACACGATGATCAGACAAGGATAACCCCGTCTCCAGGTCACTAGACCTTACCTTGGACATTTTCAGTAACCTAGCTACCTCAGTAGAATGGGACACTAAAGGAAACAAAGAAGTAAGGATAGAAGTATACGGACAGTCCTCCCTTACGAATGAACTGACCCTCTCAAGACGCTCCCCCTCTATGAACTCAAGCAAACTACCTAAGTGAGCGAAAAAGAAAGCTATCGAAGGACAATCTGCTTTAATAGCAAAATAATCTACCAGGGAAGAGTCAGAAAAGAAGAAGAGGTGCGAGGGACTTACCAGGAAACATAGAACAGAGAGATGAAGCTCGAAGGAGAAGACAAACCCTAGAATAGGAAATTGAATAAGGAAAACGCAGAAGATAGAAAAGATGAGGGAAAAATGCAAAACAAGTGGCCGAAACTCATGCAGGAAAACCAAGACATGTTCGCACGTTGAACACATCCTAGCTGTACACGTGGCGCCCAACCACCCATGCATCAAATCATCATAAATGTGCAGTACACAGAATACGAAGCTTTAGACGAATTTGCTCTTATCTCATCTAAAAGACGAGAAAACGAACAAGGGGGCAGCTAATGAATCAGAAAATTACCATCGTCATTACACGCGGATCGTCATTCACTCACAGAAGATGTTACACATTTATTATTAACATTGATGACAAAGTGTAATAGATGGAGCAACGGTCACAGAATGAGCTATGATCTCCAGAAAAAGAGAATACAAAACTATTAATGAGGTAAGGTACACATAAATACCGTTAAGCACTAGCCATTAAGCATATCATTGCCCATCATTGCCCATTATGCACTAGTCGTTAAGCATAAATGTAGCACATCATTGCCCATTAATGAGGTACACAACTATAAAAGAGAAGACAACAGAAGCTAAGGTACACACAAATACTCCATGAAATCGCTCTTAACTGGTTTTCTCTCTAGAATCTTTTTGCCTTATTGACTTAAGCATTGAAGGCGGTTTGGCTGACGCCACACCAGCGTGTTACTCTTTCCTTTAGTTCATTTTGCAGTATTCTCACCTACAGAGACGACCCCATTTCTCTCTCATCATACCATTTCTTTGTGGTTTTTCTTTCTTCCTTTTTTTTCTTTTTTTTTTTTTTTTGGCTAGAAGAAATATATAAAAAGCTCAATCATTGTGCAAATGTGTAAGATTGAAATTATTGCCTTCATCACAACTTGTTAGAAAGAATGAGTAACTAGTTCCAGTAAGCTTTGTTATAGGACTTGTTAGGACATATGTGTTTCACTTGTTTAGAACATATGTCATTCATTATTTATGTAATTGGCTAATCTTTTGTCAAAATGCACTTTACTTGTAATTGGGTAAATTTAGGATGAGGTTAACGCTTCAAGAAATAAGATTTAAAAATCAAGTGTTAAAGCCTTGCAAGTCTGTCCAAAAAACAAGTTGAGAAGTGTTTTTTATTAAAGCTCGACAACTGCATCTATCGAGCTTTAAGAAGCTGTTATAGCCCTGAGGCTCGACAGCTACTCGACAGCACCTCGACACCTGTAGCTGTCGAGATTTAAGAAAAACAAATTCCTAATTCTGTTTTGATTCCAATCCGTGGATGTGTCTTTGGGTCTTCTTTTCTCCTAACCCTAGACATATAAAATGATTATTTTAAGGGCAGTCAAAGTGTGGCAAGTTGCACAAGCATTGAGAATTCCTTGTTCATGCAAATTGTACCTTGAGACGAAGTTCTTGCCCTAGTTCATCTTTCTTGTGAAGAAGTTACTGTGTCTTTACGCCATAGGGTTTTGTAACCAAGCATCTTCTTGATCTTCATCATGTGGATGAATTGAACAACTTTGCAGCCAACAAATCTTCTCCAGTTGGTGATTGAAGTCGCGTATTGGGATTCGCGTAATTGGTTAGTCATGTACTTGGGAGCCGTGCATCAAAAGGAGAAATTGTCACTACAAAACAAGTCCAATTGGGTATTGGGGTAAGGGTTCAACTGTAGGTTGGTAAGGTACTTGGGATTCCTTTACTTGTAACCGCTTGTTGTGATAATAGTGGAATTTCGGGAGTGGTGACCTTAAATTCACTCGGTGGGGTTTTTGCTGTGTAGGTTTTCCCCATTCGTAAACAAATCACCGTGTCATTTATTTTCCGCTGCATACTTTAGTTTATTGGTGATTTGTTTGTGCTACCACGCGTTTGCATGTTAATTTGATTAATTAATAAACTTGTCTAATTAATCAATTAATCCATCACAAGGGGTCAATACGTTTTTGGCCTATCAGGACTAACACACTGTCATTTCATCTTCGGGAGAATGGGCTTTAAGCTGAAATATCAAATAGCCAGAGTCTCAAGACTGTGCTATAATATTCCACCACAGTTGTATTAAATAATGAGATTGTTGTCAAGTTTGCAATCATCATAAGGCTTTTGATATCAGACCTAAGGACCTTAAGCAGCCCATTAGGGAAGGAATCTAAAAAGATCCATTGAAACGACTGGGAACTAGGGACGTTCATGTGCAAACCCATTCATCGAAATAGATGGAATTTTTTTTTCTTTTTTCTTTTTTTTTTTTTGGAGAAGAAAATAGATGGAATTTTAAATGTGCTTTGCGGTCTCACATTATCAATTATTTACCTCATTTTTTTAATAGATTTGATAGAATTTAATTTATTCCTCCCTACTCAATTTTCATATTACAGTTTTCTTTTTTCTTTAGTTACTAAAGTTTAAGTTATTTTCATTTTAGCCTCTTCTGTTTTAAATTTTTTATTTTGGCCTTAAATGTTTGATTTTGTTTTCATATTGATCTTGTCATCCATGTAGGACACTTAATGGTCAGATTACTAATAGAAATAGTTGATAGAGTCAGATGAAAACATAATTAAACATGAAGGGTCAAATGAAAATTTTGAAACGTAAAAATAAAAAATGAAAACTGTTGTATATATTGGTATATACAAGGATAAGTTGTAATAATGATGTTTAAGTTTGGAGAATATTGTTTCATAAAGTGAAAATTCAAGTTCTAAAATTTTCTAAATGAAAATTTGAAATACAGCATTTTCGATCGGTCATGCTTTGGCTCGATCGATTGAAAATGGTAAGAAAATAATCCCGGAGTCTCTGGATGTCTCAATCGATGTTCGATTCTTGTTCGACTGATCGAAAAAGCACTCAATTTATCAAAAGTAATTTTCGACTGATCGAAAATCGTGAAACGAGATTTTCTGTAGAATTTTCTAGTGATTGTTCAGAAAGGTTGAAGAGTTTTCAAGCCATATTAACAGTTTTATGAAACATTTTAACTCTCCATACGTGCCTTTTGATGAAATATAACCCTATGGGTATAAATAGAGGCTTATGTTCTCCAGAATTGCTATCTGTAGACCCAACATCTTGGTTGTATCCTGAGGACAAATTTGCGATAACCCCTTAGCAACAATAGTGTGTGGGGGGGGGGGGGGCAAATATTGTCTAAGGAAATAATATTGTGCCTCTAAGTTATCTATTTTCTATTTGTCTTTCGTCTTAACTTTGTTCTTCCATTATTACTTTATGTAATATTTCCAACAAAAACAACTCCAAACTTTAAGGGCCAAAAATGTACTTTAGTCTAATTTTTATAACCATCCAACAAAGAACAAAGAAACACAAAAATGGAAAAACTCAAACCACTCCTCCCAACTTAAAGTGGTTGAAATTGAAACGATGAGAAATATTTAAGGAATGACCAAAATTATAGTATGGTCATATAAATAATAAATAGAATAAGTCTAGCGACACAACTTCTTTTAAACTTGTTGAATTGATAAGTTGTGAGTCGTGGAAGATAAAAGTGGTGTTTGTGATGGGCAAGAGCTATCCAACATGTAGGCCACCTAGGCCTAAGCCTAAGTTCCCCATTACAAAGGGAAAGGTTTTGCTACATAATGGGTTATGTGGTCGTAAAGAGAAAGTAACAATGTCTGAGGGTCCACCTAATCATGTACATTGCACATGACCCTTGGACACATGTTGCTTTCTTTTTGCAGCCACATAACTCATTATGTAGCAATTGCGACATACAAGAATACAACAAAACCTTTTCCCACTACCAAATCCCTCACTCCTTTTATAAAAAAGGTCCCACCCCATTATTAAAAGGCCAAAATTTAATGGTAATAATTTTCTTTTTTAAATAAAAAAAAATGATACGCTATTTTCCCACCTCCAACAAAGCCTCCAACGTATTAGACCAATAAAAACCTAAACCAATTGAAACCCTAAATTGTTGTTTTTTTTAATATGTAGTAAATTTGTCAAATCATTAATGATCATTAATCTTTTCTAAAAATTTGAGAATATAATTTAGGTAAACCAACCATTTTTCTTTCTTACATAGTAGATTGTCAACATTCAATGGTAGAGAGGGGAGGGAGGGAGGGGGGGGGGGGGCATGGACCCCTTTCTCCACTATTTTATTATTGAAATCTTGAGTGACTTTTTGGTAATGCCCCCTATATATTTCCCAAAATAGAGAGAGAGAGAGAGAGAGAGAGAGAGAGAGCTATAAAAGCTTGTTGAAGGCTTTTCTTTTTTGATTTATCGGACATTAGGTCCTTGCTGACTTGACTCTTTATGTGCATGTGTTTCGAGGGTGAAGTGTCCATGTGTTTGTGTGTGTCCGTGAGTCCATTTTTCTTATTTTTATTTTAGGAGTCGTCACCAACCATTGGTTTTGTATGAGGTGTGATTAGTCACCTATATGTCTAATTTTTTTTTAAGTTGCATAATTAACTAAATCAATTTTAATGGTTTATTGATTAAGGTAAACTAAAATTTTCAAGCCAAAGACCTTGGACTCAGAAGTTCGGGTTACATGTGGGGAAGGTGTTAGACACCCCACACCACCTATCCAAAGGATAGTACCCCATTTTAATTTAACTCTAACATTATCTTTTTAGTGAAGAAATTAGATACTTGGCATTTTGGTTTTTTGAAGAAGGTTTTGTAAAAATTATATATATATGTTGTGAAATTTTTAAAGTACTCGCAAGTGTACAAACCGTATCGAAATATAGTTTGACAAGAACGAGGTCGAACCCACAAGGACTTGAATTAATGTAGGAAAATTAATTAAACCTTAACCAAACTAATCCTAATCTAGTTTAATGAAAAAAAGGTTGTTTGAAATTAAATATACTAAGCAAACAATTAAACTAAGCAAAGATATAATATAAAGTAGTAAAGAGATGTAAACAATATAGAGAAAGGAATTAAGGTTTTGGAATCCGCCTTGTAAGTCATATCAGTATATATTTATGATCATTAATTTTTCCCAACTACTACATGATAATCTAGAAATCAATCTTGCTATCACTGAAAATATTCTCATTAAAATCCTTGTTTATCAAAAGCATGTTCTTCTTCACTTCTTAAGTATAAAATCAAATAATCAATTGTATCCGTAGCCAAAAAAATCACAAAAGATATCCAATTTTAAAATCAAGAAATAACTAAACATTCAATTAATTAAGACAAATCCTAAATCATGAGAAAAACACTATTGAACTCATATCTAGAATCCCATCTTAGTCAATTGATTTGGAGCAAGAACAATTTAAATCATTAAAGAACAAATATTTTGAGAAAAATAAAATCACATAAATAATACTGATAATCCTTAACAAGGTTTCATCCTCAACCTCAATTATAAATTTAGCTACTCATAGTAATTGAAATAAAACACAAAAATAAAATACTAAACATTAAACTAAACAAATAAAATAAAACTAACTATCATGGAAGAAAACCAAAGAATTAGTTGTGCTTTCTATGTTTAGCTCCCAGCCCTCGCACGAGCCTCACTTTTCTATATGCTTATATTTATATAACACAAAGACACACATCGACCTAAAGCCTGTAAGTTTGAAACTGTGGCCCAATTGTCCTATAACAATTCGTAAATGGATTTTTGTGAAACACTAGAGAACCCAAGTAGACAAGTAAGCAATTAAGACTCAAGCCCATATGTAGATCTTTATCTCCACGTCAAATTGGCTCTTAGCTGTTACTCTTCTCCAATTTTATTTTTCTATTTTCCTTTCTTTGCACTTCACGTGTCTCTAGATCCTTCTTTTCATGTTGGTTTTTGAATCAATAGGCCTAGACCTCTTTTTCTTCATTTTATTCAATTATTCTTCCACCACTTCTCATTAGCATGTAAATCATTTATTACCTATAAAATAAAGACAACTTATAATTAGCCACAAAATAGCATAAAAGTAAGGCTAAAAATGCAAATATGAGAGTATTTTATTAACAAAATTGATTTCTGTGTGAAACTTGATATGTTGGACCTCGATTGATAGAATTAACAAGTTTTAAACCCAAGTTGTTAATTAGATTTATTATGAATAAACCTTGTTAAAAAAAGCTAACATCAATATCATGCAGTGGAAAAATAAATAAGACAAGATATGATGACTCAGGAAAACTAATGAAACAAACTAATTTCACAGTAAAAAACCTGGGAGGAAACCTTCCCATAAAGCAATCCACTATAATAAAGAGAAGTTTCAGATCTAGTACAAAACCTTTGTCCCTAGACTCTACAATCCCCGTAGATGAACTCACAACAGAAACCTTCTACCGCTTTAGAACCTCTGAACTCTTCAATATATAAATGCCACCCTTTTACACGGATCACAGTACGTGACTAACCAATGATGCATGACTCCTAGTACGTGACTAACTCACAAACTTGAAGAAGATGTTGGCTGCAAAATTCTTCACTTTATCAACAATGAAGATCAAGAAGAACTTGGTTACAAAACCCAAGGTGCAAAGGCACAGTAACTTCTTTCAGAGAGAATAATGCACTCGGTCACTTTTTGCATGTGTTCTCCTTGTATTCTATTATGTGACGGCCTTTAAAATAAGTCTTATATATGTCTACGGTTGTGAGAAAAGACACCTTACACAAATACATAAGCATGGACCGAAAATTAGATCTGAAAATCTGAATTTCGTAATTCTCGATAGATATAGCTGTTGAGCAGCCGTCGAGACCTCGATAGATGAAACCTGTCGAGATTCATTAAACCTTGATAGATACTATCTTTCGAGAGCTGTTGGGAATCTGTCCAGCTTTAATGAATAGCCCTTCTTCACTTGTTTCTTGGACAGACTTGCATGGCTTTAACACTTGAACTTTAAACCTTGTTCCTTGAAGTATTAAACACATCCTCGATCTACCCAAAATATAAGTAAAGTGCGTTTTTTCAAAAGATTAGCCAATTCTAAATTTGATATATGTTCCTAATATAATTCACATATGTTCTAACATGATATACTCAAAATCTAGTTCTATATATATTTAGATGGTATCAGAGCCATGGATGGTAGATGTATGAGTTTGATTTCTTTGCAATTAAGAAGTTACTAGGAACAGATATTACTGCTATAGCCACTACTTGCTCCTTGATAGCGTTGGTCAGCCTCAGACTTGTTGGCAAACCATAGTTTCGCATTGGTCAGCCCGTTTTATTAGTTGACAGACAAGTGTTGTTTGGGTGGTCCCGCAATGGAGTTTCCTGAGGAGGTGGCCCAGATAGCAAGGATACTAGTGGTTAGTAATAGTTCTACTAGTAATTATTAATTGCTTAGAAGTAGAATAAATACGTTTATCAGCCCATCATCTGTTTGCTTGTTCACACTTAGGCTAGGCACACACTAATTAGAAACATGGACTATGATGATATAGATTATGATGAAGGTTATAGCATAAGAGATATAGACAATAATTGGTTAAATAGTAATATGGATTATGATGAAATAGAATCTGATTCAGACAGTGATATAGATGATTATAACTATAATAGTAACACAAATAATTGGAGTATATTAAGAGGAGATAAAATCAATTGATAGACTAAAAGACACAATAATAATTTGTTAGATATGATTAATAAAAAATTAGAATCATTAGAAACTGTTGAAAGACCCATTACATACACTAGAATAAAAAAGGAAAAATGATAGTTTTTTGGACCTCCTAAAAAGAATGAAGGCTTTAAATTCACCTATAGAAAAAGAAAGAGAATTTGAATGTCATCATAGATCACCTTTTGTAAAAACCATGACAGATAATTGGCATAACAGACAAAAGAACAGCTTGGTAAGTACCGACAAACTTATAAAAATGACATATAGAAAAGATGATGAAATAAATAACTTAAAAACACTAAAAACAACTTTGATAGAAAGTATAGAAGATAGTCACATGAACATAGAGCAAAAGAAGTCAGCAATGATAGAAGAAAAGAAAGAAAGTAGTCCTATAGAAATAATGCAAGAAAAAGATGATATAGAAAGCCAAAAGAGTAATAATAAGAAAGATGACCTAATGATGGAAAAAACAACACGTATAGAAGATAAAGGAAAGAGTGCTATAGAAACAAAACAAAAGAAGAAGCTAGACATAATTGACGAAGAAAAAGAAAAATGAATGACAAGGAAAGGTGTAGTAAAAGATATGTTAGAAAAAATTGAAAGACAAAATGAAAACACTCTAAATCTAGCCAATATAGAAACCCTACATAAGAAGTTAGATATAGAAAGAGACATAGAAAAAGGAAGAGGAAAAGAAAGATATGTGACAACGAAAGAGATAGAAAAGGAAAGACATAATAGTGATAGTTTAGGAAAAATAGTTAACAAAGAAGAGAAAAATAATAGTTCCAAGAAAAGTAATGGTCTAAAGGAAGAAATTAATGAAAGGATAAAATTAATTGAAAGATCTATGACATATACCTAAGATAATGGTTTAGCAGAATTAATTAAAAAGATAGAAATTTTAAATTCACCCTTAAAAAGAGACATAACTATTTTAGATATTACTGAGACATCAGACAGTGAGAAAAATGACAGACATACTAGAAATACTATTTGTCATAAATGCAAAGGACATGGACATACTAAAAAACAATGTGATAGACATAATAAAATTGCTAAACAAATCAGACAATTGGATTTTGAGAAAGATGTAATAAATGAATTAATGGAAATATTTAATGTTAATCAAAAGGAGATAGACCAAGTCAAGAACAAGAAATAATTAAAATCAACCAAACCACTTTTTTTTTTTTTTTTTTTTTGAGAATAACCAAACCACATAAAGTCAATAATAGAAAAATGAAACAAAAAGACATAATAATAAAACTGATAGACAACCTACCTGATCACCTAAAAGATAAAAATGATTATTTACTAAAGATGAAAGACTCCATAGACATACCCATCACTTTTATTAAGTGTAGAAAATATGAACACCATGTTACGAAATGTGGAAGAGAAGAAAAACTAAAGAAAGAAAAGGCTAAAAAGACAAAAATGAAACAAGATAGAATAGACATAAGACCAGTAACCATGCAAGGCTTAATGACAAAAGTAAAACAAGAAATTAAAGAAATGATTAAAGAGGATAACTCCACAGACATAAATGAACAAAATATTGCATAAATAGTAAACTTGAAAGATTTTTCTAAATCTCTAACAGATTCACCTGTAACAGACATTATAATGACACAAATAGACTCATGAGCCGACATAAATGGTATACAAGAGGGATTAATACCTTCAAAGTATAATGAAAAATCATCTGAAAGATTAACTCAAACTAATGAAGAAAAGCTAATAATTAATTATAGAAGACTTAATGTTCACATATGTAGTAATGGAATATGTTTTGACCCTTGCCCACAAATAATCCCTTTTTAGTGATTGCATAATTATTAGATTCCATAGTTTACTTGAAGCCAACCTTGTTAAGCAAAAAACTTGACATCAAATTCTTCCTCATGGACGGAGTGTAAAGTACATCTTTCAATGTTAGCACACGTCCAGAAGTGAATTTCAATTCAACCTCACCACTCCCAAGAACCTTGGTTTTGTTAGTCACCAAGCATAACAGTTTTTTCTTCTTCAAAAGGAGTGTACAACTTGAACAAATTTTTGTCATAGCAGATGTGCCTATTAGCACCAGAATCTACACACCACCCTTCAACATATTGCACCATATTGATGTTTGTGATCATAGCCACTAAAGGCTCTTCGGTTACGTTAGCCTGCGGGACAGATTCATGTTTTCAAAATTTGCAAAATCGAGCAATATGCCCACTCTTGCCATAGACAAAACAGGATCTATTAAATTGATCTTGTGAAGGGGGTCCTTGGTTCTTATTGTAATTTTTATTCAGGTTTCCCCTTCCTTGAGGTGATCTATTATTGTTTTTAAAGGCTTTCTTTTTTGGCTTCAATTGACTATTTCTAGGAAAATGATTTTTGGGCATATTATTATTGGATGAAATAAGGTTTACCTTTGTGGTGGAATTACCATTGCTCTCTTGTGTCATGAGTGTATCTTGTCCTCTAGCCTCCTCCTCCACACGGATGAAGGTCTCCAAGGATGTCTCCTTTTGTTTGTGCCGCAAAGTCTTTTGGAACTCCCTCCAAGATTGTGGTAGTTTGTCAATTATGCCAGCTACCACCAAATTGTCTCCGATCTTTATGCCTTCGAATCTCAACTCTGCTACAATCATTTGGAAGTCTTGTGCTTGATCCACCATCGATTTTCCACCCAACATTTGGTAACGGAAAAATCTACTAGCAGCATACTTCTTTGCACCTGCCTCCTTGATATCATACTTGCTTTGTAAAGCTTTCCAAATTTTTTTTAGCAGAGTTGTAAGTTGTATCATAATAATCATAGAAATGATCGGCAAGACAATTCAATAGATAAGAGCGACAATTATATTCATCTTTTGTATACTTATCTATTTTTTCTTGATGGAAAATATATTCTTCATCACTCATCTCATCAGTAGGAACCTTTGACGGATTTTTCTTAATGAGGATGTAGGCAACTTTGAGAAGGCTCAAATAGAAGAGGACCTTTCCTTTCCACCTCTTGAAGTGGGCTCCCTTAAAACGAAATGGCTTGTTAAGATCTCTAGCAGGCTCATTTGGTTTTTCTTGTGTAGACTCCATGTGTTGAATCTCCTTAAAATTGTTGGTGCAAACACAATGATAATGAAAATAACACAAAGAGAAACTAAATAATACTTCTGAATTTTTTATTAATTTAAAGAAAGAGATTACACAACACTATTTGGATTGAGGCGCGGCACTCGCTTTCTTTAAGAAGATTCAAGCTCTTGGTTGGCTAAACTTTGTAACCGGTGCAAACCGTTTCTGACTTGTCTTCCCCAGGATACAATAGCCCAATAAGTGTTGTATGGCTAGAACAACCTCTGCACAAAGTGTTCAAGCCCAAAGCTCCACCTAAAAGAACACCCTTTCTTGCCAGAAATCTCTCTATTTTTTTAGTGTATATTGCAGTCACTTGGATTATGTCTGAATGGGTCGATTTATAAGCTCAATGGGCTTCACGAAATTACTACCCAAATTAATCTGATTAATTAGGTCCATTAAGGTGTTGATTCATTTCCAAATTTGACACCTCCACCCTTCACTTCCCCCTTGTGCATGTATTTGGCCCAAAATTTGAGACAATTCATATTAGTCCATTAATCACCACAATTAAAAAAAACAAAATAGTCTCTCTCCTTTTCAATGTGGGATTAAACATTTTCACTAACTCCTCATCTTCCACATTCACTCCGACATCTTTACATTTATGTTATAAAATTTATTCATTTTAATTATTCAATATTAAAATGCTCCAACAGTCCCCAATCCGTGAACTTCTTCTGTCCCCAATCCGCGTACTTCTTCTCTAATTCTTATCCAAAAATCTTCCATTTTAACTATTCTACTTAACCTGCTGTGGGTCCAGGGTAAATACCAAATTTTGCTTGATTATGACATACGTGGAATACTGGGCTTGACATCTCAGCTATATTACAAGAGAAATAACGAAGCAAATTGGTGGATGTTATTTGGGTTTTATTTTCATTTTTCCGACACATATTCTAACTCCTTCGACAATGGGAAGTTTCTCATTACTCTCGGCTGCAGCAAGAAGGTATGATATTTTTTTTAGCTATCTTGCCTCAATATGTTTAATTTGTTAAAGAACAATATTCTATGAAAAAAAATCCTCTCTGCCGGTAAATAATTTTTCTATTTGTTTTGTTGGACACTGGATCCATTAACCATGGACTAGCAAATATTTTGTGCAATTATGCCATCTAAAATATGCTGAATAATAAAAGTGAGAGATAATATCTTGTAAAAATGTGACAGGCTTGAAGGAAAAGTGGCACTAATCACTGGTGGGTCTAGAGGCATTGGTGAGTCCACTGCAAGACTCTTCTCTAAACATGGAGCAAAAGTTGTAATTGCTGACATCCAAGATGAATTGGGTCACTCTATATGCGAAGATTTAAATCCTCAATCTACATCCTTTGTCCATTGTGATGTTACTAAAGAAACAGATGTAGAAAATGCAGTTAACCATGCTGTTTCCAAGTATGGTAAATTAGACATTATGTACAACAATGCTGGTATAGCTGGGGTAGCCAAACCCAACATCCTTGACAACACTAAGGCTGAATTTGAGCAAGTGGTTAGTGTCAACCTTGTAGGTGCTTTCCTTGGCGCCAAACATGCAGCCCGTGTGATGATTCCAGCTAAAAAAGGTAGTATAATCAATACCGCTAGTGTATGTTCAACCATAGGAGGAGTTGCAACTCATGGCTACACAAGCTCAAAACATGGTTTGGTTGGATTAATGAGAAATACAGCAGTGGAGCTTGGACAGTTTGGAATTCGTGTGAATTGCGTGTCACCTTATGTGGTTGCTACACCTTTGGCAAAGGATTTCTTGAAGCTAGATGATGATGGACTTTATCGTGTTTATTCCAACCTCAAGGGTGTAGTTCTCCAGCCAGAGGATATAGCCGAGGCTGCTCTGTATCTCGGAAGTGATGAGTCAAAATATGTGAGTGGACAAAATATTGTCATAGATGGAGGCTTCACCATTGTAAATGCAGGCCTTTGTATGTTTGCACAGTCTTAATAAATAAAAGGAAAATTATCAGTTTAAATTGAGCTATCAATGTAAGATTTACATTGTACACTAAATAAGAGTGTACAACATTGTACATATTTGTAAAAGGTGTACAATGTTGTACACTTTTGTTTAGTATATAATGTAAATCTTACGTCTAAAATGTAAACCAATAATTATCCTAAATGAAATGGAGAGTCTAAATAATTTTACTGGCTCTTTTCTTTTTGTATTGCGATGGGTCCAAGTGGTATGAATGTTTGTTAGACTTTGTAAAATTTTTGTTGTATTGTTGGTGCGTGTAGCATGACTCTAATTAAATAATAAAAATGGACAAATGTTATCAAGGGACTGTTAAAACAACTAGTAGCCATTAAGTGTATGTTTGGATTGCATGAAAACAGGAGACATTTGCGTTTGGCATTTTTTCTGTGGGTCTCGTGCACTATTCACGGGATCCTCAAATACAGAATTCAGTAAATTTTGCTTTAAAACTAGGTTTTATGGCACTATTCACACATTTAAAAATTATTTTGCTACAGTGTTTTCAGTAATATGTTTTCAGTTTTCAGCAATAAGTGGTATCCAAACAGACCCTAAGAATGGTGTCGGTACAATTTTTTTTGCTTTTGGGTCAAGGTTTCTATAGATAGGCGTAGTGAGTTGGTCCTAGTTCTCTTCTTTCACTATCTCATTTTCTATTTAGATTGCCTCATATGTTTTCCTTGGTTTGTGTTACCCGTCTTGTCCATTCATGGGTACTGTTCCATCATTTCATACCTAAACTTGATCCCTATTTTTACCATTTTGCCCTCATCCTTATACATTCTTTTTTTCTACTGCATGCATTCTTCCATTCAACACATTGCCCACTACCCATTTTGGTAAAGATGCTTTCGAGCAAATATATGCCCAAAAATGGTCTCAACTAGATGCCAAATCTAGGTCCTTTGACTCCTTTCCCCTCTATCAAACCACACCCTTTGCATTTCGTCGGCCATGGGCCCTACTCCCTTACTCACCTACCTTGCTAGTCTTGTACTTTCTCTAATTTTAATTCTCCTTCACGCATTATCTGCCATTGCCGCTTTTATTTTCTTTCATCATTTCTCTAACTGGAGGTGATAGTAGGTTATTCTCATCCTTTTATTCAAAAGGAATTAGGCCTTTATGAGCCAAATACTCTTTATTGGATCAAAAAGGCTTTGGACCCAGTTCACCCTAATTTGCCAAAGTCATTTTAAAGAATATATGCATTGAACTTTTCATCTCTATCTCTTTTTTCTATTTGTAGAAGTGCCCAAGGAAGTATGGGCTTATCTCCATTTGTCTATTCATTTTATTCAAAAGGCTTGGAACTAGTGGAATTTGGTAGGTGTGACACTTAGCCCATATGTGTCCATGTGTCTTGATTTAATTGCCCATGAGGTGTGAGTGAAATTATCAATTTGCCTTCCCTTAATAAACATTTACTAAAAATGTCATTATGTACATTGGGCTTAAATCCTCTACCCCTTAAGCCTGAATTCATTGGGTCTTGGGCTTTACTTCTTGACCCAAAATGTGTGAAATTTTAGGTATCAACATTATCCCTTTGAACATGTGGGTTGTTTTACAACAACACATGCAAATATTTTCTTCTCTCTTTTGTAGGGGAATTTTGAATAGTGCTCCCCATATTTTCTCTTCCTTCCTTTCTTTTCTCTTCTTTTTTCATTATTACTCCTCCCCAAACCCACACATCCCTTCACTTCTATTTATCTCTCTCTTATCCTTGTTTCTCCCTTTTCTCTCTTCTTCAATGTTTTTCTTTTCCAAAAACAAACTATTTGCATTTACATTTCGAGGGTTTTTTTTTTTTTTTTTGTTGAGGAAAAGCATTTCGAGAGTGAAGGACATAGGAATACAATGATTTTTTTTCCCACTAGAAGAGAAGGGGTTATGATTCTTGTAAGTGCACAATTGTACCCGGACCCAAAGACAAACGTGAGCTCAGGCCCAATGAGCCTTAAACAACAAGATTTGTATAGTGTGGATTTGAAATCTAGGTTAGGGATGTTGGAAGCTTGATAAGCAGGCTAGAATGCTACAGCCTTTGCAAATGATAAACAAATATGACAAGGGAACCTCCTCGAACGTAAGCTGAGGACGATTTGTATATTTCTTCTCTTTCTATGCCAAAAATTACAGTTCTTAGTTATTTTTTAGCTAACTGACAGATCCCCCCTTTTCTTTCCTCCCTTCTCTTCTTAAATATTCTTCTTCTTCCCTATTTCATCCACATGTCACACAAATCTTATCCTTAAATACCTCTTTCTTCCATTACATTCTTGAAATCTTTAAATAATAGCAGGAAGGTTGAATTCTACTGTTCAGGGGTCATTTTCCCATTAATGCGGCTAGGGAGGTAGGTGCAGGGTCTTTAATGTGGAGGTAGCAGCCTTTTTCTAAGATATTTCTCTCACATCGCTGTGTGTAGAGGGTACTTGGATCCCCCTCTTACCCAATAGTTTTTCCAGAAATCTGCCTTTAATCTTCTTGGCAAGTTCCAGGGTCATCGCCGGGCTTGTCCGAGGAAACATTCATCCTCGGATAACTCCCTGGACCTTCGCAGTGTGGGCTGACTTGTGGGCCTAGAGGCCTTTAGTAAAAAACGAACTGGCACCCGTCAATAAAGCCCAAAGCCCAAATGTTTGTTCGGGAACTTTTACCCTCCACAATAGCCCCTCAAAACTTTATTTTTTCCCATCCGAGGAAAGAAATAGAGTTTTGATCCGACAAAAATACCTCCCACATGCTTTGTATATCGCCACGCGTGTATGGGTCCTGTCGTTCCCTGAAAAACACTTTTGACGCTTCGAAACTCAGAACGCGCGCATTTATGACCGCAAGTTACATCCTGTTCCCCACGTTCAACGATGAGATGAACATCTAACGGTCCAGGTCGCCCCCCGAAAATTTGAGCGGGACAAATCTAATTTTGAGACCGCCTCCCGCACGTCAAAACGCTTGGAAACCCGTACCTTCATTCATTTCTTTAGAATTCAATCATATCAAAGTATCAGTCATAGCCTTTTCTCTCCAGAAACTCGTGAAGACTTGAATAACCAAATCCCGTAAGTTCTTACTTTCTTTGCTCCTCTCTTCTCGAATTTTATCCTCGGCTCCACTCTTAAGTTTTTGCTTTTCAAAACTCGTATTCTCACTTCTCCTAGATGAGTAGGTTCAAGTGCCTAGTAGATATCGACGCGGGGATGGAAGGTTTTAGGGCAAATACCAAATTCCCAATGACGTAGGTCTAAAATACTGCCCAGTAGAAGCCGTAGGCGGTGCTAGGAAGACAGGAGAAGTAATCATCCCTATGATTGCCTTTATAGAAGGTGGGATGACTCTCTCTATGAGAAATGTGACCAAGGAATACCTCTGTAATCATAGGTTATGCCCAAACCAGTGCGCACCAAATGTGTTTAGGATCTTAGGTAGTGTTAACGCTCTAAATGAGCAGATGGGCCTGAACCTTACATGGCACGATGTTGCCTTCATGTACGAATGCCACAAACTTAAGAATGTAGGGTATTACATTAAGTCGCGGTCTAGTGTCGTTAGGCTGATCTCATGTCTGCCCAAATCCAACAAAGGCATGAAGGACGACTACCTCATCGCCTCGGGGAACTGGTATGACGGTCCCTACTGCCTAGTCGAATGGGGAGAACCAGGTGTGACTTCTTAGGAATTAGATTTACTAACCCATAATTCCATCCTACTACCTTTACCAATTTTTTTTTAAAATTTTTCCACACATTGTTTCTTTTTACTTTGAAATTTATCACCAGTCTGACCGTGTCCTTCTTCTCGGATGTTTTTCCATGCAAATAAACAACACATGCGCCCCCGTCTCAGCTTCTGTAACGTCGCCGACTTGAACCGTGTCCTCCGATCGGAAGTCTTCGTGAGTGAAGACTTACAAGTGAGAGCGGCACACTTGATATTAAGATACGATCCTATATCAGCAGACTTTCAGGAGATAGAAAACGTGATTATCGCGGGGGACAGGCGACGCAGAAGGATAAACGTAGCAAGGCCGCACTTTCTCTCCGACCACGATATTCCCGACGAGCCCAATACCATCCTGTACACACGCCCTATTGCGGCAGTTCCACTCTCGGCACACTCCCAGACGACCGCCGTCCCAGAAGAACAAGCCTTCTCGCTGCACTCATTGGACGAGGAGATAGACCAGTTCCAACTTGAGGACGTTGAAAGGCCCCGAGGGAACCCGTTTGTCATACTCTCGGACGAGGAGGACGAGCCTGCCGAGACTTCCGGGATCGTAGGTTTGGTAGTTGCCCGCCCCGACTCCAGCTCTGAAGAGGAAGAGATGGATGTGCTAAAAGGACTAATGCACAAGAGGGGCAAGAGAATCGCCAAAAAAGGAGCAGGGGAATCTCAAGTCCCTCTGTCCTTGCCACCACCCCCTCCTCCATCCGATCCTAAGCCTCCCATTGAGGAGCCCAAGAAGAAGAGGAAGGGAGAGGCCGAAGAGGCTAGTGGGGAAAGGCAAAAGAAGCTGAAACAACAACAACAGCAACCCTAGCAGCAAAAACTTGACAAAGGCAAGGGACGTGCTCCTTCAGTAGAAAACGGGGAGATAAGGGATCTTGCCGAAGTGTGCCGAGCACCGGTTACCTGGTCTCTCGAGCTTAGGCTGGACGGGGCACCAATCTCTTACCAGTCCAATATTAGGGCGTTCCAACAAGGCCATGTCCTCCACCTGGCCGATGCATTGGAACGTCCCCTTTTTCTGCCTAAGGACATGGAGGCCCTAGAGAAGATGACCTAGCCCCATCTGTTCCTTTCGCTAAAAAGGGACTTGGCCCTGGTAAGTTTCAAACCTTATCTTCACTTCCTTTTTCATTGTATCTAACTCTTAGTAGATATTTTTATGCGTCTGACCCTTTGATACTCTGTCACAGGCCGTCCAAGAAGTCTTTGCTGCCGAGAAATTCGTGGAGGATTCTCAGAAGAAAGCTGGACTGGAACTAGAGCTTTGGTTGGAGACCGAGAAGTCCCTAGGCCAGGCCCTCGCAGAAAATGAGAAGCTCACTTCTTAGCTAGCGGGTCTAAAAAAAGAAAGAGACGGCGCTGAGGCCAGCCTGAGGACCATAAAGACCCAAGTGGAAGGGCAGCATAAGCTTCTTCATCAAAAGGTTGAAGAGCTATCCAAAGCTCAGCAAGAACGCTTTGATTTTGAGAAGGAGCTTGCGAAGATGAAGGACGAAGCTCGTACCTTCAAGGGTTTGTTAGAGGCCACGAAGAAGGCTGCTTACAACGAAGGGGTGGCGGCCACAGAAAACCAGCTGAGAGAGGAGTTTGCAGCTCTATGCCGAGAATACTGCCAACAGGTTTGGGGGGAAGCTCTAAATGCAACAGGGATCCCCTCAACTTTCGAGCTGAGGAAGCCCGAGAACATTTGGCTTCCCCTGGACATCCAGGAGATGGAGGAACTACCTTCTGTCGTCCCTGCCCCTGAGACAGCTCCTTTTGCGCCCCGTCCTATGATCCTAGAGCCCATTCCTACTCCTACAGAACCTACAAGTTCCAATAAAGAGAAGGAACAGGATGAAGGTACTGAGAAGGCCCCAAGTCAAAGTGCTGAGCCCATCGTCCCTCTATCAACTGTAGCAAACAAAGGAAAATAAGTCCTATCTTCCTTTGAAATGGAGCTAAAAAGCACCGAGGCGACCAGTACTTCCAAGCAAGACCCCCCTCCAAAAGCTTAGGGCCAAACTTAGGACTTCTTTTTTGTAATTAAGACTTACTGTGTAATGTATATCAAGAGCAATTAATAAAAGTCTGCCTTGTTTGATCTTCGTTTGAATTGTGTTTATTTTATTTTTGTTTTTACTATAAGAGCTCTCATTAGCACACTAAGAAGGAATGAATGGAACAACTAACTCCACTTTCAATAGCTGAACTATCATAACTCTAAATAGCCGTACACATGCTTACCTTGTATTCTACAAATTACATCTTAGGAGTATAACATGTATGACACAATGATGAAGGCCTAACAAGCTAACTTAGAATTCAATTTGAGGCATAAAGTGATCAAAAATACTTCATCAAAATCTCAACATTAACACGCCATAGATTTTTGCTAGCATTTCTAAAGTAAAGTGTTCAAGAACCTGATATACACAAACTTTGTTTTGATGGTAAGTACGACATCAATTTACACAAGGCATATGGGCCGAGAACCACGCATATCAATGTGATACTTAGAATCTGTAACTTGAAACGTTAATTTTGCCAAAGTATGGGGTCCGAGGACCCTACATTACCAACTTTCTGCTTGATGCTTAAGAATTTGTAACTTAAGATGTTAATTTCCCCAAAGTAGAAGGTCTATGGACTCGACATAACTAAGGTTCTGTTTAACAAATGATAAGATATCAATTTCCACAAGATATGTGGTCCGGGGACCATCCATGACCAAGTTTCTGTTTGATACTTAAGAATATATCAATTTCCATAAGGTATGCGGTCCGAGGACCATGCATCACCAAGTTTTTGTTTGATACTTAATAATATATCGATTTCCACAAGGTATGTGGTCCGAGGACCATGTATCACCAAGTTTCTATTTGATACTTAATAATACATCAATTTCCACAAGGTATGTGGTCCGAGGACCATGCATCACCAAGTTTCTGTTTGATACTTAATAATATATCAATTTTCACAAGGTATGTGGTCCGAGGACCATCCATCACCAAATTTCTGTTTGATACTTAATAATAGTAAGAGATAAACCCAAATACATATTCATAATTTGAACTACGAATGATAAAAGTGCCTTTTATTAATAATAATACCTTCGAAGGTTGTTTACATTCCAGGGGCGTTGTACAATTTTTTCATTTAGATCAGCTAGTCGATATGATCCTATGCCCGCTACAGAGATGATCCGATAGGGTCCTTCCCAATTCGGTCTGAGCGTTCCCCATGTTGGGTTTTTTGCAGTACCCACAACTTTTCTCAACATCAGATCCCCAGGCGCCAGCGGCCTTAGATTTACGTGGACATCATACCCTCGTTTAAGCTTTTGTTGATAATAAGCCATTTGGACCATGGCGGCATCTCGCCGTTCCTCAACTAAATCCAGGCCTTTCTCCAGAAGGCCATCATTACTTTCTGAACTAAAAGAACTCGTCCTTAGGGTGGGGAAACCAGATTCTAAGGGTATCACCGGCTCGGCTCCATAAGTCATAAAGAATGGTGTTTCTCCAGTGGACCTGTGTGGTGTAGTTTGATATGTCTATAAGACATGTGGTAGCTCCTCTACCTATCTGCCCTTCGCGCCGTCCAGCCTTTTCTTGAGTCCACTTACTATGACCTTGTTGACGGACTTGGCCTGCCCATTTCCCTAAGGATAAGCCGGTGTGGAGTATCTGTTTATGATGCCCATGTCACTACAATACTTCCTAAAAGCTCTACTATCAAATTGAACGCCATTGTCCAAAATGTTGTGTGTGGTATCCCAAATCTAGTAATGATATTCTTCCAAATAAACTTCTTGGAATCGACGTCCTTAATATTTGCTAAGGGTTCAGCCTCGACCCATTTGGTAAAGTAGTCGGTTCTCACGAGTAGCCACCTTTTGTTTCCTACGGCCCTCGGAAAAAGCCCTACTATGTCCAATCCTCATTGAGCGAAAGGCCAAGAACTGGACAGAGGATTAAAGACTCCCCCAGGCTGATGAATGTTGGGAGCGAACCTCTGGCACTGGTCACACTTTCTTGCATAATCTTGAGCTTCCCTCTGCATATTGGGTCACCAATATCCCTGAGTCAGAGCCCTTTGGGCTAAGGACCTTCCCCCAGTATGGCTTCCACAAATTCCCTCATGCAATTCTTCCAAAAGTGTCTCCGTTAACTCGGGGTGCACGTATAACAAGTATGGTCCGAAGAAGGAGCGTTTATACAGTTTTCGATCCTCAGATAGCCAGAAACGAAGGGCCTTTTGACGGATCTTATCTGCTTCAGACTTGTCCTCGGGAAGAATGTCGCTTTTCAGAAAAGATACCACAGGGTCAATCCAACTAGGCCTAGGCCTTATCAGATGGATACGGGCTGCACTAATAGTGGTGACAATTGGTTCTAGCAAATCTTCGACGAGGATAATCCTAGGCAAACACTGAGCCGAGGATGTCGCTAAGGTAGCCAACGAGTCTGCATGTGTATTTCCACTTCTAGAAACGTGAGAAAGGATAAAGGAATCAAATTTAGATTGTAAACGTTTGACCTAGGTCAAGTATTCTTGCATTCTTGGATCCCTATCCTCTATGGTCCCTGTTACTTGGCTGACCACTAACTGAGAATCCGAGAACATATGAACTTCCTTCTTGCCCATCCTACGCACCATGTTCATGCCGACCAAGACTGCTTCGTACTCGACCTTGTTATTAGTTTCCGAGAACGCTAATCTCAAAGATTTTTCGAAGACAATTCCCTCAGGGGATATCAAAACAAGTCCGACACCAGACCCTCTCTGGTTAGTTGCACCATCAACAAACACTTTCCAAATCGGAGGTCCTTTGTCCGTAATCATGCCAACTGATTTTTCATCCATGTGTAATTCCTTCACAGTTTCTTCCAACAATGGTTCAGCAAACTCCGCCACCAAATCTATGAGAACCTGGCCTTTCACCAAGGTGCGTGGCATGTATTTGATATCAAAAGCTCCCAAAATAGTTCCCCATTTAGCCACCCTTCCGGAGTAGTCAGCACTGCGTAATACTGACTTGAGAGGCAGTTGGGTCAAAACCACAATGATGTGGGACTGAAAATAGTGAGGAAGCTTCCACGTGGCATGAACTACGGCTAGAAGTGCCTTCCCCAAAAGTAGGTAACACACATCGGTTTCATTCAAGGATTTACTGACGTAGTAGACCGGTCTTTGTACCCCACCATCGTCCCTTATAAGGACCAGGCTGACCGCATGGACGGGCACTGCCAGATATGCAAACAGGATCTCGTCTACCTCAGGCCGAGACATAATGGGTGGCCGGGAAAGATATTCCTTAAGTTGCTGGAAGGCTACAACGCAATCCTCGGACCATTGGAACCCTTTCCATTTGTTCAATAGTTGGAAGAAAGGCCTGCACCTGTCAGTTGACCGAGAGATGAACCTGCTAAGAGCAGCGATCATTCCGGCCAATTTCTGAACTTCCTTTGGGTTCCGAGGTGGCTGTAAGCCTTGAATGGCTCTGACCTGCACCGAATTCACCTCTATCCCTCTATGAGTAACCATGTAGCCTAGGAACTTTCCGGAACCCACTCCAAAAGAACACTTTGAGGCGTTAAGGCGCAACTTGTACTTTCTAAGTACTTGAAAGGTGTCGTCCAAATCTTTCACGTGCGTAGGTATTGTCTTACTCTTCACTATCATATCATCCACGTATACCTCAATGGTCTTTCCAAGTTGCGATTCAAACATTCTGGTCATCATCCTTTGATAAGTAGTCCCAGCATTCTTCAATCCAAAGGGCATCACTTTGTAGTGATAGTTCCTTGTTGGAGTAATAAAAGCAGTTTTCTCCTGATCCTCCACCGCAAGTAGAATTTGGTGATAACCCTGGAAGGCATCCAAAAAGCTCATCCAAGCATGTGCGACCGTGGCATCCACAAGCTGATCGATGCGTGGCATCGAGAACGAGTCCTTTGGGCAGGCTCTATTTAAATCTGTGAAGTCTACACATACTCTCCACTTTCTGCTCTTCTTTTTCACCACGATCGTATGCACCAACCACTCTAGGTAGAAAACTTCTTTAATAGCCCCGGCCCTCTTGAGCTTGAGCACTTCCTTTTTAACAGCCTCGGAGTGCTCTTTAGAGGAATGCCGAGGTGACTGCCTTCTAGGAACAATAGCAGAGTTGACGTTCAAATGGTGACGAATGAAGCTTGGGTCTACCCCCGGAGCCTCATAGGGATCCCAGGCAAAGACATCGATGTTGTCCTTCATAAACTCCAACAACTTCATCTTCTCTTGGTACAGTAAACGTACACCAACTTGAAAGAACCTTTCAGGATCATCGGCTATCAGAAACTTTTCCAAGTCTTCGCATGTGGCTTCCTCTGCTGTCACCGCATCGGGTGCATCCAGAGTCGGTAATTGCTATAAGTCCTTCACAACCGAGGCCGAGGACTCCGTTTCGTCCTAATGTAGTACTGCAGCCGATATGCATTGCCTGGCCACTGATTGACTACCCAAAATTTCTTCAATGTATTCCCTCGAAGGGAACTTTACCTTAACATGCAAGGTGGAGAAGACAGCACCCAAAGCGTGCAGCCAGGGCCTAGCAAGGATGGCCGTGTATAGGGAATATGCATCGACCACGATAAAATCCACCTCAACCGTTTCCAAGCTAGATTGTACGGGCAACCGAATCTGTCCCTTTGGTATAACAGCCTTCCCTTCAAAACTTATTAACGGCGAGTCGTAAGGAGTGAGATCCTCCAATTTCAACTTCAGCCCCTTAAATAAGTCAGGGTACATAATATCTGCCTCACTGCCCTGGTCGATCATCACCCTCCTGACGTCGTAATTTCCTATCCTCAAAGTGACTACCAAGGCATCATCATGGGGTTGGATGGTTCCAGCCTTATCCTCCTCTGAAAATCCCAAGACGGGCACATTCACTTTCAGCCTTTTCGGCTTCGCACCTAACTCCTCGGCCTGGGAGTGCGAAACTGCCATCACCCTGGTGGGACTTGAATCGGTCCTACCAGGTACAGCAAAGATAATGTTTATCGATCCCAATGACGGCTGAGATGAATTATTCTTCTGATTATTCGAGCCAGACTGACTGCCTTGCCCGTTAGGTTGGTACAAGTGCTGTTTCAACTTCCCCTCGCCAACGAGCTACTCCAAGTGGTTTCAGAGGGTCCGACAATTCTCGGTGGTATGACCCACGTCCTGGTGGTACTGGCAAAAGAGATTTTGATTCTGTTTCGTAGGGTCCCCTGCCATCTTAATAGGCCATCTGAAGTAGGGTTCCTTACGGACTTTCCCTAGTAGCTGGTGCACTGGTTCTCGGAATACAGTATTAACAGCCTGAGGAATTGCCAAGCCAGGCTGCCCGGAGTAATCTCTCATCGGCTTATTGTTGTGATATTTGTCGGACCTGAAATCCCTTCTCTCATGCGGGATAACCTTCGCCTTACCCTTACCTTGCTATTGGTCTTCTTTCACCCTTTTATACTCGTCAATGCGGTCCATGAGGCGACGTACACTCCGTACGGGCTTTTTGGTCAAGGATTTCCTCAAATCATGATCAGTGGGAAGGCCCACTTTAAAAGTATTAATCGCCACCTCGTCAAATCTCCATCTATCTCGTTGAACATCTCCCAATACTTGTCGGAGTATGCTTTCAACGTCTCACCTTCCCTCATGGGCATAGATAATAGTGAATCCAACGGCCGAGGAACTCTACTGCATGTAATAAACCGTGACGTGAATGCTCTAGTAAGTTCCCCAAACGAACCGACAGACCCCGATTTTAGGCCGTTGAACCATCTCATAGCAACAGGTCCCAATCTAGAAGGGAAGACTTTGCACATCAAGGTCTCATTGTGAGAATGCACCGCCATTCTCTGGTTAAAGTGGCTCACATGTTCCACAGGGTCTGTCCGGCCGTTATAAATGGTGAAGGTGGGCTAGGTGAACCGCCTTGGGAGCCTCCCATTCTCAATCCTACGTGAGAATGGCGATTTGGAGAGTTGGTGTAGCGCTCAGCTCATAGCGTCGTTCCCCAAGCTCCTAGAGGGGAGCTTCCTGTGCCTGCAACCTAGTAGGTCACCCTCTTCGCAAGAGGAAGTTTTGCTGGGGGGGCGACCATGACCTTGAATTGTAACTACTTCCCCGGAATTCCCCAGAAGAAGGATTAGATAGGGGTGAAGCACGCCTTCGTCTAACGCAGCGCAGCTTCTTCTTGAGGTGGTTAATCTCCCTCTGCATGGCCTTAGCATCATCTTCATGGGTGGCATTGCCTCCACCGCAGGTATGACTCGTGCCAAGATATACAGTGTGAACGCTTCCCTCTCGATCCCTCTGGCGCTAAAGACGTTCAAAAAGATCTTCAGGTTGCGATCCCTAAGATTCTGCATGGTGTGAGCCTAAGCCTGCCATAATGTTCCAGTTCCTTCAACACTAGATTTCCCACAGACAACGCCAATTGTAAATGCACAATTGTACCCGGACCCAAAGACAAACGTGGGCTCAGGCCCAATGAGCCTTAAACAACAAGATTTGTATAGTGTGGATTTGAAATCTAGGTTAGGGATGTTGGAAGCTTGATAAGCAGGCTAGAATGCTACAACCTTTGCAAATGATAAACAAATATGACAAGGGAGCCTCCTCGGACGTAAGCCGAGGACGATTTGTATATTGCTTCTCTTTCTATGCCAAAAATTACAGTTCTTAGGTTTTTTTTAGCTAACTGACAGATCCCCCCCTTTTCTTTCATCCCTTCTCTTCTTAAATATTCTTCTTCTTCCCTATTTCATCCACGTGTCACACAAATCTTATCCTTAGATATCTCTCTCTTCCACTACCTTCTTGAAATCTTTAAATAATAGCAGGAATGTTGAATTCTACTGTTCAGGGGTCATTTCTCCATTAATGCGGCCAAGGAGGTAGGTGCAGGGTCTTTAATGTGGAGGTAGCAGCCTTTTTCTAAGATATTTCTCTCACACCGCTGCGTCTAGAGGGTACTTGGATCCCCCTCTTACCCAATAGTTTTTCTAGAATCTGCCTTTAATCTTCTTGGTAAGTTCCAGGGTCATCGCTGGGCCTGTCCGAGGAGACATTCATCCTCGGATAACTCCCCGGACCTTCGCAATGTGGGCTGACTTGTGGGCCTAGAGGCCTTTAGTCAAAAACGAATTGGCACCCGTCAATAAAGCCCAAGGCCCAAATGTTTGTTCGGGAACTTTTACCCTCCACAATTCTATAATTAAATATTCGGTCTGAAATTATTGTCATACTCTTAATGTGTCAGTTTTAGATTTTAATATATTTAACAAAAAGTTTTGATTTAAAATATTTAAAACATATTAACTGTGATTAAATAATTTAAGAAATAATTACACATGACTTATTCAAAGAAATAGTTGTCTTAAATTATATAAAACTGCCTTAATAAAATTTCTTATATATGGGGAAAAAACGTATATAATAACTCTTTTTTTTTATAGAAAAATAATAACTCATGTTAAAGACATATTATAAATATAAATTATTTATATACATTTATTTTGCGGATTCAAACAAATAGGTCTCTTTTCTTTCATTTTGTTTAAGGAATAAGAACAGAAATGATCAAAACGGAGAAAAAAATGGGAGAATGCAACTCATCAAAAAAAAAAAAAAATATATATATATATATATATATATATAATATAAAAGTAGAGATATCATGCGGGAAAGCATGAGCTCCTGCCAAGTGGCACTCTAATTTTGCATTTAACTTTTTTTTTTTTTTTTTGTCTCTTTCATTAAAATTTTTTTTTTTTACTGTTATCCAAAAGTTCATATAAACTTATTTTACTATTATTTTATTAATATCTCATTAATTGCCTAAGCTTACACCACACCTTTCTTTATTCTTTGTGTCTTTTGACATACCCACCGTTTTAGTATTTTTAAAAAAGCGATAATAATAATAATAATAATAATAATAATAATAATAATAATAATAATAATAATAATAATAAAGGATTAATAGTAATAACTAACTACATAAGGCCTTGAACAGAGATAGAAAGACACAAAAATGTTATAGATTGTTAAATAAAATGCATTGTTTTATTATATATTACCAAAATAAAAAGCTTGAGACTGACAAAACATTTGAAAAAGAGAGAAAGAGGACAGTTGTTCACTCAAAAGTGTTTAATCATTTTTTTTTCAAAACATCAAAATGCTCTTCACATTTTGCTTTCTTTATTCTTTGGTAAACTCACTCCATGAAAAGAGACACCAAACTAGCCAAAATGCCTTCCACTTCCAGTCTCTCTTTTCTCCACCACCAATTTTCAAAAACTATTGCTACATGCTCATTGAGTTTGTTAGGTTCTAAAAGTTTAGAACAATTGGCAAATCGTGAACATAAACTTGTCTAGATATAGATCCTAGAATCTATAGGTATTATTAGACAATACTCAAGGTGATTCATGTCAAGATTAAGAACAAGTAAGCTGCAGAAAGAAGATTTCAGAAACTGCCTAGTTCGATCGATCAAAAGATAGGCTCGACCGATCGAAAGTCGTATCTGCAGAATTTTAATTAAGCCCAAATAGCAGTTCAAGCCCATTAAGGATTAGGGTTTTAGGTCTACTTCTTCTAGTATATAAAGGAAACCCTAAGCACATTTTTAGAAGGCTTTTTAGAGAGAGAAGAGTGTGTCTTTTTTGTATTTAGGGTTTTGTTCCTAAAAAGCTCTCTCATATCTTCTATCGGTGTTATTACTTGAAGAATCTCAAGATCCGATGTTGTAGAAGTTGCTGCCTTCTTTAGTCATCAAAGGTGCTGATGATCTAAACCTTCAAGGGTGGTCTTGGAGTCACAAACAGGAGAGTTTGTGTTGTTAAACCTTTGAATGTGATCTCAAAGTCACAAACGTGGGTATTTGTGTTTTGCAAAGACCAAAGAAAGAAATAATCCGTGAACTCGAAGTTATCATGGGGTCGTGGTAGTAAATTTTCTACTCAAGGTTGCAATAGAATGTTAGTGGTCTAAGTCGCTATTGTGTAAACTTCAATTCTTTCATGGTGGTTTTGTTGTTTTACCTTAAGGATAACTAGGTTAAATCTTCCCCAGGTTTTTTACCGATTTGGTTTTCCTGGGTCATCATATCATGATGTTCTTTATATTTTCACTGCTTTGCATGATATGATATATTTGTGTTAACCTAGATTTGCTTAATTTACCTAAGTTAATCACTTGGCTAAATAACTAAGTTAATCTGGTTGTGTTCAAGGGGTCTAAAAATGTACAGAGTTAGAATTTGAATACATCGTGATTAGTGGTGCCGAATGAGAACCTCTTTTTATCACACTCCAAACTTTTTATAACTATCCAACAAAAGAAGAAAGAAACACTACAATAATGGCACACCCCAGCCTACTACTAACACTTGTCATCTTTTTCATCCCTTCTCTTTGTTGTCCTGAAGATCAAAAACAAGTCATTCTCCAGTTTAAATCCTCACTCATCAAAGCTACTAGTTCTCTTTCATTAGAAAGCCAACTGATTGACTTAGAGTCATGGAATTCCAGCTCAGATTGTTGCAACTGGGACAGGGTCATTTGTAGTACTCGTTTTCATTCAAGGACTGTGATTGCCTAGGGTGGAGCTACACTTAGCAATGCCCCCCCCCCCCCCCCCAAATTTTTTTAAAAACTTGATAATAATGTATGCATAGTTTGCAATTGTTTAAAATATTAGACCTTAAAATCAATATTTGGCCCCTCCAAAAAATAAGAGCTGGCCCCTGCAAAAAAGAATTGAGAAACTAATTGTTGGGTTCCAACATATAGTTTATAAGAACAACAAAGTATCCACCTTGTAACAAAAATAGTTGTTAATTTCAAATTTTTAGTTTTTTCCTCTCTTAATTGTTAGTTTTGGTTGTTGAGTTCAAAAAGTAAGTTTTTAATAAAATAAATTTTCTCTTAGAGTTATCTTATTTTATTTGGGACTAAGTCTTTTTGTTGTTTTTGTTAAGTTTCAAATTGTTTGTCAATACTTAATTAGTTAGTCACAAAGCATTAATTGAAAAAAAAAAAAAAAAAAAAAAAAAAAAAAAAAAAAAAAAAAAAAAAAAAAAAAAAAAAAAAAACAACAACAACAACAACAACACTGAGGATATGTGACGTAGGAAGCGACAATACTTAAAATGCAATTTTCTATTGTTAAGTTTCCAATTGTTTTTCAGTGCTCTATTTAGACTAAAAATGTTGAATGAAAAAAAAATAAATAAAGGATAATTTTATGTTAGGGGGTAAAAATGTAGTTGTGCAAATGTACTTATCTATGAATATGGAATTCGGGCCCTCCAAACTAAAATTCCTAGCTACGCCCCTAGTGATTGCTCTATATCTTGACAACCTTATCTCTAGGCAATCTATAGAGCCCATAGTGGTGACCTCCACCATCTTGACACCAAACTTTCGCATTAGAAGCTTGATGCTTCTTGACATGGCAGGGAATCAAATACAAGGTGAATTATCAGGCTTTGCCAATTTAAGCAAATTGGTTTATCTTGATTTGAAGAATAATATCTTTAGTAACTCCATTTCCTCCCAACTTTTTCACTTGAGGTATCTTCAATATCTTGATATGAGTAGCAATATATTCCATGGTATTCTTAGGGGAAGTGGGCTCTCTTCAAAACTTGCGGGTCTTGAACCTGGAAGAAAATTCTCTCGGTGGAAATATCCCTAAGGAGATAAGGAACATGACAAAGTTGCGGCAGTTGTCCTTCGCAGCAACAATTTTTTTTTGGCGAAATTCCATCATCATTTTCGTATTTGAAGGAGTTGGAAGTATTGGACTTGAGGGATAATTCCTTGTCAAAGAAGATTCCTAATTTTACTAGCTATCTATCCAACATAACTAGTTTGTCCTTGTGCAACAAGTACACTGGGAGTATTCCATCATCCATGCAGAAATTGGTGAGGTTGGAAACACTTCAATTAGAAAACAATTTGCTCAGTGGAAAAATTCCATCTTGGTTGTTCAATATAAAGGGCATGAAGCATCTTTTTCCTGGAAGAAATAATCTCATTTGGAATAGTGATGCAAAAATAGAGCCTACGTGTATTTTATCTCAATTGTGCATGAAATCTTGTGGTCTTGTTGGAGAAATCCCATATTGGATTTCTAAACTGAAGACTCTTGACTTTTCGGACTTGAGTGAGAACAAGCTGGAAGGAATTTTCCCACAATGGCTTGCTGAAATGAAAGTTGGAAGTATAATTATGTCAGATAACAATCTAACAGGTTCTCTTCCACCCTGTCTCTTCAACTCTAAACGTTTATCAATTCTTTCCCTTTCCCGATACCAAACTACATTGGTAATGCAACTGAAATCTTGATTCTCATGTTGGCTGAAAAGAACTTTTCAGGGAAAGTTCCTCACTCTATCTCTAATATATATCGCCTCCAATTACTAGACTTGTCAAGCAATAGATTTTTTGGCAACTTACCAGATTTTAGCTCCAATGTATTCCTCGGGTACATTGACATTTCTTCTAATGAATTCTCAGGTGAAATTCCAACAAAATTTTACCAAATTGAAATCCTTGCTTTGGGAAAAAATAGGTTTACTAGCAACTTTCCTAAAATCCTGACCAATATGCGCCATCTTGAACACCTAGATATCCATGACAACAAAATCAGTGGTGAACTGCCAGAGTTTATTAGCCAAATATCCACCATTCAAGTCCTAAATTTACGAAACACCACCCTCCAAGGTTCTATCCTTGATGGTATTTCCAATCTTAGTTGCCTCCGAATCCTTGACCTCTCAAGCAACCATCTTGTTGGCAACATTCCTGCAAAGTTTGGAAATCTTCTTGGTATGATTGAAAAACCAAACAAATCATTTTCATCACTCTCTAATATTTTCACCATCTCGCTAAAGTATAATGATTTGATAGTGAATTGGAAGAAATCGGAACAAGGTCTGTCAAGCCATAACATTGAACTCTACTCTTTGTTAGACATGTCAATGAACCAACTTTTTGGTGAGATCCCAGCATCATTAGGCAAATTGAATGGTCTAAAACTTCTCAACATCTCACATAACATCCTCCATGGGAATGTACCGATAAGTCTTGGTGACTTAAAGAGCCTAGAGAGTTTGGACTTGTCATATAACAAATTATCAGGCTTAATTTCACGATCACTAGCAAAGCTGCAACAATTGTCTATTTTGGATGTGAGTAACAACAAGCTCACTGGTAAGATTCCAGTTAGTGGTAAAATGGACACCATGAATGATCCAAACTTTTTTGCCAACAATAGTCTGTTGTGTGGAATGCAGATTCGAGTTCCGTATCCAGAAGAGTTGTCACCAACAAAACCCTTAAAAGGATGAGAATAAGGAGAGATGGTTCTTATGGGAGGGAGTAGTGAATGGATACTCATTTGGCTTCACCATAGCAGTGAGAATTCTATATCATACCGTGTATTTTGTTCATTAACCACTTCCTAAAATTGTAGCAGCCAATGAAATGGGTTAGAGGTTCAAATTTCTAGTCTCACACAAGTTATGTTGTTTGTTTTATAGTCAAATATCTAATTCCCAACTTGTAAAGGCTTTCAATTAAGGGTGAAGCTATTGTGTGTAGTACATTTTTGCATTAATTGAACACAATATGATTCGAACATGTGTCTAGTTTTGGACACATGTCTGCATCATATCATGTCCAATGCAAAAATGTATTAGACACAAACGATATCCTTCAACTAGACAATGTAACAAATAGCCATTCATAAGTATCAATAAATTATTTGTGTAATTGAAACGTATTTGAAAGTGCGAGGGCAACGACACAAAAATATATGACATTATAAATGGAAATATAAAATCCTGGTAAATTGTTCTCTCTTGTCATACCATTTCTTTTTAATTTTTCTTCCTTTCCTCTTTTTTTTTTTTTTTTCTTTTTTTGGCTAGAAGAAAATATATAAAAAGCTTAATCATTGTGTGAATGTGTAGATTGCAATTATTGCCTTCATCACAACTTGTAAGAAGGAATGAATAACTAGTTCCATAAGAGCTTTGCTATAGAACTAACACATAGACATTTCATCTTTGGGAGAATGGGCTCTAAGCTGAAATATCAAGTAGCCGGACCCGCAAGGCTGTGCTATAAAATTCCACCACGTACAGTTGTAGTAAATGATGAGACTGTTGTCTAGTTGGCACTTGGCAGTCATTATAAGGCTTTTGATATCGGGTCTAAGGGACTTAAGGATCCCATTAGGGTCCATTAGGGAAGGAATCTGAGGAGATTCATCGAAACGACTGGGATTTTAAAGCCCATTAGGCAATTTTATTAGCAGACCCATTCAAATACCACAAGCGTATACCCACTAAAATTTAAACCCACATCACAACCAAATGTCATGGAGATGCTATTGCTTCTCCTTACTTTTCTTTTCTTCTTTATTTTTATTATTATTATTTTTTTTTTTTAGGAATCACGCTTTTCCCTTTAAACTTTAATGTTGTCAAAATTTGATGAAGGGAAGTAGATAGAATTTTAAATGTGCCCTCGAGTCTCACATCATCAATTATTTAGAGGGTGTTTAGTAGAGTAGCTTGAGATGAGATTTTTGTAATTTTTTAAAATACGTATGAATGAAAAAGTGTGTGAAAAAGTGTGTAATGCTGTTTAATTTGTGAAAATTTGAGTTTGGAATTACTCACCAAACAGACCCTTACTATTTTTTAATAGGTTTGATAGAATTTAATATATAGAGTGTCCTATACCATTAAGTTAAGGTACCAAATGATTTTTGGTATAAACGAGTTCAAATCCCCGATTTCTTATTTGATAACAATAAACTTTATTTGATGATAATAAACTTTTCTAGTCAAGTTAACTGAAACTCACAATTATTTACTTTATTTGGCTAGACCATGATTTTTAGTGCAATAGGTGAAACTTTATTTATCCCGCAGCCCACTCCTCCCAACTTAATTTTTATATTTAATATTTTAAATTTTTTTTTTTGGTGTTTTTTTTAGTTATTCATGTTTGGGCTGTTTTCATTTTACCCTTTTATGTTTTAAAATTTTATTTTGGCCCTAAATGTTTGATTATTTTCATATTGGTCTTATTGTCTGTTTTTGTTATTGATATAATTTTCCATAATATCTTTTTTTTTTTTTTTTTTGCCTACAATGAAATTCTTGCATTCCACAACATTTTAGAGCTAATATTTCATTAAATAATAAAACATGTAAGGCACTTAACGGTCTGATTACTAATAGAAATGGTTAATAAAGCCAATATGAAAACATAATCAAATATGAAAGGTCAAAATGAAAATTTTGAAATGTAAAAGCAAAAATGAAAAAAACTCAAAACTTTATGGGCCAAAAGTATATTTTATTCTAATTTTTATAACCATCCAACAAAGAACAAAGAAACACAACATTTGAAAATTTTCAAGCCTACTCCTCCCAACCTTTAATGGACGAAATCGACATGGTGAGAAATATATAAGGAATGACAAAAATTATAGTTTGGTCCTACAAATACTAATTAGAATAAGTCCAACTACACAACTTCTTTTACAAATTGTTGAATTGATAGGTTGAGTCGTGAAATAAAAGTGGTGTTGATGATTAGTAGGCTGATCCAACAATGAAGGCTAGCTAGGCCTAGGTCTAAGTCCCCCACTACAAAAGCCCCTCACTCCCTTTATAGAAAAGGACTCAAATTATATGATAATAATTTCCTTTTTTTAAAAAGGATATACTATTCTTCCACTTCTAGGTCTCTATCAAGGCCTCTAACATATTAGATGAATAAAAATCTAACCCAATTGAAATAGGGTTTTTTATTATTATTTAAATTGTTGTAAATATATAAATCATTAATGATGATTAATTTCTCCTAATAGTTTGAGAATTTAATTTTTGTAAACCAATTTCTTACATAGTAAATTGTCAACATTCAGTGAAAAACGGAGAGGGGGCCATGAATCCTCTTGGTGACTTTTCAAAAAAAGTCTCTCTCCTACTATTTTATTATTAAAATCTAAAAACCATGAGTGGCTTTTTGGTAATGACACTCTCCAATTTATTTTTTATTTTTGAAAAAAGTAAACACTTATTTAAACTAGCATTCACTCCTCCCTATATTAACTCTTCTTTTTCTTTTTTTTTGAGAAACCGGCCTGTCGAGCATTTTATTGAATAATACCGGCTAAATCAGATTGAAAAGCAAAATAAGAAAGCGGAGGAACAGATTCCATCCACACAACATAATCTGAAACATGAATAGCATATCTAGTTAAATCAAGGGCAACTTTATTACCTTCTCTCTTTGTATAAGAGCAAAGTAACGTACTAAAACTAGTTGAAAAAAATTGAACATCCTCTACCAACAAACCAAACGGAGACAAGGACTTTTCACCACTTGTTAAGGCATGATGGACCAGCCAAGAGTCTCCTTCCAAAATGGCATCAATAATCCCAATCTCTCTTGCAAATTCCAGCACCCTGGTTGCTGCAATTGCCTCCATGTCTACAACCTGGTAAGCACGAGGAACTTGCTGTGACAGAGCTGCAATGGCTGCACCAGACGAGTCTCAAACTACGACTCCAATACCAGACTTCCCCTCATGTCTGAAACTGGCACCGTCAAAGTTGATTTTAAACAAATCACAGGGAGGGGGCTGCCAGGATACACGGGGGCTTCGCTGGGGTAGACTTGCAATGGGCTGAGCTGCAATAAACTTGTCCAATCTTGCCTTTGCCGAGGATGCAATTTGAGACAGCATACAGTGTGGCTTATTGAGACGAGCTTGGTTCCTCTGAGTCCAGACCGACTGTAGAGAGGGAAAATTCCCGACCTATCACAAGCTGACACATCATACTACCAAGTCCACAAAATACAACCAATTACAAAGCGCCACGTATTGCTGTTAGGTTTTGCCATCGCTATTCAGAAACCAATAGAAGTTTGCCAAGTGTCATTGAAATAAAGGCATGAAACTGCATCAGCAGGTGTAAGCAATGACACAAGCAGCTCCGCACATGTAAGCGATGACACAGGCAGCCTCGCACGTGTAAGCAGTGACACAAGCACTCAGCACGTGTAAGCAATGACATAAGCGGACCAATCAAGCTGTGACAAGTGTCACCAATCAAACTCCGCCACGTGTCACTCACCTACCCCTAAACTCCTATAAATAGAAGCCTTCCTAAGACATTTAGGAGGACACACAGACAGAGACAGACAGGACGGAGACAGAAGGAAGAAGATATCTTGAGTTCAGAAATCCAGAAGCTCTGCCGGAATCAAACCCCGAAGCCTCCAAGAACTTCAAGAACTTCAACCTCGAATACAAACAACATTCGAAGCAAAATCATCCAAACTACTCGTCCAGATCTCAAAGTCCACTGGAATCAAGCTTAAAAGCCTCCGGAAACCTCAACAAACCACAAATTGGTGAAGCTCTACGGATTCAAGCCTCCAAAGCCCCGAAGAACTTCCACCACAAACCTTCAAATACGAAGAACAATCAAAGAGGAATCATCCAAATCATATTCCTAAATCTCAAAGTTCACTGGAATCAAGCTCAAAAGCCTCCAGAAACCTCAACAAACCATAAATCAACGAAGCTCTACGGAATCAAGCCTCTAAAGCACCGAAGAACTTCCACCACAAACCTTCAAACACGAAGAACACACGAAGAACACGAAGAACACACGAAGAACACGAAGAACAAAGAATTTCTAACAAGCTCATAGCCAGAGATTCATTGTAATTCCGTTTCAAAGATCTTCGATCCATTCCTCAGCCAAATTGAAGAATATCTTATGTTCAAATCAAAATCACATTACCACAATTCCAATCAATAAATCTTTCAAGGAGATCGAATCAGAGGATCACTCTTTTGTAATTACAGAGAATTGTACCACACATTTATCAATACAAATTCGTATTTGTGAAACTATTTTAGTTGTTTGATTTATTTCGAACTAAGAAATTAGTCGTCTACAAATTCTGGCACGCCCGGTGGGACATCTCTACCTCTCATCTCATTCTCCTTCAAAGAAAAAAATCTTCATCATCTTGCTACCAACTTCAATGGCCTCTAGCAAGAACATTCAAGCTTTAACAATAGCTACTTCAATTAAACTTGGTACGGCTACCACCGACAGTTGCATTGAAGCAATCAATTGTAGCCAACCTAAAGCTCACAATAAGCTTCAATCTCAATCAACCAATGAAGCCAAGGTCCAGACAATCATCTCCTTAGACCCTCTTAAAAGAAACAAGGTCATCAACAAGGACATCTCCATCTTGGAACACCTCAAGTATGAGGGCAAATCCCCTTCTTCCTCCACAAGAAGTTGGTCGCACGATTTCTCTCTCATCAAAGGGAACCCAAAAGATGAGATTTCACGTGCTCACTTCAATTCACTTCCTTCTCCATCATCTGTGGAAGTTGTGTCAGTCATGATGACTAACACCTCTACCATGGAAGAAAAGATGGCTGAAATGGAACAAAGGGTCGTCCTTCTCACAAAAGCACTTGAAGATAAGGACCTCCAAATTGCAACTTTAATGAACAAGCTCGAAGTACAAGATCTTGGTGAATCAAGCCATGGTCATAAATTCACATCTGCGAAGGATGATAAAGGGAAAGAAATTGAAAACACTCCCCGACAAGAACAATCCACCTCAATGGCCTCAATATCTGTCCAACAACTGCAGGACATGATAACGAACACCATACGAGCACAATATGGAGGTTCTTCCACACATTCTCTCATGTATTCAAAACCTTATACAAAGCGCATTGACAATATGAGAATGCCAAATGGGTATCAACCCCCCAAGTTCTTGCAATTCGATGGCAAGGGAAACCCTAAACAACACATTGCTCATTTTGTAGAAACCTGTGAGAACGCAGGGACTCAAGAAGGCCTCTTTGTAAAGCAGTTTGTTCGTTCACTGAAAGGAAACGCCTTTGATTGGTATACAGACTTGGAACCCGAGTCAATCGATAATTGGGAACAACTTGAAAGGGAGTTCCTCAACCGGTTCTACAGCACACGTCGTACGGTAAGCATGATGGAGCTTACCAATACTAAGCAGTGGAAAGATGAACCCGTTGTTGACTACATCAGTCGGTGGCGTTCTTTGAGTTTAGATTGTAAGGATAGACTATCTGAAATATCTGCTGTAGAAATGTGCATCCAAGGCATGCATTGGGGACTTCTGTACATCCTACAAGGGGTAAAACCCCGAACATTCGAAGAATTGGCAACTCGTGCGCATGACATGGAATTGAGTATCTCTTGCCATGAAAATATGAAACCTCCCGTACCTGAGGAAAGCAGAAAGGAAGTAAAGATGAATGACAGGAATGCAAAAGGCAATCTCAAAGACCCAATAACTGTTAACACTGCCATAATTAAGGTTTCAAGGAGAGAAGCAAAGGCAAATGAAAAACAACTTGGAGGATGGCAAAAGAATGAAGTGCGTCGTCTGACCTTTAAGGAACGTGAGCAAAAATTATATCCGTTCCCCAATGAAGATGTGCCAAACATCTTAGAACAACTATTGCAATTACAGCTGGTTGAATTGCCAGAATGCAAGCGACCAGAAGACATAGGGAAAGTTGATGACCCTAACTACTGCAAATATCATCGCATCATTGGCCACCCAATTCAAAAATGCTTCGTCTTCAAAGAACAAATCATGAAGCTTGCCAAAGAAAACAAGATTGATCTAGACCTTGATGAAGTTGTCGGGTCAAACCATGTGACCATTGCTTGTGATGTACTTCCAACTCTCTGGCAGGGGGCAAACACCAATAAGGCTTACAAATTGATTGATCAGGAGGGTGTAAGGATCGGCCCCATCAATGGGAAGTTCCTCAAACGCTTCTATGCTTGAAAATCAAGAATTGCTCCTCGGTAAGAGTTTAAACTACCCACTGCAGCACTACAAGGGTACATGATGTTTTCCCATTACCTTTGAAAGTGCACAAATAAGGAGAAATTAATCCCACTCTATGTCACCAATTGTGAGTGTGGCGTAGTGGTTGGATGTCCATGTCACCCTTGAGGCCAAGGTCTCGGTTTCGATTAGAGATGATACCCACTATTGCACAATTGGTACCCATGAAATGCCGTGGGGTGTAGGGCAAGGATTACACACGTGAGCCCTCCCTTTTTGTAAAAAAAAAAAGAAAAAAAACAAAAACAAAAGAAAAAAAAAATGATCAAAAAACAAAACAAAAGCAAAAAAAAATCATCAAAAACAAAGCAAAAGAAAAACAAAAAAAAAAAATCATCAAAAACAAAACAAAAGAAAAAAAAAAATCATCAAAAACAAAAGCAAAAAAAAATCATCAAAAACAAAACAAAAGAAAAAAAATCATCAAAAACAAAACAAAAGAAAAAAAATCATCAAAAACAAAGCAAAAGAAAAATTAAAAAAAATTAAAAAAAAAAAATTTGGTTGAACTACGTAAATGACTTGATCCCTCTCCAGGGTACGTAGGCAGCTTAGTACTTTTCACTAAGTTCAGTCACATAAAAAGAAGAAGGATTGTCAGTCTAGCTTGAAGAGTCTGTCCAAAGGTCGTCAACATGCTTTCAAGAACCCTTTGATTGGCAAGGCGTCGCTTAAGATCAATCAATTGCTCACTATATGATGTTCAAAGATCATTGTGGTAGAAATTGATAGCTGCAAAGAATTGGTGTTACGTAGCTTTCATTGAAATAATGATAACTTGATTCTCGGTTGTGGAGTAAAATAAAATCTTCAACCTCTGTTGCAAGGAATGGAGTCTGCATGGCATTGCTCATCTTTTGTGGACATATTCCCATATCTCTGAAGTATGCTTTGCATCACTTATCTCCTGGGGGCATCTTTCTTGTACCTTGCAAGTCTAAGCTACATCATCTCTCTTCTAGGTTGTGCCACTTCACAACTCTGAAATTTGAACCACATCGTCTCCCTTCTGAGTGGTGTTGTTTCACATCATGTCTCTAAAATCTAGACAACGTCACCTTCCTCCAAATATCTGAAGTTGGTACTACATCATCTCTCCTCTAAAGGCATGTTTGTGCAATGTCAAAATCATGGCGGCATTCTTCTCATATCTTCAAGGTTTTGTTGAAATCTCTTTGCATCCTCAAAGTCTTGATGGGAGCTTCTTGAAACTTCAAAGCTTCGTTACAAAAGCCAATATTAGTGCAACTTCGATGCGAATGAAGTGTTGACATAGCTTCATGGCAAAAATGGATGTCGGCACGGCTTCGGTGCAGATGAACTGTTGACGTGGCTTCATGGTGAAGATGAACGTTGGCACGGCTTTGATGCGAAGAAAGTGTTGACGTTGCTTCATGGCAAAAATGAACGTTGACATGGCTTCTGTGCAAATGGAGTGTTGACACGACTTCATAGCAAAGATGAATGTTGGCATGGCTTTTGTGCAAATGAAGTGTTGACGTAGCTTCATGGCAAAAATAAATGTTGACACGACTTCTTGGCAAAGATGAATGTTGGCATAGCTTCTGTGCAAATGGAGTGTTGACACGACTTCATGGCAAAGATGAATGTTGGCATAGCTTCTGTGCAAATGAAGTGTTGACGTAGCTTCATGGCAAAGATGAATGTTGGCATAGCTTCTGTGCAAATGGAGTGTTGACACGACTTCATAGCAAAGATGAATGTTGGCATGGCTTTTGTGCAAATGAAGTGTTGACGTAGCTTCATGGCAAAAATAAATGTTGGCATGACTTCTGTGCAAATGGAGTGTTGACACGACTGCATGACAAAAATGGATGTCGGCACGACTTCAATATAGATGAACTATTGGCCCAACTTCGATGCAAATGAAGTGTTGACGTAGCTTCATGGCAAAGATGAATGTTGGCATGGCTTTTGTGCAAATGAAGTGTTGACGTAGCTTCATAGCAAAGATGAATGTTGGCATGGCTTCTGTGTAAATAAAGTGTTGACGTAGCTTCATGGCAAAGATGAATGTTGGCATAGCTTTTGTGCAAATGAAGTGTTGACGTAGCTTTATGGGCGATAGCATTATTGTCTAGCTGAATATCCTTATGGAAACGTCGTTGCAAAGACGAATATCACTAAAAGATTGTTGATGCAAGAAAAGAATGTAACAACATGAAGGCATACGTTCTTGCAATGTTGCTATCAATGAAATACAAAGTCACCAAATGAAGGCAAACACTTCTATGAGAACGTCAGCGTGAAGTTTGATGTCAAAACCCAAAGATCAAGGAAACTGAGCTGCAAAACAAAAACAAGCAACAACAAAAAAAAATGTCAGAAGAAAATCTCATTGCATGGCTAAACAAAGGATAAAAGAAAAAGAAAAAGAAAAAAAAAAAATTCTTAAAAGCTGGAGAAGAAGACTGAAGGCTAGGAATGCCCAAATAAACGAAGCCAATCTCACATCTTATATAGAGAATTTTTGCTAAACTAGCAGACAAAAATAAAGGGGAGAAGTAACAAAATTCAACAAGCAAAGCTTCTTTTCCAAATTTTCAAATCTTCTGACAGGAGGCCATAAAAATCTTCGGAAGACTTCACACAAATAAGGAGGAGTCCAACAAAGCCTGCTTATCTTCCAATTTTTCAAAGTTCTCTGACAAAGATGACCCAAAGAATCAACATTCAGCGGCCACCATAATGTCTTCATCCTGTCAGGGCGGCCACCAGAATTTCTGCATCATGTCAGGGCGGCCACCACAAAATTAGACCAGAGAAAAAGAAAGCCATAAGTCCAACAAAGACCCACGACTTTCTCGTCCAAGTTTGTGAAAATCCAGACCTTATTTCACAAATCTGACACCACAGGAGTCTTCTACAGCCTTCGATCCGCCAAACCTGAAAGTTACAGGCCCAGATACCCTGCCACGCGCCACCACGCGCCGCCACAAATTCTCAGTGACCCGTGGGTTTCTCATTCAAAACTGTGCAAATCTGTGCACGATTTCACAAAACTGACCACACAGGGCTCTTCAACGGCCTTAGATCTACAAAACCTAAAAATTTTAGGTTCAGAGGCCTAGCCACGCGCCGCCACGCGCCGCCAGCATCTCCGACGATGCCACACGTGCTCCCACGCGCCTCCAACAAGCTCCACGCGCCGGACCTTCGTCACCACGCGCTACACGCGCCGGCACGACTCACGCGCTACACGCGCCAAGCGCTGACGCGCAATCCAGCGCTATGACGTCATGGATGACGTCATCATCCACGACCCGGTTTGACCCGGACCGACCCGGACCGGACCGCCTTAAAAAAAAAAAAAAAAAAAAAAGCATTGGCTAGTTGGAACTTTGACTTTGACAAAAAAAAAGAAAAACAAAACAAAACAAAACAAGGCTATCCCACTCGGTTTTTCACGTACTTTTCAATTTTGGGGTCTGTTTCTTCAACCGAGACTCGAAAATTGCACAACAGTCCAATTTCTAAAAAAATTGACTTTTGCACAAATTTTGACCAAAAGTCAAAATTTTTAAGATTGACCTGTCTTGCTCAATTTTTCGCGTACTTTTCAATTTTGGGGTCTATTTATTCATTTGAGAATCCAAAATTGCTCAAATAGTGTGGTTTTACAACTATCAGCTTTGATGTAAACTTTGACCGAAGATCAAGATGTTCAAGCAAAACTTGTCCTATCAGGTTTTCGCAAAGATTTTGATTTTGAAATCCAGGTATTTGTTTTGGACTTAAAAACTACACCCGCTTCTCCAAAGTACTAGCGGTGTCCAAAATTTAAGCTCTCAAGATCATAATTTGAGATCCATCCATTTGGTCTGGATTCCCTCAAAATTATCCTCCAGACTTGATCAAGGCTCCCCTTTCAAAAACAGACGAACTCTCACAAGTATGTCTCAAAATTGAAATTACATTGGGTCACTACTTCAGCCAATTATTTCCGTCGGTGCCTACCATTCTCATCCACCGTTCCCATTCGGCGCCTACCATTCTCGTCCACCATTCCCACCGAGAAGTCTCATCCGCCATTCTTAAACCACCCAGCTACCATTCTTCATCTCTTCACTATAAATAGGAGGGCCGGATCTGTTAAATCCATCAAGAAAAAAAAAAAAAAACACATACACCGAGTCATGAAATGAAGATTTGCTTCTTTCAAATTTTCAAATCCTCCTTCTCACAGCCAGTTCTCACTATGGTCTCGTCATTCTCAATACCGAGCAACCAAGATCACTTCATGATCAGTTTGAAATCAACCCCTTCATGGTTCAGTAGCAACCCTTCTCACAACATCATCACTGTTTTAGGATTCAAACAAATTTTGTTTCCTCACATAATGACCACGTTTGTTCATAAAGTTATTCATAACAAGGTCGGCATCGTTGTTCCATGCTTTCTTGGATTTGGTTCACCAGGAAATCCAAGTCCAGCAGAGACACCCGTTCTTGAGACCAGAGCTTCCATAGTCTCTCTTCAACTGTTTGGTCTCCCAATAGAAGCGGTGGTTCGGAACAAACAGCAACTTGGCTGGTTTCTAAAACCAGGATCACAAGTTAGCTCCATCTTTCATTTGTTATGCTTTCCCAATAAAGTTGCATCAAGTGAAGATGGTAAGAAGTGTTGGGGTATCCTACAAATTGTCTCCCATCCAACACTTGTGATGACCTCCAAGGTACCAGCTCATCAGAAATTAGCCTTTGGTGTCGGTGAAGGGTCCCCAAAGCCTCATTCCATGTTTCCGCCATCATGGGGTCCAAAGGTCATCATTGCTGGTACCACAAAACACACTTTCTGGAATTACTCCAACTTAAGATCAGCTTGAAGAATTTCAGAAAATATACTTCTGAAATTACTTCAACTTAATGTCCGTCAGTATGGTCCAGTCACACAGGCACATTCAACGACTTGCCGACGGACCTCATTCAGCATGCAGCCAGTCCCACATCCGAAGGTGTACTTCCCAGAGGCATCTACGCCAGAGAGTCCCTAACATGTAGGGTCAGAGCCATGATGTCATATATCCCACCCATCCACTTGGCTTCATCACCATCTTTTTCACCATCAACAACAACAATCCCAAAATACTCTTCTGAAATTACCTCAACTTAACCTGAGTGATGCAATAACACATGCGCATTCAACCACACTCCCACATGTTCTCTCTGTGATCCGAAGTATACCCTTCAGCTATAACTTCACCAGAAGTCCTTAAAAATAAGAGGCTAGCTCCAAGAGCTCTGCATGCTGTATGCCAACATTCTCACCTCTTCTCCATCTTCAACACCCTGTGATCGCCACCAACAATCCAAAATACTCTTCTGAAATTACCTCAGCTTAACATCTACCAAAATGTTTCAATCTTGCAAGTACATCCAACTTCTTGCAAATAACTTTCAGCCCCACCAACCCACTCCAAGTACCATTGAATACTCTTCTGAAATTACTTTGACTTAACCTTTGCTCAGAAAGCTCGGTCACACGAGCACATTCAAATACTGGCAAACCCCTCCTCAGTCTCATCAAAACCTTTTATATGGGTGGGTCTACTCTTCTGCAATTACTTCATCCTGCTAAAAGCTCCACCACCTTCAGCTATTTCACTAGAAGAGTCAAGTATAAAAAGGAATCCACTTTCTTTCAAGACTCATTCATTCACCACACTCTAAAAACTGTGTGCATGAACGAGTCTCGAGGGGGCATTTGTAGAGAGGGAAAATTCCCGACCTATCACAAGCTGACACATCATACTACCAAGTCCACAAAATACAACCAATTACAAAGCGCCACGTATTGCTGTTAGGTTTTGCCATCGCTATTCAGAAACCAATAGAAGTTTGCCAAGTGTCATTGAAATAAAGGAATGAAACTGCATCAGCAGGTGTAAGCAATGACACAAGCAGCTCCGCACATGTAAGCGATGACACAGGCAGCCTCGCACGTGTAAGCAGTGACACAAGCACTCAGCACGTGTAAGCAATGACATAAGCAGACCAATCAAGCTGTGACAAGTGTCACCAATCAAACTCCGCCACGTGTCACTCACCTACCCCTAAACTCCTATAAATAGAAGCCTTCCTAAGACATTTAGGAGGACACACAGACAGAGACAGACAGGACGGAGACAGAAGGAAGAAGATATCTTGAGTTCAGAAATCCAGAAGCTCTGCCGGAATCAAACCCCGAAGCCTCCAAGAACTTCAAGAACTTCAACCTCGAATACAAACAACATTCGAAGCAAAATCATCCAAACTACTCGTCCAGATCTCAAAGTCCACTGGAATCAAGCTTAAAAGCCTCCGGAAACCTCAACAAACCACAAATTGGTGAAGCTCTACGGATTCAAGCCTCCAAAGTCCCGAAGAACTTCCACCACAAACCTTCAAATACGAAGAACAATCAAAGAGGAATCATCCAAATCATATTCCTAAATTTCAAAGTTCACTGGAATCAAGCTCAAAAGCCTCCAGAAACCTCAACAAACCATAAATCAACGAAGCTCTACGGAATCAAGCCTCTAAAGCACCGAAGAACTTCCACCACAAACCTTCAAACACGAAGAACACACGAAGAACACGAAGAACACGAAGAACAAAGAATTTCTAACAAGCTCATAGCCAGAGATTCATTGTAATTCCGTTTCAAAGATCTTCGATCCATTCCTCAGCCAAATTGAAGAATATCTTATGTTCAAATCAAAATCACATTACCACAATTCCAATCAATAAATCTTTCAAGGAGATCGAATCAGAGGATCACTCTTTTGTAATTACAGAGAATTGTACCACACATTTATCAATACAAATTCGTATTTGTGAAACTATTTTACTTGTTTGATTTATTTCGAACTAAGAAATTAGTCGTCTACACCGACCACACCATCATTGAAAATAGCTCTGCATTCTTCTGTTCCTATATCACCCATGAGAGTAGTTCTTTGAAGTCTATAAAACTTCTGTTTCGGCAGAAACCCCATTGTTTCGAATCTGTTCAGACTTCATCCAATATTGGGCACGTCCACACTGTATGTAATGTAGTTTGAGGATGCTCTTTGCATCGATCACAGAGAGTGTTTGAGATGATAGTTCACCGCATCAGGTTTTGTTTCGTGGGCAATGAGTCACAGCAAGCTCTCCATACGTGGTTTTTAACCTTGTTCGGAGTTCGCAGCAACCACAATTTTTTCCAATGCTGGGTTTCATAAGCCAACAGTGTCCTCTCTTGATCTGGTTCTGCTTCTTCCTTTAGAAAGCAGTATCCTGATTTACTAGTATACTACCCATCATATGAAAAAGGCCAATAGAGATTCTCTTCTGTTTCAATTTGGGCAAGGGGGATATTTTTTACGGTGTCAGCTTCCTGAGGAGTGAGCCATTCAACATAACATTGTTCCATTGTTTTGTTTCCGAGTCAATTAGGACATCAACTATTGCCACACACATTGATTCCACAACTGGGGACATAATCATATCGTGTTTTTTCTGAGGCAGCCACCTGTGATTGTATATTTGGATCAATTTCCCATTCCCAATGTGCCATTTTGCACCCCTTAAGATTACATCTCTACCATGGAGGATGCTCTTCCATGCAGAAGAGCTTGATCTCGAATCTGTTGCTTCCATGATGGTACAATGAGGGAAAAATCTTGCTTTGAAAATTCTGTAGAACAAAGAGTTTTTATCAGTCAAAAGTGCCAATAGTGAATCATTGTACATTGCCAAATCTCGAAACCCCATTCCACCCCACCAAAATTTTCTAATCAACACTTCAATATCATTGCATAGCCCTATTGGTATTTTTAAGCAACCCATAGCAAAAGAAGGGATAGCTTGAATAACTAATTTAATCAACACCTCACGTCCTAGTTGTGACAGGAATCTTCCTTCTCACTGTTGCAGTTTCTTCCACACCCTTTCCTTGATGTAATTGAAGCTAGCTTTTTTGCCTTTCCCTACCAACGAAGGAAGGCCTAAATATTTCTCATAATGCTGAATTTCCTGCACCCCAAGTAAGCCCCTAATAATTTCTTTAGCTTCATCTGGAGTGGATTTACTAAAGAAGAGTGTTGTTTTGCTTCTGTTTATTTTCTGACCCAATACACTTTCATAAGAACACAATAGGTCTAGATCACATTGCATTCATTGGAGTTTGCTCTGCAAAAAAGAGACTATCATCTGCAAAAAATAAATGGGTTAGTTTTGGTCATCTTCTGTACAAAGAGAACCCCCTTATTTTCCCCTCCCTTGCAACCCTCTTGTCTGATGCCTCTGCTAGGATGAATCAGTCCCTTTGGTTCTCCATTCACCATTATTGAGTAGGTGACTGTTGTAACACATCATGATGAGGCCGATCCACCTATCAACAAACCCTGTCTTTCGCATTAAATCTTCCAAAAAGGACCACTCCACCCTATCATATGCCTCACTCATGTCCAATTTGAGTGCCATGTATCTTGTTTTCCCTAATTTATGATTCTTCATACAATGCAAAGTTTCAAAAGCAACCAAAATTTTATTTGAAATCAAGCGATCCTTAACAAAAGCTAATTAGTATTCAGAAATAATATTTGGTAGCACTTTTTTCAACCTATTTGCAAGTACTTTAGAAAATATCTTATATATAACATTACATAAACTTATTGGCCGAAATTCATGGACGTATTCAGGGTTTGATGTTTTGGGAATAAGAGTAAGGAAGGTATGGTTAACAAGTTCGGGGAGAATACTTGTATTTAACCACAAAAGGACATCCTGTGTAACATCATTATCAACAGCATTCCAAAAGTGTTGGTAGAACAACAGTGGCATACTATCTGGTCCAGGTGCATTTAGAGGTGCCATGTCCTTGAGTGCTGCAGCCACTTCCCATTCTTGAAAATCAGCAGCTAAATCATGGTTCATATCAATAGTGATGCACGGAGACACATGGGATAGCACCTCTTTTGCATGATTCGGGTTTGATGTTGAGAACAAGTCTTGGTAGTATTTATTCAAAACGGATGCAATTTCATCAGGATCTTCACACCACTGGTTTGTCTCATCTCTAATCTCCTAAATTGTGTTTTTCCTAAATCTTTTGGTGGCTTGGCTATGAAAAAATTTGGTGTTGCTATCACCTTTGCTTGCCCATAATACTCTTGATCTTTGCCTCCAAATACGTGCCTCCCTCTCCACAAAGATACCAATTTCTACTTTTAATTCTCTAACTTTATGATTACATCCACTCTTTTGTGCTTGAAACTCAGCTTGGGTAAGAAGTATTTTCTTCTTTTCCAATTCTCTTCTTCCATTCCCAAAGCAATTTTGGTTCCACCATTCTAAATCTTTGCCACATTTTTCGACATTTTTAAGCACTAATGTGCCCAAAGTTCCACCCGAATATCCATCTCCCTGAATCTCCATGATGATTCCACCATCTCACCATACCGGTCATCGGATAACCACATCTCCTCGAATCGAAACCTTTTCCTTCTGGATGGATGATCCAAACCCGAAAGGTTAATTAGAAGAAGAGAGTGGTCAGACGAAAAACACCTTAGATGATGAACACGGGTACCAGGGAAGCATATGTTTATAAAAATATATAAGTAAATTTTTTTAGTAAAGGTTGTTTTTCTTTTTCAAAAACAAAATCATGTTCATTTGCATTAAAGAGAATTAAGGATATAGGATTTTTTTTTTTTTAGAGAGTTAAGGATATTGAAATACAATGATTTTTCCACCCACAAGAAGAGAAGATATCATGATTCTATGGTTAAAAGTTTGGGATGTATTTTAATTTGTCATTTATAAAAGAAAAAAAATTATATGTTTTTTGTCACTATTAAATATATATTTTCATATTACACAGTATACTTTATTCAAATGAAACTGACATTTATTTTTTAATTTATATAAAATTTATTAATTTGTATCAATTTTATCATTTTTGAAATTATTATCTCAAACGCATGAGTTTTAATTTAATAACAAAAAAAATAATAATTTGAAATTTTTTTTAAAAATAAAGCTATGTTTTATGCTTATGTGTGTGTGTGTCTATATATATATATATATATATACTCGAAAAACAAGCAAAATTAATTAAACAAACACTAACACACGCTAACAGTCACATATCCAATCAGAAGAAGACACGCAAATTAATGAACCTTGAGCACTGCATGTGAAGGAAACAAATATCACTGCACTAATTATAGCATGCATCTTCCAACAATTAAAGTTACAGAATTAATTCGTTCTCAAAAAAACAAAAAACAAAAAAAAAACAAAAAAAAAAAAAAACGACACTACGCAGTGATACACGACTTGTTGCAGTGAATAAAGTAGTAGGTAAACGGCAAGTCCTATTCAGAAGTTCTTAATCATATATATATATATATATATATATATATATATATATATATATATATTTTATAGAAGTGCTTAATCATTTGTTCAAACTTCAAAATGTCACAAGTCACAACGCTCTTCACGTTTTGCTCTCTTTATTCTTCAAGTCCTGATAAAAGTCAAATTTTTGAGTAAACTCGCGCCATGAAAAGAGAGACCAGACTGGCCAAAATGCCTTCTAGTCTCTCTTTCCTTTGCCACCGATTTTCAAAAAATTACTGCTAGGTATTTATTGAGTTAGACTGAGTACACCGCGATTAGTGGTGCAGCATGTGAACCTCTTTCTATCACTCTTCCAAAAACTATTTATAATCATCCAACAAAGAACAAAGAAGACACAACAATGGCCAAACTCAGCCTGCTTCTAGCACTTCTCATATTTTTCACCCATTCTCTTTGTTATCCTGAAGATCAAAAACAAGCCCTTATCGAGTTTAAATCCTCTCTCATAAAAACTACTAGTTCGCCATCATTAGAAATCCCACTGTTTGAGTTAGAGTCATGGAATTCCAGCTCAGATTGTTGCAATTGGAAAAGGGTCATTTGTAGTACTCGTTTTCATCCGAGGACTGTGATTGTTCTATATCTTGACTCCCTTGTCTCCATGCAATCCACGGAGCCCATAGTGGTGACTTCCACCATCTTGACACCACTCTTTCGCATTAGAAGCTTGATGCTGCTTGACATGACAGGGAATCAAATACAAGGTGAATTGCCAGGTGACGCCTTTGCCAATTTAAGCAAATTGGTTTATCTTGATTTGAAGAATAATATCTCCAATGGCTCCATTTCCTCTGAATTTTTCACTTGAGGTATCTTCAATATCTTGATTTAAGTATCAATTCATTCCATGGTATTCTTATTGGGGAAGTGGGCTCTCTTCAAAACTTGCGGGTATTGAACTTAGAAGGAGATTCTCTTGTTGGAAATATCCCTAAGGAGATAGGGAATATGACAAAGTTGCGGCAGTTGTATCTTCGCAACAACAGTTTTTTTGGTCAAATTCCATCTTCATTTTTGTATCTGAAGGAGCTGGAAGTATTGGACTTGGGGGACAATTTCTTGTCAAAGAAGATTCCAAATTTTATTGGCAGTCTATCCAATATAACTAGTTTGGAATTGAGCAACAAGAAGTTGACAGGGAGAATTCCATCATCCATAAATAAATTGAAGAAGTTGGAAACACTTCAGTTTGAAAACAACCTTCTAAGTGGAGAAATTCCATCTTGGTTGTTCAATATCAAGAGCATGAAGCGTCTTTTTTTGGGGGGGAATCATCTTACTTGGAATAGCAATGCAACGATAGCGCCAAAGTGTATGCTATCTCATTTGTATATGAAGTCTTGTGGTCTTGCAGGAGAAATCCCATATTGGATTTCTAAACAGAAGACTCTTGAATTTTTGGACTTGAGTGAGAACAAGCTAGTAGGAATATTTCCACAATGGCTTGTTGAAATGGAAGTTGGAAGTATAATTCTATCAGATAACAGTCTTAAAGGTTCGCTCCCACCTCGTCTCTTCAACTCTCGAAGTTTATCAATTCTTTCCCTATCTAGAAACAATTTTTCTGGAGAGCTACCAAACAACATTGGTAATGCTACTGAAATCAGAATTCTCATGCTTCATGGAAACAATTTTTCAGGGAAGGTTCCTCAATCTATCTCCAATATTTATAACCTCTTAATATTAGACTTGTCAAGCAATAGATTTCCTGGAAACTTACCAGATTTTAGATCCAATGTATTGCTTGGGTACATTGACCTTTCTTCCAATGAATTCTCTGGTAAAATTCCAACATACTTTCCCCAAGATATTAGAATTCTTGTATTGGGAAAAAATAAGTTTACTGGCAACTTGCCCAGAAACTTGACCAATATGAGTCGGCTTGAACACTTAGATATCCATGACAACAAAATCTTAGGTGAATTGCCAAAGTTTATTGGCCAAATCTCCACCCTTCAAGTCCTAAATTTACGAAACACCACCCTCCAAGGTTCCATCCCTGATGGTATTTCCAATCTTAGTAGCCTCAGAATTCTTGACCTCTCAAGCAACAATCTTATTGGGAACATCCCTGCAAAGCTTGGAGATCTTGTTGGTATGATTGAAATACCAAAAAGAACTTCATTAATCCGTGAGTCTTTCACCATCTTAATCGAGTTTAATGATTTGACAGTGAATTGGAAGAAGTCAAATCACGCTCTCTCCGGCCACAATCTTGAGCTTTACTCTTTGTTAGACTTATCAATGAACCAACTTTCTGGTAAAGTCCCAACTTCATTAGGAAAATTGAAGGGCCTAAAACTTCTCAACATCTCATATAACATACTGTCTGGGAAGGTACCTTTAAGTCTTGGTAACATGGAGAGTCTAGAGAGTTTGGATTTGTCACATAATAAACTATCAGGCTTAATTCCACGATCACTAGTAAAGCTGCAAGAATTGTCTGCTTTGGATGTGAGTAACAATGAGCTTACAGGTAAGATTCCAGTTGGTGGCCAAATGGATACCATGAATTATCCAAACCTTTTTGCCAATAATAGTGGGTTGTGTGGACTGCAAATTCAGGTGTCATGTCCAAAAGAGTTGCCATCAATAGAACCATCAAAAGATGAGAGTTAGGAGCCATGGCTCTCATGGGAAGGAGTGTTGATTGGATACTCATTTGGCTTCTTCATAGCAGTGGGAATCCTATATCATACTGGGTTTTTTGTTCCTGTAGGATTTCCAAATTATTGCAGCCAACAGAAAAGGCAAAGAGTTTAAATTTCCAGTATCATACAAGTTATGCAAACTACATTGAAATGTAGAACAAAGTGAGAGGGTAACTAAGAAGATTTATATAAAATATCTATACCTATATATAATAATGGAAGCATCATATGTAATTTTGCAAAACTCTTATTACACCACATCATCAGTACATCATCAACAATATTTTTTCTCTAATGGTTCTTTTTGTTAATTCTTATTTAACCACCGCATCTAATTAATTTTCTATGTTTGTATTACCAAAGTATTAAAAATTTTAGTATGTTATTCAATTCAATTCTGTTTCAAGCTGGTGCATTTTGCTCTATTTTTTATATCTGTGTTGGTTTATATGTTTAGGTGTTTAATTCCCGATCACAGGTTTTGAATTTTTATCACTTTGGTTTGATTTGAGTTTTGGTTAATATTTTGTGGATTTTTGGAATGGGCATTTGAGTTTCACACAATATTTGGTTATGTATTTTGATGTGCATACCAGCTTTTTATTAAATTGTAACACTTTTCCTTCCTTTGATTTGAAAAAAAAAAATCTATATCATATACTATATATAATAGCAGAAGCTGAGAGAAAGTCAATTCCTACAATTAAAGGGGTGCTACCATATAGGAAAAGTGCCTATCTAAAATTCAGACATGTATACAGTTTAATCTTTAAAAAATCGTACGGTGCATCATTTGGAGAGGCTTCCTATCATAGCATTAAAACAGTCTGATGGTCTCTAAGTATAAATACAACACTAACCGCTTAAATGGGTAAATTACATACAAAAGGCTTGCCCGTATACGGAGAAAGAGAGAGAACAAAGTTGTTTGTCGAACCCCAAGCGAGAGAGAAAGATCCAAGGCCGACCATTGTCCATTCCCTAGCCAAAGCAAGCACAGAAAGAAAGAAACTGTTAGGTCATGCATCAACCACCCAAATTGACGGAACCGCACCGGTAAATTTTTTCTTTTTCCATTTTTCAAATTTGGGTATGAAATGTTGCCTTTAATTGATTTTTTTTTTTTTTTTGTTGGGTAGGTTTAGATTTGATTTGTTTTTGTTTTGAGTTTTAGGGTTTTCTATCAAAATTTTTGTAGATATTTGCTTTTGTTTTGTTTTTTTTACTGTTAATTTAGAAATTTGGATTCATAACCCTTTTCTTCTCTATTTGTTAATATCAAGGAAACTCCTCACGGTTTAAAACAAAAATACCGTTAAATTGAAAGAGGTAAACAGAGAGAGAGAGAGAGAGAGAGAGAGAGAGAGAGAGAGAAAACGAGTTGCTTAGGCGCAGAGAGTTTGGGGAGAAAAATCTGAGAAATCAAACATAAATTTATGCCACATTTACGTTTTTTTTTTTTTTTAAATGGAAAAATTGTGCCTTTTCCCTAAAGCCACTAAAGTAACCATGTACAACGTTTGGTTTTTGGGTAATTATTTTGCTTTTCCCTTACGTCTAATAAATACCATCCCTTAACTAGTCTGGAAAAGCCTTCACAAACAGTTTCATTTTGCAAACCACGCAACCACGCACCCGTGTCTTTCAAAAAATCACTGACAATCCCAAGGCCAATTGACTATGCTAACAACAAAAACAAAGTTTTGTCCATTAGGCAGTTACAAATTTTGCCCGTTACATGTTCCTTTCTTCTCCCAGTCTTTGTCCTTTATCCCCCTCTCTGTACTTTATTTCTTGCAATACAATTTTTTCCCTATTTGTAAGAAAAGCCTCAAAGAAAAACATTCACAAGGCATTTTTTGTTGACCACTAATTATTGAGCCACGTGGCTAAACAAATTTATGCCACGTATACATTTTAAAACACCGAACAATTGTGTCTTTTGAACAAAAAAGTGTCTATTAACTGAAAAGGTACCTATTGAACAAAAATGTTCCTATTGAATGAAAATGTGCATATTAAATGAAAAGGTGCTTGTTAAAGAGTCATAATCATGGTTGTCAAAATCTCGATCGGGATCCTACAATCCTACGATTTTATGATCCCACCTACCTAAAACGATTCGGATCTTTCAAGGATCTTTGCGATCGTTTAGTATCAATAGGATCGTACGATTCAGACGATCTCAAACGACCTTTGTTTCTTGTAATCTTCTTTAACTTAACAGAAGGCTCAGTTGGACCTAAATGAAAAATAAAATCTCAATAGACCAAAATTTTCCACTCTAATGTAGAGTGTGTCAGTTGGATCCAAATAAAAAATATTCTAATAGAGTGTCACTGTTAGGAATACTATAAGCATATGGATAATAATTGTTGTATTGAGATTTAGTTAGTTAGTTATAATTCCAAGCATGTTAATCACATTTAGCACATGTTGGAATTATTAATGCACATGAGTTAGTTATAATTCCAAGCATGTTAATCACATTTAACACATGTTGAAATTATTAAAGCACATGGGGCATGTTAATCACATTTAGCATATGTTGGAATTATTAATGCACATGGGGAATAATAGAACCAATAGGATGAGGCCATGTAGGCCAATGAGATTAGAGCTAGTCTCCTATAAATACATGATTGTAATCCAATATGAGATATCAATTGAAGAATTAACCAACTTCTTAGTGCATTAGTGCATCTCTCTCTCTCTCTTAATCTCTCTCTTAATCTCTCTCTTTCTCTATGGAGGGTGACTACCTTGAATTAAGTCAATTTTCCTACAATTCCCATCAATCCCCCTACAATTCATACCCATCCCCAGTAGGAACCTCTAGGTTTCTAACATTTGGTATCAGAGCCGTTGATCCGGAGACAAGCAATTGTGATCAAAGGAAACTTTTGAAAGAAATACAGCAATTGTTGAACAAAGCCTTAGAAGAAGTCAAGGATATTTCAAAGAAGATGAAGGCCTTGGATGAATCTAACATGGCCATGAAGGAAGAGCTCTCAATATTGCAAGAGGGTCTTGAGAACATGACGGAAGAGGAGTTACAATCTCTTGATTCAACGAAACTCGAAAAACAAATCAAATTCCAAGAATCTACTACTGTTGTTGTAAGCCGGGATATTGATTTTTGTGTCAAAGTGGATGATGATATACATGTACACGCTGCCCTTGAAGTTCAATCAAAAGAATCAACAAAGACCTCTACACGTATATCTATATGCTTATAGCATTAATGTTCTGATGCCTCTTGTGTGTTCCCAATTACACCTTTATACAATCTTGTAACTAACTTCCCTAACTAACCCTCCCATTCTAACTTTCCTAACTGGCCGTCCCAATCCGTGTTTACTGATTACACAGTGGGCCAAGTACCAACTCACTCTAATACAACCATAGCTACACAACCCTCACACGAATGACTAATGAACTAAACAATTCAATGAATTAACTAATACTCACAATCCTAACAATTTCCCCTCCCTTAGAGCACCTTGCCCACAAGGTGTGGAAATTTCTGCTGGAGATCAAATAAATTCTCCCAAGTAGCATCCTCCCTGCTCTCACCTTGCCACTGAACCAATACTTGAGTAATGACTCGGTTCCGCAACTGATGTGATCTGTTATCCAAAATAGACACGGGTTCAGGGGAAAGAACCAAATCAACAGCCACAGCTGGTAGTGTAGACCTAGGCTGCACATGTTGGCCCACTTTGGCTTTAAGATTGGACACATGGAAAACTGGGTGAATGAGGAAACCAGCTAGCAAATCTAACTTGTAAGAAACCTGCCCAATCTTCTGTAAAATCTGAAATGGACCATAGAACTAAGGAGCTAACTTTCCTAGCTTCTGATGATGCACAGAGGCTTGTTTGTAAGGTTGCAGTCTGAGGTAAACCCAATCTCCCACAATAAATGACTAGTCCACCCTCTTCTTATTAGCATACCATTTCATCCTCTCTTGGGCAGCAGTGAGGTTGTGTTTGAGCAAGGATAAGAGCTGCTGCCTATCCTTCAACAACAAGTCCACAGCCCCTACCTAAGTAGTGCCATGCACATAATCCATAACTCTGGGTGAAGGATATCCATAAAGAGCCTCAAATGGAGTTAGTTTAATGGATGTATGGAAGTTGATGTTAAACCAAAACTCAGCCAATGGAAGCCACTCCACCCAAGATTGAGGCTTGTTAGCTACAAAAGCCCTTAAGTAGTGTTCCAAACTTTTATTTACAACCTCAGTTTGGCCATCAGATTGGGGATGGTAGGCAGAAGACATGGCTAATGTAACCCCTTGCAATCTCAACAATTCTGACCAAAATTTAGATGTAAAAATAGGATCCCTATCACTAACAATGGATGAAGGCATGCCATGCAATTTGAAAACATAATGCATATAAAGATCGGCTACCATGGCAGCAGTGTAAAGGTGAGAAAAAGGGATAAAATGAGCATACTTGGTTAACCTGTCCACCACCACAAACACCACAGACTTCATTTATGACTTAGGCAGCCCTTCCACAAAATCCATACTTACATCTGTCCAAGGTCTTTCTGGGATGGATAAAGGCTGTAGCAACCCAGCAGGATAGCAAGTCTCATTCTTAAGTTTCTGACACAGATCACACTCCTTAATGTATTGCTTCAAGTCCTTGATCATACCAGCCCAATAGAAATCCTTCTTAAGCCTGTGATAGGTCTTCAAATAGCCTAAATGACCCCCCCCCCCCAAAGGCCCATCATGCACTTGCTCCAAATAGCCTGAATGCCCATCATGCACTTTCATCCCTTCTAGATAGAGCATCAGCCACCACATTCTCCTTACCATGCTTGTACTCTACAATAAACACATAACCAAGTAGTTTAGTAATCCATTTCTATTGTGCAGGAGTACCCACTCTCTGTTCAAGCAAGTATTTCAAACTTTGATGATCAGTTTTTATCACAAATGGCCTTCCAAGTAGATAAGGCCTCCACTTCTTCACAGTAACCACCAAAGCTAACAACTCCTTTTCATACGTAGAGAGAGTAAGATTCTTACCCTTCAATGCTTGACTATGGAAGACAATAGGTCTTTGAGATTGCATTAAAACAGCCTTTAACCCTAAACCTGAAGCATCACACTCCACAGTGAAAGGTTTGGTAAAATCTGGTAAAGCCAACACAGGTGGGTTGGACATAGCATCCTTGAGTAGCTGAAATGCTTAAGAAGCTGCTGGAGTCCAAGAAAAAGAATCTTTTTTAAGCAAAGCAGTCAAAGGAGTTGCCATTTGACCATACCCTTTCACAAACTTCCTATAATACCCTGTGAGACCCAAGAATCCTCTCAATGCTTTAACATCCTTAGGGATAGGCCAACTTCTTAGGGTCTGTCTTCACTTCTTCCCCTGAAATAAGATGCCCCAAGTACTCCACCTCTTTACAAGCAAACACACACTTAGACTTCTTGGCATACAGTTGGTGTTTAGCTAAAGCCTCCAATACCAATCTAAGATGACAGACATGATCCTCTAAGGTTTTACTATACACAAGGATGTCATCAAAGAAAACAAGAACAAATTTCCTCAAAAATGGCTTAAAAATAGTATTCATCAAGGATTGGAACGTGGAAGGAGCATTGGTTAAGCCAAAGGGCATCACCAAAAACTCATAATGACCTTCATGTGTACAAAATGTAGTTTTAGGAATATCTTGCTCCTTCATCCTAATTTGGTGATATCCAGACCTTAAGTCTAATTTGGAAAATACATAAGCTCCAAACAATTCATCAATTACAGGAATAGGGTATTTATCCTTAATGGTTTCTTGATTTAAATCCCTATAATCTATACACATCCTCCATGAACCATCAGCTTTCCTCACCAAAAGAACAGGAGAAGCAAAAGGACTATAACTATCTCTAATGAAACCAACAAATAATAACTCCTTCACTATTTTTTCAATTTCATTTTTTTGATAGTATGGATACCTGTAAGGTCTCTGACTGATTGCCTGAGCTCCTTCCTTCAAGGTAATTTGATGCTCATGACCTCTCAAGGGGGGCAGATCCACAGGGGTAGCAAAAATAGACTCAAATTCAACTAAAAGATCAAAAACTGGCTTAGGCAACTGAGTTAAACATTCTATAGAAGTCAATTCTGACTGAGCTGAGATGTGCAAAACCAACCCTTTCCTTATTGTGTCCTTTAAGAACTAAGTACCTTCTTGCAGCTGTGATTCTATACTCCTCAAACCCTGTAAGAGCACCTGCCTTTGAGCATAAGTAAAACTCATGGTCAACAGCTTAAAGTCCCATTGAATAACCCCTAGTGTAACTAGCCAATGTGTAGCCAGCACCAAATCACATCCTCCCATCAGCAACACATGCAATTGCCCCAAGAAATCATGCCCCTGTAACCACACTAGAACTTCTCTACACACTCCCTGAGTTCTTATCACCTCTCCATTAGCTACCTTAACCTACCAAATCTGAAGTGCATTAGTGCATCTCTTTCTCTCTCTTAATCTCTCTCTTAATCTCTCTCTTTCTCTATGGAGGGTGACTACCTCGAATCAAGTCAATATTCCTATAATTCATACACATCCCCATTAGGAACCTCTAGGTTCCTAACATTTGGTATCAGAGCCATCAACCTTGAGACAGATGAATATGACCGGCAAGAAATCTTGAAAGATTTACGACAAATGGTGAATGAAGTTTCAGAGAAGGTAAAGGCCTTGACAGAATCTAACAAGGCTATTGCAAAGAAATTCAAGACCTTGGGGAATAATAGAACCAATGTTAATCACATTTAGCACATGTTGAAATTATTAATGCACATGGGGAATAATAGTTACAATAGGATAAGGCCATGTGGGCCAATGAGATTAGAGCTAGTCTCCTATAAATACATGATTGTAATCCAATATGAGATATTAATTGATGAATAAACCAACTTCTTAATGCATTAGTGCATCTCTCTCTCTCTCTTAATCTCTCTCTCTCTCTCTCAATGGAGGGTGACTACCTCGAATTAAGCCAATTTCCCTACAATTCCCATTAATCCTCCTATAATTCATACCCATCCCCATTAGGAACCTCTGGTTCCTAATGGGAATGAGTATGAATTGTAGGGAGATTGACGGAAATTGTAAGGAAATTGACTTAATTCGAGGTAGTCACCCTCCATAGAGAAAGAGAGAGAGAGAGAGCGAGATAGATGCACTAATGCACTAAGAAATTAGTTTATTCTTCAATTGATATCTCATATTGGATTACAATCATGTATTTATAGAAGACTAGCTCTAATCTCATTGGCCCACATGGCCTTATCCTATTGTAACTATTATTCCTCATGTGCATTAATAATTCTAACATATGCTAAATGTGATTAACATGTGTATTAATAATTTCAACATGTGCTAAATGTGATTAACATGCTTGAAATTGTAACTAACTAACTAATTAAATTTCAATACAACAATTATTATCCATATACTTATAGCATTCCTAACATTTTCCTCCTCTTGAAAACACCTTGCCCACAAGGTGTTGTTGTGAAATAGCATCTTCATTAAAGGAGATCTTCCAATGGACCAATACCGTAGTGACATTTTAATCACCATATTCATGCATTTCTCTTTGACAAGCGGTTCCGTGCACATGAAGGTTTCTTCTTCGTAGATCTTTAAACTTTGCTCGAATTCTTGAGCCTTCAATGGTTCTTCAATCTTCAAGGTCTCATTGGTTCTTTGAACCTTGAAATGTTCTTGTATCCTCAAGCCTTCATTTGATTCTAGAACTATTAAAATTGTTGACGCTTGTATTTTGGATTCTTGGATCACCGACACTTGGATTGTCAATTCTTTAATCATAGACTCTTGAATGGAAGCCTCCAATGGTGCATCAAGAATTGGTTCTTGGAAGATCATCATCACCTTCTTTGTTAATTCTTTTGATTGAACTTCAAGGGCAGTGTGTACATGTATATCATCATCCACTTTGATACAAAAATCAACATCCCGGCTTACAACAACAACAGTAGGTTCTTGGAACACGATTTGTTCTTCAAGTTTCGTTGAACCAAGAGATTGTAACTCCTCTTCCGTCATGTTCTCAAGACCCTCTTGCAATCTTGAGAGCTCTTCCTTCATGGCCATGTTAGATTCATCAAATGCCTTCATCTTCTTTGAAATATCATTGACTTCTTCTAAGGCTTTGTTCAACAATTGCTGTATTTCTTTTAAAAGTTTCCTTTGATCACAATTGCTCATCTCCGGATCAACGGCTCTGATACCAAATGTTAGAAACCTAGAGGTTCCTAATGGGGATGAGTATGAATTGTAGGGGGATTGATAGGAATTGTAGGGAAATTGACTTAATTCGAGGTAGTCACCCTCCATAGAGAAAGAGAGAGATTAAGAGAGAGATTAAGAGAGAGAGAGAGATGCACTAATGCACTAAGAAGTTGGTTAATTCTTCAATTGATATCTCATATTGGATTACAATCATGTATATATAGGAGACTAGCTCTAATCTCATTGGCCTACATGGCCTCATCATATTGGTTCTATTATTCCCCATGTGCATTAATAATTCCAACATATGCTAAATGTGATTAACATGCCCCATGTGCATTAATAATTTCAACATGTGCTAAATGTGATTAACATGCTTGGAATTGTAACTAATTCATGTGCATTAATAATTTCAACATGTACTAAATGTTATTAACATGCTTGGAATTATAACTAACTAACTAACTAAATCTCAATACAACAATTATTATCCATATGCTTCTAGTATTTCTAACATTTCCCTCCCCTTGAAAACACCTTGCCCACAAAGTGTTGTTGTGAAATAGGATCTTCATCAAAGGAGATCTTTCAATGGACCAATACCATTGTGACATTTTGATCACCATAGTCATGCATTTCTCTTTGACAAGCGATCCCATACACATGAAGGTTTCTTCTTCGTAGATCTTTAAACTTTGCTCGAATTCTTGAGCCTTCAATGGTTCTTCAATCTTCAAGGTCTCATTGGATCTTTGAATCTTGAAATGTTCTTGTATCCTCAAGCCTTTATTTGATTCTAGAACCATTAAAATTGTTGACGCTTGTATTTTGGATTCTTGGATCACCAACACTTGGATTGCCAATTCTTTAATCATAAACTCTTGAATGGAAGCCTCCAATGGTGCATCAAGAATTGGTTCTTGGAAGATCATCATCACCTTCTTTGTTGATTCTTTTGATTGAACTTCAAGGGCAGCATGTACATGTATATCATCATCCACTTTGACACAAAAATCAATATCTTGGCTTACAACAACAGCAGTAGATTCTTGGAACTTGATTTGTTCTTCGAGTTTCGTTGAATCAAGAGATTGTAACTTTTCTTCCGTCATGTTCTCAAGATCCTCTTGCAATATTGAGAGCTCTTCCTTCATGGCCATGTTAGATTCATCGAAGGCCTTCATCTTCTTTGAAATATCCTTGACTTCTTCTAAGGCTTTGTTCAACAATTGCTGTATTTCTTTCAAAAGTTTCCTTTGATCACAATTGCTCGTCTCCGGGATCAACGGCTCTGATACCAAATGCTAGAAACCTAGAGGTTCCTAATGGGGATGGGTATGAATTGTATGGGGATTGATGGGAATTGTAGGGAAATTGACTTAATTCGAGGTAGTCACCCTCCATAGAGAAAGAGAGAGATTAAGAGAGAGAGAGAGAGATGCACTAATGCACTAAGAAGTTGGCTAATTCTTTAACTGATATCTCATATTGGATTACAATCATATATTTATAGGAGACCATCTCTAATCTCATTGGCCCACATGCCCTTATCCTATTATAACTATTATTCTCCATGTGCATTAATAATTCCAACATGTGCTAAATGTGATTAACATGCTTGGAATTGTAACTAACCCATGTGCATTAATAATTCCAACATGTGCTAAATGTAATTAACATGCTTAGAATTATAACTAACTAAATCTCAAAAAACAATTATTATCCATATGCTTATAGTATTCCTAACCATCACGTTTTGAGGTTTTTGGCCTTTTTAAATGATATATACAAATGGATATAGTAATGTATGGTAATTATATTAATGAATGTATAACTTAAATTTGTGTGGTACTTTACTTTCAAGACTATGGGTTAATTTATCTTTATCTTTCTTTTTCTTTTTTTCTTTTTTTGTATGGTGCTTTACTTTGAAGAAATCAAATACTATGTAAAATTTTAATTTCACTTTTTTTTTCTTTTGTAAATTTTATATTATTAACTAGATTAGAAATATTTAAGATAGTAATTAGTATTTAGAATGTGGATTGTAGAGTTATTTATCTTTCTTTTTTTGTATGGTACTTTAATTTTAAGAAATTGAGTATTGGGTAAATTTTTTTTCACTTTTTTTTTTTTTTGTAAATTTGTTCATATTATGTGGATTATAAAAATTTAAGATAGTAGAGTGTGGACTATGGAGTGATTTTTTTTATTCTTTTTCTTTTTTTGTGGTACTTTACTTTCAAGAATAAAGTACTTGAAATTTATATTTCTTTTGTTAATTTTCTATTATTAAGTGGATTATATATATTTATGATAGTTTTTAGTATTTAGAGTGTGAACTGTGGAATGATTTATCTTTTTTTTTTTTTCCTTTTTGTATGGTACTTTCTTTCAAGAAATCAAGTACAAAACAATTTTTTTTTCAATTTTATTTATAAAAATTATATATTATTAGGTGGGTTATAAATATTTAATATAGTTATTTGTATTTAGAGTGTTGATATGTATTTTGTTTTTTGCTTTTTGTATGGTACTTTACGTTCAAGAAATCAACTACTGGGTAAATTTTTTTTTTTCATTTTTTTCTCTTGTAAATTTATATTATTAAGTGGACTATAAATATTAAGATAGTAATTAGAATTTAGAGTGTAGATTGTGCATTAATTTATTTTTATCTGTTTTTTTACGTTTTCTTTTTGCGTGGTACTTTACTTTCAAGACTATGGACTAATTTATCTTTATCTTTTTTTTTTCTTTCTTTTTCTTTTTGTATGGTGTTTTACTTTGAAGAAATCAAATACTAGATAAATTTTTATTTTTCACTTTTTTTTCTTTTGTAAATTTAATATTATTAGCTAGATTAGAAATATTTAAGATAGTAATTAGTATTTAGAATGTAAATTGTAAACCTCCAATCCAGTCACCATATCACATCAAAAGCAACACAAATCTGCTGGCAAAGTAAGTAGATCCACCTTTGACCATACAAAGTCATATAAAACTCTCTCTCTCTCTCTCTCTCTCTCTCTCTCTCTCTCTCTCATCAAGATTCATTGGACACAAATATTTATTGATTGGGTGCAAGAAACCCAACAAAAGGATTCAATGAACACAATCTTTCTTGTTAAAAGGCAACCGTTGATCCCCACAAAGATTGGTTGGGCCGGGGGAAAAAAACAATCTTTAACATTTTGCAAAGAAAAATAGATCTGAATATAATACTTAAACGTCTTTATTTTATTTATAGATCCATTGGAAACAAATCTTAAGAACAAAGATACATAAAGATCCTTCAAGATTAGCCGTGGAGATCCGTGGTGATTGGCGAAGGACATAGAGATGTTTTGTGCTGCTGATGTAATGGCAATGATAACAGTTTGAATCGCTAGTGGCTAATGGTAGTGGGAGTGGCTGAAGCAGTAGCAACGGTAGCAATAGTGGCAGCACCACTAGCTGGGAGAGGAGGAAGATAAAGTGTAGGGGGAAGTCACAAGAATGCGTGGAATTTTTTAAAATAAATAAATAAATAAATAATGATTCACATGCTAGCCTAGAAAATTCATCAACGTGGCTATTGCCATATAGGCTTACACTAAGTTAAAAAATGCCACATCATTTTTCCGGTAGCCACATAAACAATAATGCTAACAGCAATTAACTAAAGGATTAATAGTTTTCATTTTTTAAACTAAAGGGACCAATAGCACCTATTTGAAACTTAAGGGACTAATAGCGCTCACAAGGTAAACTTTAAGGACTAATAGTGTAATTTCGCCCAAAAATGTAAGTCAAAGTGAAACGGCAACTGATAAGAAATATATAGCATATTAAAAGCAATTATAAAATCCACGTTAATTGTTCTCTTTCATCATACCGTTTCTTTTCTTCTTCTTTTTTCCCCTAGAGAAAAATACAAAGTAACCTCAATTATTGAACAGATGTGTAAATTGCATTTACTGTCTTCATCACAACTTGTAAAAATAGAAGATTCAATAACTAGTTTCACAGAGCTTTGTTGTAGGACTAATTAAAAACTGTCATTTCACCTCAAGATACTATTTTAGAAGAATATGGGCTTAAGCTGAAATAACCGAACCCTCAAAGTTTACTATGATATTCCACAAAAGTTGTATTAGATGGTGAGATTGTTCTCAAGTTAACACCCATTAAAAGCCCTTCTGTTTTCTTTTAAGGGTTTTTTATTTTTTTATTTTTTTTAAGGCATGCCTTCTTCTTCTTCTTTGAGAATTTTGAAAGAAATAACCAAAAACACTATAAAGGAAACCAAGATAAACATCTAATCTTTCTAAAAAAAATAAAATAAAGATAAAGATAAAAATCTAAAAATATATCAGACTTAAGAGTCTTAAAGAGCCCATTAGGGAAGGAATATGAGAAGATAGATCCAAACGACTTGGATTTTACAGCCCATTATGGAAGTTTATAAGCAAGACCCATCAAAATCCCTTTACACCCACTTAAATATAAGCCCACGTCACATCTAAGTTTCTTACCTTTTAACTTTTATATACAACATTTTAAAATCTCTTTTCTTTTCTTTTTTTGCAATTTCTCACATTTTCAAAAAAATTTATGATACAAATATATTTTAATACACTTTGAGCAAAATCTTTCAGCAAAAAGCTGTATATAGACCCTATCATTCATTTCTTGATTTTCATTAATAAAATGACTATCCATATTGTGTGTTTTTTACCTACGACAATAAAGTTCTTACATTCCACAACATTTTAGTGCTAGAATTTTAGGAAATAGTTAAATATGAAGTGCACTTAACAGTCAGACTATTAATGAAAATAGATAGTAAAGTCAATATGAAAATAGAATCAAATGTGAAGAATTTTTCATTTCTCAAAAAAAAAAAAAAAAAAAAAAAAAAAAAAAAAAAAGAAGAGCAATAGTTTAGTGCAAAAAAATTGGCAGTCCAAACCATGTGGTCTAAAAGGTTTTGAACTAACACTACTTTTATGTTTTGACCGTAACTTTTGACAACTTCACCAATATAAAAGAAACAAACACTACTTTCTATCTTTTGCACTCTTTTAGTAGTTTGATGTAAGTTTATAATATATTTAGGAAAACACATTTTTGTGTCTTACAGAAGAATCCTGCAATATAATACTCTGAAAAATAGTTTTTAGCTCCACACCTTGCATTTTTAGCGTAAACAAGAGTGTGGAGACATTTTTCTTTTTTCTTTTTTTTGTATAAACTTTTTTTTTCTTTTTTAAATTTGATATTATTATATGCTTTATATATTACACATGGTAATAGTAATTCCTAGAAATAAATAAATCACAAAATATTCAACAAATATTTATAGATTAATATTACTCAATATATGTCAAGCCTCAGAACTAAATATAGTGGTTCTAAGGTTTTGATATTTTCTTTATGTTGGTTGTATGTGCTTTTCAAAACATTCATCTGAGTATGAGAGGAAGCTAGTTCCTCCAACATATAGTTATATTCAAATACAAAATAAATAAATTAATACAGTAATTTTGAGCTCAAAATAGATTTTCAAATTTAAGTAAATCCATCGCGAGCTACTAAATTTATTGAAAATTTAAAGTTTGCTAGCCTTGCATAGGGTTTGGGATAGATGACATGGTGATTTTTTAACTTCCTTGGAAGTATAACCTTTATACCTTTGGTGCTGACTCTAGATTCCAATGGCATATTTCTTATTTATGTTGCATTCTAGTGGTTGTTGTTCTATACATCTTTTGTTTTTGTAGAAAAAAAAAGGGGTAAATTCTTAATTTTTAGATACTGGTTTTCCATTTCCAAAATACAAACACAAATTGGAGGTGATATTGAACAAACCAAAACAGTAGTGATATTCCAAATAAGGACATTACATTTAAAACATGAGGTGTATAATATATCATAAAAAGTAGCGTGATTAATTATGGTTATGTTTGATATATATATAAACATATTTGTATATACATGTTTATGTTCAATATGCATTGCATAACAAGTAAATTTGCATACTACTGAATATAATGAATTAACTTACCGATGTTATTTTTCTTAACATATGAAACAAAAAGTACTCACATACATAATAAAAATAAATACAAAAGATTATGAGTTAGTAAAACACATTTTCAACCTTTATTTAATTATTTTTCACTAATAATTTTTTTTCCAAGTTTATTAGGCTTGTGTAAGATTTGGGATCAATGACAAGTTATATAACTTTATTTGAAATACAACGCATTACACTGAGTATTGACTTTATATTACTATGACATATCTTACTCATATTGAGTTTTGTATTGCAGTGATTCTTTAGATAGAATCATAATAATTTAGTTTTCTTTAGTTAGACTTGTAATCATATAGCGTGACTTTGCTATTGTCTAATTCACACAGTGTGTCCATTGCGTACAAGACAGTCCATTTGCAATTGCGACATGTGGAAAGAGGTATTGGAGATAATGGTGTTTTTCAAATGAGAGAGAGAGAGAGGGAATCATTGAAGTAGATTATGGGTGCAATTCTGTTTTCTTTTCTTTTCTTTTTGATTTCAAAATAATATTAAATACAAAATAATGAGCAATAGACATTGTTCATTTTTTTTTTTTTTTTTCACATGCATTGTACGTGAATTAAATTTTTATATTAAAAAAAATCATGAATTAACTTTGAGATTTTGTCTTTTTTTGGTCCACATGCATTGTACGTTAATTAAATTTTCATAGTAAAAAAAAATCATAAATTAACTTTGAGATTTTGTCTTTCATGTGGGATACAAAAAGTACTCAAGTACTAAATAAATAACAATTTCAAATTTAAGCTAATCCATTGTGAGCTAATACATTTAATGAAATTTTCAACTTTGCTAACTTAGGTTGTGGTTTTAGGATCAAGTTGGTTTTTAAGCCTTAATGGAAGTAGAAACTTTTTACGTTTGGAGGTGACTCTAAAATTTCAATTACATATTTTTAATCACTCTAAAATTTCAATTACATATTTTTAATCACGTTAATTGTTGTTCTATGCATTTTGTGTTTTTTATGAGATAGAAAAAGATCTCCTTGAATAATCATGTGGTCAATATCAAGATGGACTTGTAAAAGCCAACTATATAGCATAAAGTTTCCATTGAAACAACACATATTGTGATATGTTAGGTGAAATTTGCATATGCTAGTTCACTATTTCTGAAACATAAACTCTCAAATTGAAAGTGATTTTGAAAATAGATCAAAAAAATAGTGCTATTCCAAATAAGTACATTACAGTTAAAATTAAAACAAAAATGGATATTAAAAATCATGTTTATGTTTTACACATATAAACATATTTATATAGTCATGTTAATGTTTTCACATACATTACATATCATTTTACGGCTAAGAGAAAATATATAAATCAGCCCAAAGTGTACTTTAGTCTAATTTTGATATAATTATAACCATCCAACAAAGAACAAAGAAACACAACAATGGCAAAACTCAATCCATTCTCCCAACTTTATACGGATGAAATTGACATGCTAAGAAATATATCAAGAATGACCAAAATTATAGTTTGGTCTTATAAATATTAAGCAGGATAAGGCCAATGACACAACTTGTTTTATGATTTGCTGAATTGATGCATGGGTTGTGAGTCATGAAATTTTTTTTCCTCTCTCTGGACTAGTGGCAGAGCCAATATTTCAGTTCAGATGTGGGCAAAATTAAAAGACAAAACTGAAAGTAAAATCAATTTAACTATTATTAATCAATGTTAATAACAAAATTGATAAAAAATTATATACTAATAATGCAATTGTCATACAAAATCTAATATAGTATAAACTCTAATTTATATTTTCATACGTGTTTAATTCACTCAATTGGAAGATTAACAAAATACACCTCAATATGAGTTTTTTTTAGAATTTGAGTCTAAATTGTTATTATAATTTGGTTTCTTCATAATCTTAATTAACAAGTATATATTTCATATTATTAAGATAAATAAATAAATAAATCATAAATAATAACAATTGAATTAAGAGATTGATATAAATATATAGAATTTTAACATGTAATTTGAATATTTAAAATAAATTGAGAAAATAAATCAATCTAAAAGTGTGATAAATATAGTAATATTCATGCAAAGTTGAATTCTCAATGCCTTGAATGCTCTTAAAATTTATGCAAAATTCAACATTTATTTTTTATTCTTTTAAGTATTTAGTAGTTAAATTTTGGTTCTATAGCAAAAATAACTTTGTTTGAAAGTTTAAATTGTGAAAAAGTTAAAATAGAAGAGAAAAGGATTAGTGGAGGCCAAGGTTTTAGTTTGATACAAAGGGCATAAATATATATATATATATATATATATATATATATATATATATATATATATATATATATATATATATATATATATAAAAGTTATGATTATGTGAGATTACCTTGTTCATAGAACAAATGCCCTGAGAAAAGCACCCAGGGAAGAAAGAAATTGCCGCTAGCTTGAGAATAATATGGCAAGGAAAAAAATATATGAGTTTTAAGTAGGACCCCACAAAACTTTGATTTACTTGAAAAAAGTCAAAATAATGTTATGAAGATTTGCAAATTCAGGTGCCATGTCCGAAAGACAGGTCACCAATAAAATCACAAGAGGTTGAAAATAAGGAAACACAGTTCTCATGGGAAGGAATGGGGATTGAATATGCAGTTACCAGAATGAGAGAAATTTGTATTCACTAATCTGGAAAGTTCTATTACAAGCAGTTACCAGAATGAATTAACTAAGAGCTACTTATACAAAATGAAAAACAGAGACTAAATGTTTGGCGCCTAAATTAAGCTACATAACGGCCTCTTCAAAGTTCAGCTAATAATACAAGGACATATGGCATAATGAATAACTAACTCCTATTAAGTTAAACGGTGCGTTTTCCTTTCCTTTTCTCTTTCTCCTTTGCTGTTTTGTGCTTGGACTTTCTGCCACTGTTGTCGTTTTGCTTATCCTGTTGTTGATCTCTCATTTTAGCTTCAACACCTCGTCATGCCATTCTTTTTCTATCTTCTTTAGCCAAAAGAAATATAAACCATAGTCATTTTACAATTGTTTACAACAAACTGTTGTCTTCATCATAGCCTATTAAAAAATAGAACATTGAGTTTCTAGCGGTCAAAGCCTCAAAACCATTTGATAATTTTGTAATTGCATTTTCCCTTTCAATAAAAGAATGTAACCAATAGCCATTCATAACTATCAATAAATTTTTCTTTTTTTCTTTTTCTTTATTTTAATTAGATAGTATCAATAAATTATCTATACAGCAAAAATGTAAATCAAAGTGAGAGGGGAAGTGAGAAGAAATATATAACATATTAAAAGCAATTATAAAATCCACGATAACTATTCACTCTTGTCATACCATTTCTTTTTCTCTTTTTCATTTTTTTCATGGAGAAAAAAATAACAAAAAAAGATACTAATTAACAAACTGTCATTTCATCTCAAGATACAATCCCTTCTCTAAAAAAACAAAAAAAAAAAACAAAATCTCAAGATACTATTTTAGAAGAACGGACTTAAGTTGAAATAACTGGATCCTCAAACTTTGCTATAATATTCCACAAAAGTTGTATTATATGGTGAGATTGATCTCAAGTTAGCACCCATAAAAGGCTTCTTTTTTCTTTTCTTTTTTCTTTTGAGGTTTTTTTTTTTTTTTTTTTTTTGAGAATTTTAAAGAAATAACTAAAAACTCTATAAAGGAAACCAATATAGAGATCTAATATTATAGCAGACTTAAGGGCCTTAAGGAGCCCATTAGGGAAGGAATATGAGAAGATAAGTCCAAAGGACTTGGACTAAGCAGCCCATTATGGAAATTTACGAGAACGGCCCATTAGAATCCCTCTACACCCACTAATATTTAAACCCACATCACATCCTATGTGCTTTTCAGTTTCTTCTTTTCCACCTCATCAATTATTAAATTTATTGGACAAGACAATGTTATGTGGTGCCTTAGGTGAAACTCCATGTACCTTGCAAGGCTGCAACCCATTCATCTTAGCTTAATCTTTAGACTAAAATATACTTCCGGTCAAAAATTTTGGAATTATTTTTATATTAACTTTTCAAGTTTCAAATTTTAACCAATCAAGTTTGATTCTGTTTTTATATAAGCCTTATCATTCATTTCTTGATTTTCTTTACTAAAATGACTATCCATAATGAGTGTTTTTTTTCCTACGATAATAAAGTTCTTACATTTTACAAGATTTTAGTGCTAAAATTTTAGGAAATAGTTAAATATAAAGAGCACTTAACAATCAGATTATTAATAAAAATATATGGTACAATTAATATGAAAATAAAATCAAACAAAAAGAATCAAAATGAGATTTTAAAACATAAAGGTCCAAAAGCACACTTTAGATAAAAATGACATGTTGAAAAATATATAACGAATGACCAAAATAATAGTTTGGTCTTGGTAATTTTAATTAGACATAACCTTTTTTTATAACCAACTGAATTGAGGTTGTGAGTCGTGAAACAAATTTTTTATTTTTTAGTTAATCTTAGGGCTCAATATCAAAATTGTTATACTTAGAAATAAGTTAACGTGGCTTCTGTGGTCCAACAAACGCTTGAGCCTTGAGAGAACAAATATTAATAATAATAAAATATATAGAGAACAAACAACAAGATTGAAATGATTTTATATAAATAAAGTGCAATAAGTGTAGTGCAAAAAAATTGGCAATCCAAACTCCAAACCATGCAATTTGAAAGGTTTTGAACTAACACAACTTTTATGTTTTGACTATAACATTTGTTCACTTCACCGATATGAAAGAAACAAGCACTATTACCTATCTTTTGCACTCTTTTTAGTAGTTTGATGTAAGTTTATGGTTTATTCAGGAAAATACATTTTTGTGTCTTACAGAAGAATCCATATAACACTCTGGAAAATAGTTTTTAGCTCCATCCCTTGCATTTTTAGCTTAAACAAGACTATGGAGGCATTTTTCTTTTCACTTTTTTTGTATAAATTTTTTTTCTTTTGCAAATTTGATATTATCAGATTCTTTATATATTACATATTACAAATGGCAATAGTAATTCCTAGACATAAATTAATCACAAAATATTCAAAAATTAATATTATTCAATATATGTCAAGTTTCAGGATAAATATAATGACTCTATGGTTTGCCACATTTTCTTTATGTTGGTTGTATGTTCTTTTCAAAACATTCATCTACTAATGAGAGGAAAATGGTTCCTCCAACATACAGTTATATTCAAATACAAAATAAATAAATTAATAAAGTAATTTTGAGTTCAAAATAGATTTTCAAATTTAAGGTAATCCATCGTAGGCTACTAAATTTTTTGAAAATTTCAAGTTTGTTAGGCTTGTGTGGAGTTTGGGATAGACGACACGATGATGGATTTTTAACTTCAATGGAAGTTTAACGTTTATACCTTTCGTGCTGACTCTAGATTCTAGGGGTATATTTCTTTTTTACGTTGTATTATTCTTGTGGTCATTATTCTATGCATCTTGTGCTTTGGTAGCAAAGACAGACAAAAAAAAAAAAAAAAAAACCTCTTAAATAAAGCCAGCATTAAAGCAAAACATATTGTGATATGTTATATGTTAAGCAAAAGAAAATGTAAGTTCTTAATGTGTAGATATTGGTTTACCATTTCCAAAATACAACCAGAAATTTGAAGTGATTGAAAAACCCAAAACAATAATGGTGTTTCAAATAAGGACATTAGATTTAAAAATATGAACAGATGTTGAATATAACAAAACAATTAGCATGATAAACTATGTTTATGTTATATACATACATAAACATATTTGTATAATCATGTTTATGTTCTAACATGCATTGCACCTTAAATAAAATTTGCATACTACTAAATAATGAATTAACTTACTGATTTTATTTTTCTTAACATATGAAACAAAAAGTACTTATATACGTAATAAAAATAAATACAAAATATTATGAATTAGAAAAACACATTTTCAACCTTTATTTAATTTATAATATTTTCTTCTCAAATATATTGGGCTTGGCTAGGATTTGGGATCGATGACAAGTTTTATTTTAAATTTCATTTGAAATATTATCTTTTACACTCAATATTGACTTTATATTTTAGTGGCATGCATGTATCTCACTCATGTTTAGTTGTTTTGGTTTGTAGTCGTTATTTTATTGAAATCATTGTTCTTTAGTAGATATATACTCATTCTTTAAGTGCCTTGCTAACATACCTAACTGGTCAGATGTTCTCAAATGTATGTAACATTGAATACAATATAATGAGCGATAGTCAAAGTATATTTTTTCCACATGCATTATATGTGAATTAAATCTTTTTAGTAATAAAAAAACAAGTATTAACTTTGAGTTTTTATATTTCTAAATATGCGATACAAAAAAACTCACGTACAAAATAAATAAATACATTAATTTTGAGCTCAAAATACAATTTCCAATTCAAGTTAATCCATTTTGGGCTACTAAATTTAATGAAATTTTCAAGTTTGCTAACCTTCGGTGGGTTTTTGGGATTAGATCAATTTTTAAGCCTCAATGGAAGTAGATGATTTTTAGCGTTTAGTGCTCACTCTAGATTCCAAGTATATATTTTTAATCACGTTAGTTATTGGTCTATGCATTTTGTGTTTTTGTGCGAGATGAAAAAAATCTCCTTGATCATGGGTCAATATCAAGGCAAATTTATAGAAGCCAACTATATAGCATAAAGTTTCCATGAAATCAACACATATTGTGATATGTTGGGCAAAAATTGTACATGCTAGTCTACTATTTTTGAAACATAAACTCAAACTGGAAGTGATATTGAATAGATCAAAACAATAATGATATTCTCATTAAGCACATTATAATTTAAATACAAATAAATACTAAAAATCATCTGTATGTTTATAAACATATTTATATAGTCATGTTTATGTTCTACAAATACATTTGCATATTATGTAAATTTATATACTTGTAAAAATAATGAGTAAAGTACACTTTTAGGCCTTACAAATTGAACATATTGTCATTTTGGCACTTTATTTTTTAAAATTTTCATTTTTCCAATTCATGCCTTTTGGCCTTTCATGAAAATTAAAATTTTGTAATGTAAAGCGCCTATGAATTTATTTGATTTGAATACTTCCACACAAAGTTTCCCTTGTATCACATATCCTGTCACGCATTAATCTTAGAAAAACACACAAAGCATAAGATTATAAATTCAAAACCGACTAGGTGCATGCGTAAACTTATCAATCAGAAAAGGAAAGCACACACGAAAGGGAAAGCAAACCAATATAAATCTGATGCATTCAACAATTCTTAAAATCCATATTAGTGTTCCTGCAAATTTGACTAGCAGATTTAGATCAATAAATTTATGGCTCTGAAACAATAATTACAAAGTAACACAAACATACATAATATATATTATATTCCTAAATTCTTCTACGAATTTATATGCTCTTAAATTCTAGTTTGAATCCACTATAGCATTATATAGTTAAAGCTCTTTCTATCCTAATTAAAAACCAAAGTGCTAATAGTGGCTAAAAATTATGTGGTTGGCATGAATTATCTCTTGAACAATGTTGTGAGGACTGCGAAAGTGATTTCTTTGAAACACAAAGCTCTTTTCTTACAGCTACAAACATCAGCCATCCTTCCCAAATAGCTTCAACCCTAATATTACAATAACTAACAACAAGCCAAAGATGCAACATAGGAGGACTAGTGTATCATCTAAGCAAAACCTAACACAATTTGTTTAAGACCCATTAAATTTCAGATTAAACTCAATAAATAAATAAATAAATAATTCCAACCCATCAAAACACTAACAATTTAATTATACTCTATTAAAAAAGAACCCATTTCTCCTACTTAATAAAATTCACATTAATTGTTCTCTCTCGTCATTCCATTTCTTTTTCCCTTTTTTCTTTTTTTCTTTTCCTGGAGAAAAATATATAGTAACCTCAATCATTGTAATGGAGTAGATTGCAATTATTGTCTTCATCACAACTTGTAATAATAGAAGATTCAATAACTAGTTAATAGAGCTTTGTTATAGGACTAATTAACAAACTGCCATTTCATCTGAAGAAACTATCTTAGAATAATGGACTTAAGCTAAAATAACCGGACCCTCAAACTTTGCTATAATATTCCACAAAAGTTGTACTTTAGGGTGAGATTGATCTCAAGTTAGCGTCCATTAAAAGGCTGTCAGGGGCACTTTTTGCATGTAGCCACATGTCTTCTACTGGAGATGTGACTTTGGTAGACCCGGATTTGTTTTAGGAAGTCTAATCCAGAACTCGACATTGGGTCACATAGACCAATGGCTTCTGGTACATTTTTAAGCCTACAAAATAGATAAAGCCCAAAGTCTTAGAATCATGATAATGGTTGAAATAAATAAATAATATATTTAATTGAAATATCTTTGATTAAGTGATTATTTGAACATTATTATTATGTATATTAAGTGATGTCCAATATTAAAAAATAATTAATTAAGTTCCATATGTCTAGTAATGAAATGAGTCCAAAATAGTTTATATCTAGCTGCAGTTCATGGTTCAAGTTCAACATAATAAAATATGTCTAACAGTGGTTTATGTCCAAATAATGTATGTTAAATAGTTTGTATCCAGTCATGGTTTATGTTTGAATAATATATGTCAATTAGTTAATCCAACTGTGGTTATGTTCAAATAATATATATCCAGCAGTAGTTTATGTCCAAATGGTATATGTTCAGTGGTGGTTTTATGTCTGAATAATATATGTCTAGTAGTGAGATAGATTCAATTTAATAATATATATGTTTATTAATAAAACATTAGTGAATCTATGTTTATTGAATAGTGAGATAATATTAAAGTAACTTACATCCAATAGTACAATGATAATGAGTCAACATGTACTTAATAATGTAATCTTGAAGATAGAGAAATATTGACTTATCTTGTATTTTTTTTTACTCCAGCTGTATAGCAACACTGCATTCTTTATATGATTTGTGGCTCTAACCGTATAGCATTAGTGAGCCGATAACATTCCAGCGGCATAATAATACGAGTACAGCAGTACAATAATAATAAAATAAAATATACTAAATAATATAAATTTGGAGCTAAAGATATAATGACTTATCTTCATAGTTTGTGCCTCCCGCATAACATCAGTGGACTTCGAACATTTTAGCAACATAATAAAATGAGTCCAACGATACAATATGCTATTATGAGTCATTTCATGGTGACTTCATGATTAAAGGGGAAAAATAATTGCAACTAGAGGGAAAATATGTCCAGTCGTGTGCATTGGTTGGTTAAGTTTATCCCCTTTATCATGCACTTAAATAATTTTCTCCATATAATGCTCTTTTAGTTTTTAGTCAAGTATGAGTGATATTACCTTCCATAAGAAGAGCTTTTAATTTTATAAGTTTGTGTCTTTCATAAGAATAGTTTTAAGTATTAGAAATGCTTCAATGAGAATGACTTTAATATGAAATCTTTGTGCCTTTTAGGAAAAGGGCCTTAGTATTGATGTTCATATGTCTTTCATGTGAAGGGCTTTTGTAATATGTTCTTGGAAGAGTGTTTGGTATCTATTAAGCTATATGGAGATAGTAAGAAATATATATGTTTTGTGAGATATGGTGTTTGTAAGATAGATAAGAAATATATGTAAGAATTATGTATGGATAGTTTGTGAGAAATGTATTTGTAAAATATATGAAAGTATAAGATAGATAATATGAAGGTTAAATATAGTAATTACATGAGATTATAGCTACTGCTAGAGTGGTTTTTTGTGTTATGTCATGGGTTATGTTGCTTTCTAAGAAGGAATATTTTATATGAAAAATGAAGCAAAAGATGGAGATGTGTTTTTGGGTAGCAAAATGATGAAATTTCAAAATATCAAAGTGTGGGAGAGATGGGTATTAGTGTGTGTAATAGGTGTTATCTAAGAATGTAGATTTTGTAAGAGAGATGAAGAAAGATATGGAGATGTTTAGAGATATGACAGCAAAATGAACGAAGTTTCAGAATATTTAGTTTGAGAGAGGGATGGATAGTGTATAATGGTGTGGTGAGTTGTGTGTTACTTGGTCCTTTTTATATAAAGCCAAGTATGTAACCAAGGACGGAGCCAGAACCTAGAGTTAGGGAGGGCGGCTCTACTATTGGTTGTGTGTAATGACTTCGGCCTTCGACTTTGTTACTACTTAGTCGCTTAGTTACTAGTTGTTAAAAAAAATTTAAAGGTCAAATTTTTTGTTTTAATTAAAATTGGTTGACCAGGCTTAATTTTTTAATTTTTTTTAGTTTTACTATTGATAATTTTTGTTGTTGTACTAATTTTTTTGGGCTTGTATATTTCTTTTTTAGATTTTAGACATATAAATATTTTTTAATAGTCTTTAAAATGTGGAAAATGTTTGAACTACAAACCTTATTACAAATTGCTAATAATGTAAGTAGTGAGCCCAAATACGAACCAATAAGAATTTGTTACCTTAACCGTCTGTAAAAATGTTATAGAAAAATTTGTGACTATAACAATACTCTTAAAAGAATTAATGATATTTTTAAGGGAGCAAAAGTGTAATTTTCTAAAACAAAATTGCTAAAAGTAGTACATAATATATAATAATAATAATTTTTTTTTTCAAATGGGGGGGCCATTGTCCCCCCAAATCCAAACATGGCTCCGTCCATGTATGTAACTAATTTTAAATTAGTTGAAGGAAAAAAAATAGCAAATAAGGAAAGGTTTTTGGCAAAACAAGTGATTTCCTTAGTTGGTTTTTTGTTTTTAATTTTAGCTAAAAGAAGAAATTTTGAGATTTTAATGCAGCTGTCAGTCACAGTTGTCAGCTCTATAGATTTAGCGATTTGGTTAGGATTGATTTAAATGAAAATAATAATATAATTTATATGAAATAATATAATTGCATTTTTAAACCTATATTATATGATGAACATTAATTTTTATGTAAAGATCAAGGGGAGTTTTATCATTTTAAGTGTTTTGTGATATGAGAGGCTTACCAAATACTATCTATTACATACTGACCCATCAAAGTTCAGGAAATTGGGGAAGACATGCCAAACAATATGTTTTCCTTTATCAACTTTGAACCACTGGAGTTTTACAGAACATACTTCTTGGCCCTCCAAATCATGACTCCCAAAATTCCCCCGATGAGACTCATAAGCTTGGATCATGAGCTGAAAATGAGATGTTGTGCCATAAGCTTGAACTATGGGTTTTGATGAGATAATATCGCTATGAGTTTTGGGCCATGGGCTTCGGCGTCATTTTGTGAATATGGGCTATTTTGGGCTTTAAAAGAGTTTTTTCGAAAATCCATGATAATGCTGATGTGGTGCAGGTTGCCAATGAAATAAAGTCATGTGATGTGAAAAATTTGTCCTCAACAGAAGCTTTTTGTTTTGTTTTGTAGTTTTTTTTTTTTAAAGGTATATATATATATATATATATATATATATATATATATATATATATATTTGAATTCTTAAAGAAATAACTAAAAACACTATAAATGAAACCAAGATAAAGATCTAATCTTTCTTTAAATAAAAATAAATAAATAAAGGGATAAAGATCTGATAACATATCGGACTTAAGGGCCTTAAGGAGCCCATTAGGGAAAGAAAATGACATAAATCCAAACGACTTGGATTTTACAGCCTATTATGGAAGTTTATGAGAAAGGCCCATCAAATTCCCCTGCACCCACTTAAATTTAAGCCCACTTCACGTGCAATATGCTTTTCGGTCTCTTCTTTTCCACCTCATCAATTATTTACTTTATCGGATGAGACCATGATATGTAGTGCCTTAGGTGAAACTACATGTATCCTGCAACCCATTCACCTTAACTTAATTTTTAGAATAAAATCTACTTTTATTATTAAAGTTTGGAATTATTTTTATATTAACTTTTCAAGTTTCAAAATTTTCATTTTAACCGATCAAGTTTGATTCCCCTATCATTCATTTCTTGATTTTCATTACTAAAATGAATATTCATAATGAGTGATTTTTTTTTTTTTTTTTTTTGCCTACGATAATAAAGTTCTTACATTCTACAAGATTTTAGTGCTAAAATTCTAGGAAATAGTTGAATATAAAGCGCACTTAACAATCAAATTATTAGTGAAAATATATGCACAAAGTATTTGGGAGTCTAGGAGTAAAAGGGTTCGAGTTGCAGTGTTAGCAGTATGTTATAATTATTTCTAAAAATTTTTTTTTTGAAATATAAAGGTCCAAAAAGTGCCCTTCAGATAAAAATGACATGTTGAGAAATGTGATGATTTATGGCAATCTCTCAAGCCTTGCATTATGTAAGCAAGGAGACACAACATGGACCAACTTTTTGAGTGAAAATCGAGGCTACTTTGACATTATATGCCATGATATTCAGCTTTACGCATTAAGATACAATTGTTCAATGGAAGTGTGGGAGTTTCAGAGTGCTCTTCCAATGAAAATCTTGAGCATTGCACCTTCAACAACACCACTGAAACATGTTGCTGTTAAACTTCCAGAGACAAAGTTTCAAATCAGTTGTATTTGGTGAAGACATCAAGTGAATTCTTGATCATCCAACGCACCATTGGAAATTTTGTAAATGCAGAACGAAATGTTGTTGATGAATCTTACTTTGCTCAGTTCCAGTGACACAACCTTTGGTTTGTCCACACCGTACAGAGTTGTTTTATGTGTACAAGTTAGATTTCAGCAAGAAATATTGGAAAAGGTGGAGTCTTTGAAGGATCAAGGTCTGTTTTTGGGCGGAAATCAGTGGATGTCATTGTCCAGTCATGATTTTTTAGAATGCATATCAAATTCAATTTATTTCACGGATGATCAATGGTTTGAGATGAACGTGGACTACTCGTATGGTGGCCATAATTTTGGATTGTTCAATTTAGATGATGAAGAGATTAGGCAATTTTACCATTATGATTTGGAGATATTTGATCCACCACCTTTTTGGATTACTCATAATCCATGGTGATAGATTGAGCTATATGGTCGTATATTTCTCTGTGGTTGTATTCCTTTTCTTTTTCCCTTGAATAAATGACTTTGTGGTTGTATTTTTAGTTTATTATTGTTTTTTTTTTTTCCTTAAAGTAATAGTAATTGTACATAATTTTATAATATATTACCGTTTGACTGTCCACATGTATTAAGAAAAGAAACAAGAAACAAAAAGAAGTTTGGACTCCCATATAAAAAAGATTTAAAAAAAAAAAAAAAACAATGGTCCAATGTTAGGCTTTTGAGACAATGGCCTTTTGTTTCAATGTTAGGCTTTTGAGTGAAGGCCTTGTACACTTGAATTTCAGTGGTCCAAATCTCTTTTCCTTGTTTATGTTAGGCCCAATTACCTTTGATAAACTGTGATGATTATCTAAGACAGTCCAAATCTAATTGGATGTTATGAAATGGGCCAGTAACCTCAGAGCATATCCAACATGTAGCGTAAATCAAATCACCGCTCTTTCTTGACATCTTTGTTTTCTGTTGCCAGTTCATTGCTGCTGGGGCAGACTCTCTCTCTCTCTCTCTCTTTCTTGGTTCTCTCAACCCAGCCATGGCCGAGCCTATACGGCCAGCCCCACCATCGTGATGGTTGTCGTCCTCTCCCTTCTCTCTCTATTTTTCTTATCTTATTTTCTTTATAATTTTCTGTTTGATTGCATCTTGGTTGATGAGTCGGGGTTTGGGGATTTAAGAAAGAAAAAGATTTTTGTTTCAGGTTTTGGGTGTTTAAAAGGTTGGATTTTTGGCTGTGACAATGTTTTTGATTTGGGATTTTGTGTTCATGTATGTATATGAATCTGAGCATGTGTAAACAAACTGTGTTCAAGGATGGGCATGTATGAGCAAACTAACAGAAAGGAATGAGCTTTTATGTTCAAAAATGGTTATGTTTAAAAATGCATGCTTGTGTGATTCAAATGATATGAACATGTCCATAAAAATCAGGTTTAAGTAGACAGGGAAAAAGGGAAGTGATATTACCCATCTTTGAAATTTATGCATTCCTAGGAGAGGCTAGCCAATACCAAGGCTCCGTTTGTAAAAACTGGGTCGTCCAAGTGACATGGCCATCCTCTACAAAGGAGTGGAGGCATGTAATCCACACAATCATGTTTGAACCCTCTTTTTAGACCGGTGGGACTCTTATCCTACCCCAAATTGGTGCTTATTTCCCATATTTAGTCTTTGACCCTGGGATCCTATCCTAAATAATAGTGCAGATCCTATATTAGCGAGTGACCAAGAGTTCAAGTTTCATTGTCTAACTAATTGGATACAAAATGATGGAGGCATTCCTTCTGCTATCCAAACAGTTTTTATCGCTTGAAAACCCCATTTGGACAGAACAAAAAAAAACATGTTTTTTTTTTGTTTCATGGTATGCCCAAATCTGTTGCTAGCCAAGTTTAGCCTCTTCGTTCAGTCAAGGATTACCCCCCACACTAATCTTTGTCAGACATGTTCTGCTTATTAGAAGTAGATCTAACTAAACCCAGTCAAAGATTTATCTGTTGCTATCCTCCCGCTTTTTTCTTGTTTTTAGAAGTAGATATGTTCTGCTTTCTTGACGCACTTGTATCTCACATCATCTACTTTGGTTCACTTTAGTCCATTCTGTCCAATGCAGTTTACTTCGGTCTATTTTCACTGCACTTACTTAAGAAAATAGAGAAGACAAGTTTTGGTTGAGAGTACTTATTTTAAGTCCAATTTTATTAATAAATATTGACGACAAAAAGTAATAATATTATTTTTAATTGTTTAATTCAATGATTTGTGATATTATCCCCTGCCCCCCCCCCCCCCTTTTCTCTCAGCTAATATTAATAGTTTAGTTTTTTGGTGAATTAAACAACTTTAGTATCTTGATATGATATAATTTGAATTTGAAGACCAATTGAGGATTTTATATATATATATAAAAGGATAGGAAATTTGAAGAGTTACGATATTAATTTTAGTCCTTGAAGAGTTGTTTACAAAATTCTTTAATTACTCAATTTTATATGTAAAATAAAATTTATGGTTGATAAAAATGACATTTATTTATATAAATCAAATCATTTCAAGTTGATTGCACGTTAAATAAGTCAATTTGTAATTGATCTACTTGTTAATCGTGTTAAAGCTACTCATTTATACTAGCGCACAAAATATCATAATTTCATGTCAACTTCTATGTGGTGTGGAAGGGTGTAAGGTGTTTTCATGCAGAATGATGAAATGCAGGTTACAGACAGCAGTATTGGAGGGTCTAGATGGAGAAGGCCACAAGCTGGCCTGGTGAAAATAAATTTTGATGGAGCTGTTTCCAATCAATCTAATCAGTCTAGAATTGGTGTGGTAATTTGGGATAATAATGGAGTTGTGTTGGCCTCTTGTTGAGAAAAATTACATCAAGCTTACAAACCTGAAGAGGTTGAGGGGCTGGCTGCTCTAAGGGCTGTGTCCTTCGTGCTTGAATTGGGTTTCCGACGTGCTATACTTGAAGGGGACTCTCTCAATCTGATTAAAGCTTTGAAGTCAGCAGAGTGTAGCCTATCTCCAATAGGTTTGCTAATAGACGATGTGAAAAGGGTTGCTAATAATTTTGTAAGATTGTTGTATTCTCATGTTAAGAGAAACAGTAATAAGGTAGCTCATAGTCTGGCGAAAAATACATTATGCATACCAAATTTTCAAGTATGGATGGAAGATGTCCCATCGCATATTGTTTCGATTTTACAATCGGATGTAGTTGATTCAATTCAATAAATCTAAGTTAGTTTCTTTCTCAAAAAAAAAAATAATTGTTAATAGCTCTAAGAAGTACAGTAAGCACAAAACCTGAATATATATATATATATATATATATATATATATATATATATATATATATGCATGGTTTGATAAAGATTGGAGCTTCTGTGAAATTCATAGACAGTTGAAGAAATAAATGTTGTTGTTTAGACGTCACTTGTTATGAGAGGAAGGTGAAAGTTGCCTTCCTTCATCAGCCTTGATTATCATTATGGCACACACCCCTCATCAAGGGACTTCGTTTTAAACAAGAAAAGTCAGTTCATTTAGAACCAATGCACAATGAAAAATAAAAATAAGAGCTAAACCAAAACCTGTCACTTTTAAATCTCAGCAACATTAGTTCTGAAGCTACATTACTCCAAATTTTCATATTCTTCGTGGCATCATCATATTCACAATGACTTTCTGTGAATCACAATAATTTCATATGGGTTTTTACAAATAAATGTTATAACGAATTACTTAGAACATGTGCTCACTCACATTGAAATGCCAGTATTACCTTTGTTCCACCTTTCCTTCACATTAAAACATGTTATAGGTCACAAAATTGAGTAAGTTAGTTCCCATCTCTCTGAATCCTGACCAATGGATGCTAGTATAGTTGTGTGTGTGTGTCTATATATATATATATATAAAAGTTACATTTTATATTCAATCAAGTTGGCAAGCTTCGCCGCCATAGTTATCCATTTATTTCTTCATCTGCTACTATTTCATCATCTTTTTTTATCTATACCGTTGGTAGGCTAAGCCTCCTTCTTAACCTATCTGTTTATTATTCTGTGATTATTTGCATAAGTTAACCTTTTGCATCCCAGTTATCTGCTTCTTCTTGTTTCTGTGTTTAGCCCCAAAGTTTGTGACAGATGTGTACTATTGAGACACGTAAGACCATATCTTTGCTATTCATTAACCCAATAAGTCCCGATGTCCAGAGTGGTTGCCTGTTAGCTGTTTAGCCAAAGTGAGGCGTTTAGGCGTTGTGGCGTTTGTGAAGGACTATGGCAATAGGAGGTTGAAGTTCGCACAGGAGAAGGCGATTGTCTTGTTAGAACACCTTGTTTTAGATCTAAGGTTAGATCCAGAAGTTTGAGGATAAAGGTGGTTAGGTTGTGATTGTTTAATTAAACTTTTAATCCAGAACAATGAATAGGTTGTTTAGAAGTTACTCTTCTACCAACTCTAGATCATCCCTCCCTAAAATCCCTCAGATTCCACAAGATGCTAGAATTCTCAATTTTGAGTCATATGAGTTATCAGATGTAGATCTAAAACTAGGAGATTGGAATATCCCTAAAGTCCCCACAAACCAGATCTATAAGTCTTCATGGTCTTTGGAAAAGATTTTCAAAACAAATTACCATGTTAGAACTACATAACAAGTTTATGGAATTAACAAGGAGTATGAGACATGCTACTTGTTATCACCTTCTGCCGATAGCAGCACACAAGAAAAAAGGACACAATTATTTACACATAGGTTTAGTCCAGGTCAGAGTTAAACCTTTGATCAGAGAAGGGTTGAATTGTTCAATCCTCATCACCCTTAGAGATCCTCGTCACATATGATTTGATAACGACCTCTTAGGAACCATCCAATCCAGTCTTAGTAGTGGACCAGTTCATTTTAACTGTTTCCCTAATTTCACAATTGCTCTTCATGACCCGCATATCATGAAAGCTCTCACCCTAAATATCAAGACCCAAGGAACCCTCATGGTGCAAGGAACCTACCAGTTAGCCTTGATATACAGGATCTACTATATGTGTATTAGGACGAACATGAATGTTCAAGCACTTGATAAGAAAAAGATGGGAGAAATATATATCATAATTCACAACTAAACATATTGGCCCTAAGGTTTGAATATGACCTAATAGTGTTTTTGAATTTAACAATAAATAATGTTAAGTTTTTTTTTTTTTTTTTTGAGAAAGAAAATAATGTTAAGTTAATTACTTTTTAATTAACCAAAATAAAATAAAATAAATAGATAGGGTAGAAATAAGTTTGAATTCATTAATAAATGAAACAAACCTGATATTAAATTATTGAAATTTAATAGAATTTGGAACGAGTTTTAGATTTATATTTTTTTGATAAATTCGGATTTAGAATAGGTACTCTCAACCTAAACTTATTATTTTTCCTATTTTTAAGTAAGTGCACAAAAGTGGACCGATGTAGATTAAATGGACCGAAGTAGACCAATGTGAAGTGAAATGGAAAAAAGTAGACAGAAATAGATTGAATTAGATTAAATGGACCAACGTGGACCGAATTAGACCGAAATTTACCAAGGTGAACCGAAATAAACTGAATGGATCAAGTGGACCAAATTTTTTTTTTTTTTTTGAAGTACACCGCGATTAGTGGTGCAGCATGTGAAGCTCATTTTAAGGATCCATTTGATCAATAAGATGCTCTTCTTTATGAATGCAAGCTATTTAATGGGTATGAATATGATGAATGACCTACAAAGCAAGACATATAGAGTATGTTCAAGCTCATAATGTTGACGCTATAATCACACCTTCGAAATGATATTGAATAGAGCATAACAAGTAAAGCGATTGTCCATGTTTATGTTTTCCGCATGCATTGTATGTGAATTAAATTTCATATAGTTATATTCAAATACAAAATAAATAAATTAAAATAGTAATTTTGAGCTCAAGATAAATATTCAAATTTAAGTTAATCCATCGTGAGCTAATTAATTTATTGAAAATTTCAAGTTTTTTAGGCTTGCATGGGGTTTGGGATAGATGACATGTTGGTTTTTTTTTTTTACTTTATTGAAAGTATAACTTTTATACCTTTAGTGCTGCAGGGGCATATTTCATATTTAGGTTGCATTTTTGTGGTTGTTGTTCTATGCATTTACATTGCATTTTGTATCCCAAATAAGGACATTACACTTTAAACATGAGTAGGTGTTGTACATATCATAACAAGTAGTGTGATTAATTATGTTTATGTTTTACACATGTATAAACATATTTATATAATCATATTTATGTTCTCACATGCATTGCACATCAAATAAATTTGCATACTACTAAAAATAACGAATTAATTTACCAATTTTACTTTTCTGGACATATAAAACATCAAGTACTCACATACAAAATAAAAATAAAAACAAACGATTATGAGTTAGTAAAACACATTTTCAACCTCTATTTAATTTATTTTTCACTAATAATTTTTTTTGCAAGTTTATTGGGCTTGGGCAGGATTTGGGATCGCTGATAGTTGTATTTTAAACTTCATTTGTAATTTTACTCTCACTCAGCATTGAATTTATATTTCAATGGAATGTATCTCACTTACATTGAATTTTTTTTTTTTTTTTTTTTTACGGTGGTTCTTTAGTTAAAATCATAGTTATTTGGTTTTCTTTAATTGGACTTGTAACCATTTAATTAGACTTATTAATTGTATTAATTTTTGTGTGCCTTTCTATGTGATACATGTTCCTTTGAACATCATACAGATTGGCATACATTTTGGACAAAGAAACGAAAGAGAGAAAGCAGTTAAAAAAATTAAAAGATATAACTTATAAGATGTATTTCTTACTTTCCAGATAGGTCTATCGATTTACTAAAAAAACATTTCAAAGTAATATTGAATTCAACATAATGAACGACAATTCATGTTTATTTTTTCCTCATGCGTTCTACATGAATTAAATTTTATAGTCATAAAAATCATAAATTAATTTTGAGACTTTATTTTTCAGAATGTGTGATACAAAAAGTATTCATGTACAAAATAAATAAATACATAAATTTTGAGTTCAAAAAACAATTTTGAATTGAAGTGAATCCATTTTGGGCTACTAAATTTAATGAAATTTTCATGTTTGTTAACCTTGGATAGGGTTTTGGCATAAGAATGGTTTTCAAGCCTCAGTGGAAGTAGAAGCTTTTTATGTTTGGGGTTTGACTCTGGATTCCAAGTACATATTTTTAATCACATTGGTTGTTGTTCTATGCATTTTGTGTTTTTGTAAGAGATGAAAAAAAAATCTCCTTAAATAATCATGTGATCAATATCAAGACGGACTTGTCGAAGCCAAAAATTTTCACGGAAACAACTCATATTTTGATATGTCGGACAAAATTTGTATATGCTAGTTTACTATTTCCAAACATAAACCTAAATTAGAAGTGATATTGAATAGATCAAAATGTGATAATTCAAATAAGTACATTACAATTAAAATTAAAACACAAATAGAAATTGAAAATAATGTTTATGTTTTCCACACATAAACATTTTTTATATAACCATGTTTATGTTTACACATATATTACATATTATGTAAATTTATATACTAGCAAAAATAATTAGCTCTATGTTTACACTTTTAGCCCTTACAGTTTGAGCTTATTATCATTTTGGGACTTTATGTTTGAAAATTTTTCATTTTACCATTTTTATCTGATTCTGTTTTTATATTAGCTCTTTACATTTCAAAATTTTCATTTTGACCCTTCATGAAAATGAAAATTTTGGAACGTAAAGGGCATATGAATACGAATTAAACATGAGTAACAAAATAAAAATTTTGAAACATAAAGAGCCAAAATGAAAACAATCACAAACCTAGAGGGTCAAAAACATATTTTATTCATATAATAATTTAACCTAAAGATTTTATTTTTCTAAAACATGTTGCTTAGCATTTAATGTAACTACACTCCTGTTGAACCACTTCATCAACATTTTTACATTGATTTTTTCATCTAATTTGTTGACAATATTAAATATAGGAAAAGGTTTACTAATGTCCTAAGAGTATTAATTTAGGAAATATTTTTATTAATTTTTTATGAGAAAAGGAAAAAAACAATTAATTTTTCTAACGGTTTTTTTTATATTTCTCATGAAAGTGGTGTCAAAATTATTCTAAAATTATTTATCGACAATTGACCTAAGAGCATCCGTTAACAAAACCCTTAAATATATTAACTAGCTAACTTTGACACATTCATCTTGGATGATTTTTTTTTCTATTAATAACTTGGGTGGTTTAACTTCATATATTCTTTGTCTTTATACATTCATGATCTACTTTAATTTAGAAAAATCAGTTTTCACACTTTTCTTTTTCTTCGTTCCTCTTACTTCAATTCATTGCTTCTCCCTCTCTTTTGACCCTTGCTTTACCCATCATACCCAAATGACCATTCAGAATTGAGATTCTTCAATTGCTACTCCCTAGAATTAAAATTTAAAAGTCCCCTAATTTTTTTTTTCCTATTAAATATTTAAATGCCCTATTTGTCCTCTCACCTCTCCCATTCATTGAACCAATAGAATCCTAAAGTGAGTTTCTTTCTCTTTGGTCCACTCCGGTCCACTTTGGTACATTCTTTGATGAGTTGGATACTAAATTCTTTTAATTACTCAGTTTTATATTTAGATTTAAATTTATGGTAGATAAAAATGAAATTTATCTATATCTATATCTATATCTATATATTACTAAAAGCTAAAGCGTAGTGTTAATGTTGTTGTGCTCACTTTGAGCCACATCAGCGTCCAGGTCATTTCCTCTCTTTTTTTTCTTACAATTTTAAAATAGTTTTTTAAATTTTAGAATAATAAGAAATATATAAATTTCAGAATAATAATAAATCTATATAATAAATCTCAGCCCTATCTCCATCATAAAGCCCACTTCTTATCTATTTAATTCCACCTTAAAGCCCAAACCCAAAGCCTTTTCAACTTAAGGAAAAACAGGAAATTTGAAATCGTGAAAAAGGGTTTTAGAAAGGGTTTTGAAGAAACCATGGGGAACAGGAACAAAAGGAAAGGACAAATAGACGATTTGAATTTCTCCCACCTCTCTGTTCTACGGTTACGCATCCTTTCAAGGACAAAAAGACAGTTTGAAATTTTGCTCTACAATTTCACATCTTTTCAACCTAAGGAAAACCAAATCATTTGAAACTATGAAGGGAAGAAATCTGATACCATTTGAACTCATAAAAATCTCCCCACCTTCCTGCTCCACAGTTTCGTAGTAGTAGCCACCTATCTGACTTCTTTCCTTCCTGCCTTCCTCTCTCACTATAAACTGACAGAACCTATATGATTCGGTCGAGGTATCTCTAAATCCCAACTCTTTTTGTGCTCTATTCTTTTGCTTAATGTTTTTTGTTTCCCTTTGTACATTTTGTTACTACCCCTTTCGTGTTGTGGAATGGATGATTGTTATGCTGAAATTTTGATTGATGGGGTTTTTAATTGGAGCTATGTCTTTTGGTTCAATACTAACAGAAGTTGTACATTTTGTTACTGCCTCTTTGGTGCTATATGAATCAGAGTATGTGTAAACAAACTGTGTTCAAGCATGGGCATGTATGAACAAACTAACAAAAAGGAATTAGTTTTTATGTTCAAAAATGCTTAGGTTTAAAAATGCATGCATGTGTGAATCAAATGATATGAAGATGTTCATAAAAATTGGTTTCAAGTAGACAAGGAAAAAGGGAAGTGATATAACCCATCTTTGAAATTTATGCATTCCTAGGAGAGGCTAGCCAATACCAAGGCTTCGTTTGTAAAACTGGGTCGTCCAAGTGACATGACCATCCTCTACAAAGGAATGGAGGCATGTAAGCCACACACTCATGTTTGAACCCTCTTTTTAGACCAATGGGACTCTTATCCTACCCCAACCTAGTGCTTAATTCTCATGTTTAATTAGTCTTTGACCCTAGGGATCCTACCTGAAAGCTCAAATTTGTATTAAAAGCACAAGAGCTGTTTAGACCCCAAATTAATAAATTATGGCTCGGTTGATTTTACTCTAACTTATCTAAGCTCGAAAACAAAACTAAATGAAGTGCAATCAACCGATACTACTCGAATGCATAAACATGAACAACAAACAATAAAAGTAAAGCACAAGAGTAAGGGAAGAGAGATGCAAACACAAGATAACACGGCGATGTGTTATCAAAGAAGAAACTGAAGATCTAGGCGAAAAACCTCTCCACCGCCCTCCAAGCGGTAAATCAATCCACTAGAGAATAAAGTTGGAGTACACGAAAAACAAAAGACCCTCCAAGTCTAGTCTACCCAATGTACTTGAGCCCTCCAAGCTTCTGTTATCAACAAACTTCACGGAGTCATGTCTTCTCTAGCTTTTCGGATCCCGCAATATGCCCAATTGCATTCGCCAAGCCTCACCGGCTTCTTTTGGAAAATCCTCAAAGCTTCCCAAGTTCCAAAACACTCTCTACACTCTGAAAGGGTGTGGGTTATGTTTGGGTACAAATCTCCTCTCAAGGTATGGCAACGGAAGAGGGAAGGAGAAGAGGCTACAATGATTTCTCACTAACGATGGGTAGCTCTCTTTCTAAAAAATGGGTATGTGTGTTGTAGAAAACCTATCTATTTATTTTCTCTCTAAATGGCCTCTCATACTTTTGTGGGTAAAGAGGGTATATATAGTAGGGGTGAAAGGTAAGAAAGTCACACTTAAAAATTCTCCAGGCAGAGAGTTTCGGGGGTATCTCGCAGGAAGGCCTTACCCGCGAAATACTTGCGAAATTGACAGTCATGCACGACTCTTCAGCTTCCAGTCATGTGCTTCTCACATGCCCTTTTCGCGAGAACCCTTCTCGCGAACTTCTCGCGAGCTAGTTGCGAAATGCACTGATCTTCAATTAAACTTGAGTCTTCACTAACTTAATACTAAACCCAATACAATAAAATCTCACAAAAATACAAGGAAACAAATTTATGCAATTACAACACTTTTTGTCATGAAATAAAGCCAACATAAACATAGTTGTAAATCACAACTTTACACTATCCTAAATGGTGCAGATCCTATATTAGTGAGCGACCAAGAGTTCAAGTTTCATTTTCTAACTAATTGGATACGAAATGATGGAGGCTTTCCTTCGGATATCCAAACAGTTTTTATCACTTGAAAACCCCATTTGGAGCAAACAAAATTTTTCTTTTTCATGGTATACCCAAATATAAACCTTGGCACATAAGCCCTATGGACTAAGAAGTTAAGACTTAAGATGACAGAGAAAAACCTCCGTTTTGCTATCCTCCCACTTGTAGAGATTTATCCGTTGTTAGCCAATCATCTACTCTGGTCCACTTTAGTCCATCCCATCCAATGCAATCCACTTCAATTTATTTTTGGTGCACTTACTTAAGAAAATAAAAAAGACAAATTTTGGTTGAGAGTATTTATTCTAAGTCCAATTTTATTAAAAAAATATTGATGACAAAAAGTAATAATATTATTTTTAATTGTTCAATTTAATGATTTGTGATATTATCTTTTTTTTATGTTCTCCCCCACCCCCCCCCCCCCCACTTCTCTCAGCTAATATTAGTATTTTAGTTTTTGAGTGAATTAAACAACTTTAGTATTTTGATATGATATAATTTGAATTTGAAGACCAATTAAGGATTTTTTTTATTATATATATTAAGGGATAAGAAATTTGAAAAGTTATGATATTAAGTTTAGTATCAATTCTTTGGTGAGTAGGATACAAAATCCTTTAATTACTCAATTTTATATTTAAAATTAAATTTGTGGTTGATAAAAATGACATTTATGTATATAAATCATATCATTTGAAGTTGATTGCATGTTCAATAAGTCAACTTGCAATTTATCTACTTGTTAATCGTGTTAAAGCTACTCATTTACACTAAACACTAGGGCACAAAATATCATAATTTCATGTCAACTTTTATGTGATGTGGATGAGTGTAAGGTGTTTTCATGTACCAAATTTGTTAATAGCTCTAAGAAGTACAGTAAGAACAAAAACTGAATATATATATATATATATATATATATATATATATATATAGATAGATAGATAGATAGATATAGATAGATAGATAGATAGATAGATAGATAGATAGATCATGCATATTTTGATAAGGATTAGAGCTTCAGTGAAATTCTGGACTCGTCCTGATGTGGCATCTGGCGTCCGACCCGCTGATTTGCCTCTCTTTTATTTTCAATTCTCACTGATTTGGGCCGAAACCAGCCAATTTGCTCTGATTCAACCCGATTCCAGTAGAAATGGGACCCGAAACGGCTACCGAAACAAATCGATAAGGCCCGATTCTGGCCGATACGACTTTCGAAACAAGTATATATATATATAGATAGATAGATAGATAGATCATGCATATTTTGATAAGGATTAGACCTTCTGTGAAATTCTGGACTCATCCTGATGTGGCGTCTGGTGTCCGACCCGCTGATTTGCCTCTCTTTTATTTTCAATTCTCGCTGATTTGGGCCAAAACCAGCCAATTTGCTCCGATTCAGCCAGATTCCAGCAAAAACGGGACCCGAAACGGCTACCGAAACAAACCGATAAGGCCCGATTTTGGCTGATACGACTTTCGAAACAGGCCGAAATGGCTGTTAGCCGCCATTCTTTTGCTTCATGTGGCCTTGTGAAAAAAAAAAAAAAAAAGACACAAAGATGGTTAGAACTTAGAAGAGGTGAGGAAGAAGAATAAAGGTATATAACAAAAGAATATAAATTAAGTAGGTGAGAAAGTCATTGTTTCACGTGGATGGGCTTGAAAATTGGAAAAGGAGTAAAGGAACCTTCTTGAAAGGTAGCTTTTCATTTACAATTACCAAAAATATTGATTTTATTATAAACAGATCATAAATAATTGTTTTTAAATAATAAACTCTACCACATTATTTGAATTGTTTTATATAAAAAAAAATATTAAATTCACTATATAAAAATATTTTTAATAATTTTTGAATCGCCGCACCCTACTTTTTCAAAAATTACTGAGTCCTGCACCCGCACCCGCACCCGTATCCGCACCAGAATCCAGAAACGCACCCATGCTTCATAGTTCAGACATCATGACTTCTTATGAGAGGAAGATGAAAGTTGCCAGCTTCATCAGCCTTGATTATCATTATGTCACACTTCTCATCAAGGGACTTCGTTTTAAACAAGAAAAGTCAGTTCATTCGGAACCAATGCACAATGAAAAATAAAAATAAGAGCTAAACCAAAACCTGTCACTTTAATCTCCGCAACAATATTAGTTCTAAAGCTATATTACTCCAAACTCGTTCATATTCTTCATGGCATCATCATATTCACATGACTTTTTGTGAATCACTAATAATTTCAAATGGGGTTTTACAAATAAATGTCATAACGAATTACTTAAAACATGTGCTCACTCACGTTGAAATGCCAGTATTACCTTTATTCCACCTTTCTTTCACATTAAAACATGTTATTGCTCACAAAATTGAATAAGTTATTTCCCGTCTCTCTTAATCCTGACCAATGGATGCTAGTATAGTTGTATGCAGTAGCGAAGCTAGGAATTTATCTTTGGGAGGACCATATATAATTTTTTTTGTGTATTAAATCTAAAATAGTAACGTATAATCAAGGAAGTCAATTTTATACCGGAGACTGTTTCAGTTTAGTTAAATGAATAATATTTTTCACTATCAGTTAATACCGGTGTACCGTTTCAATATTGCTGCTATATAGATATTCAATTTGAAAATCATAATAAATTATTAAGAGTTTTTAAAAATATAAACCCTTCTTTATTTTTTTTAATGTGAATAACCTTTAATTACTTCTTCATACCATCTTAATCATATTTATTTTTTCAAAAAACTGTATACATTGACCCATTAATCTAACAAATAAAAATAATAATGGATATAGTTTAAAAACTTCACCAAAATAAACATGAATTAAAGAAGAAAATAGTACACTGGTGTACACTCTAGAACCATAAAAAGATGAGTTAAAAAGTAAAAATTGTACTAAAAAAACTCTTTACACTTAGTAATTACTTAGAGCATTCACATCCAATTTCTAAAAAAATTGCATTTTACCATCTCAAAAGCTACATTATCATTTATACCATACCATTTTATAACACACCTAACATCCCAATTTTTATTTTACCATACAACACATTAAAATAATATATCTACACAATAAAATAATATATCCCAAATCCAAATCTATTCTCTCCCATCTCTCTCCTCTCTCTAATTTTTACCTCTCTTCCTCTGTCTCTCTTCCACTGAAACCACTTGTTACCACCACCTACACCGTCCAAAAAAGTTACAAAACTCAAACAAACCACCCCTGCCTCACTGCCCAACACCCACCACTGTCAAAACAAAACCCGCAAATGACTAACAAAAAACCCAGCAAAATCGAACCCACACCAATCCAACAATATCACCAAAATCGGAACCAAACAAAACCCATAAATGAACAACTCACACCATATTCTACTAATCCCAATTGAAACATCATCCTTCTCACAGAACCTAGCACCAAATTGTCCAAAACCAACCTTTTGTCCTTTTTACATCAGAAATTTCATGCCCAATCTGCACACCAGGAATTACCAAACAATGCAGTATACTATAACATGGTGCAAGACACAAAGAAAGGAAGAAAATAAAAAAAATTTCCATCTTTTCGAAGTCAACGACGATCTCCACGCCACACCCTAATACCGATCTCCACACCACACCCAAACACCGATCTCCACACCACCACACTGATCTGCTACAAGGGAGAGAGAGAAGAAGAAAAATAATGAGTGGGTGGTAGCTTGCCATGGCCGATGATAGTGGGTCAGGCCATGGTGTGGTGGTTATGAGATTTTAAGTCTGAAGAGAGGAGAGCTGAATGAGAGAGAGAAGGAAGATAGAGAAAAGAAAAAGAAATAATGAGAGAGTGAGGAAAGAGAAAGTTTGTTGGAGTTTTTAATAAAAAGTATGAGAGAGAATTAAAAATAGTTTTTAGAAATACCATTCTGCTACAGTAGCATCATATAAATAAGATGCTGGTATAGCACAATTGTAAAAAAAGTTTACAGTTACAATACAAGGTAATGGCCTTTTTCCAGTGCTTTAATGGTAAAATAGACCAACATATGGCATATGGCATGACGGGTATGAATGCTCTTACACCTATGACCTTCCCATCTTCTATGTTTGACACAGCAAACAAAAGAAGCAAAGTGACATAAAAAAGTAAGAAAATTCATTCAAAGGTGCTGGAACCAAGATAAGGTTTGGAAACGAAAGTTTAAAAGATAAAGCTTGATAAAGAAAAAGGAGAAGCAGCAGCACTAGCAGATCACGAAGAAGACAATCTGCAGTTAAGGAAGAAACAGCAATAGTGGTGGATCAAGAAGACACAGTAAAGGCCGACCAAGAAGAAAAAACCATTAGTGACAGACAAAACACGCTATTTTTCCAAAAAATTTGGGGGGGCCAAGGCCCCCTTCGGTCCTCATGTGGCTCCGCCACTGGATGTTCTTCAATACAGTCATCCCAATACTTCTCCTACCCTTTGATCACATCTCCATTATCTTAAGGAATGTAAAAATCTGAACTTGGAAATTCACGTGAATCCTAAACTTACATTTGAAATTCCTTTCACTCACCCTATGACGAAGCGTAGTGCGGTTAAACAAGAGCGTGGAGGCATTTATATTTATCCCTTTTTTTATGGTGTAAACTGTACTGGGTTTTTTTATTTATTTATTCAGAATTGATATTTCCTTTTTTTATCTTTTAAATATTTATAAATTAATATTACTCAATATATGTCATAACTCACAACTACGTATAGTGGCTCTAAGGTTTGAATATGATCTAATAGTGTTTTTGAAATTAACAATAAATAATATTAAGTTTTTTAAAAAAAAAGTAATAATGTTAAGTTTGTCTCTTTTTAATTAACCAAAATAAAATAAAATAAATAGATAGGTCAAAAATAAGTTTGAATTCATTAATAAATATATATTAAACAAATTTGAAATTAAATTACTGAAATTTAATAGAATTTGGAACAAGTTTTAGATTTTTTTTTTTTATAAATTTGGATTTACAATAGATACTCTCAACCTAAACTTATATTTTTCCTATTTTTAAGTAAGTGCACAAAAGTGGACTGATGTAGATTAAATGGTCCAAAGTAGACATATGTGAAGCGAAATGAACAAAAGTGGACCGAAATAGATTGAAGTGGACCAAAATAGATTGAATAGACTAAATGGATCGATGTGGACTGAATTATACCGAAGTTGCCGGAAGTGGGCTGAAATAAACTCTCCACCACTTCTTCCGATACTATGGAAACACAAAGTGATTTTCATAGTCCACTATACGGAGGTTGAGAGTTTATTTTTCAAGAAGAAGACTTTCCAAAAATTCTAATAAATCAATTTGGCAAAGAGTTAAAGATCTCAAATGAAAGTGATTCTGAAGACATGCCGGTTCTAGTAACTAGCACCACAAATTTAGAAGAGCAACTTCAAGAGTTGCAAAGGAAACTCATTGAGAAAGCCGCCGAAATAGCGACTTTGGCAGCTTAAGTGGCATCTCAAGCAAGTTCATCAGCTTGAACTCATGTGCCTACAACTGAAGAGGGGCACACATCATCCAGTTCTGTAACACAAGAGGAATTAAAGATCCTTATTGCTGAGGGAAACAAAGAATTTTAGGCATCTATAAATCTACCTGTTCTTGGATATCGAAAGCCTTATCCAGCTCATTATGATACTATTCCATTCCTAACCAGTTATCAAAAACCAAATTTTGAGAAATTTGACGATTTGACTGGTTCTCCTCAAGAACACTTGGCACATTTTTATTCCGCGTGTGGAGAATCTTCTTTGTCAAATGCCTTGTTAATAAGACAATTTTCCCAAATCTCAAAGGTTCCGCATTTACTTGGTACACCCAATTACTACCAAGGTCAATTCATACGTGGGATGATTTACAAAGGGCTTTTCTTGCCTAATTTATGAGTTCAAAGAAGAAAGTTTCAATCATTGATTTAGCCGATGCTCGACAAAAGTCAGATAAAAGTGTCAATGACTTCATTACAAGATGGAGAAGCCTAAATCTCCAATGTTCTGAAAAGTTGACTGAACAATTTGCAGTACAAATGTGTTCAAACAATCTCTTCCCAGAGATTGCCACTTTCATAGGGATCGCTGAACCTTAGAATTTTGATGCATTGGTCTCTAAAACGAGCAATGTTGAAAGACAAATTGCCCGACAGAAGAGTACCATGCAAAGGGGGCGTAATTTAGAAGAAAAAAATAAAGAAGGAAAAAACCCCGAAATAATGGAGAAGTAATGACTACTATAACGACCCAAGGAAGAGCGCTAGCCACAATTGCACTATACCTCAAAAGGACTAGTCACAATTGAGACTCCTTGCAGTTGTTAACAAACTCAGTTCAACTTAATAAATACCCGATGTGGGACTCATCACACAATCAATCAAATTGGGGCATCACAATCTCCCCCACTTAAATCTCTAACGTCCTCGTTAGGGCCCACTTTGTGGGGTAGTGTCTCCAAGCCCACACAAGGTTACCGGGCCGGCTCTGATACCATATGTAACAACCTAGAGAAAAGTGCTAGCCACATCTGCGCTATACCTCAAAAGGACTAGTCACAATTGAAGTTCCTTGCAGTTGTTAATAAAACCTAGTTCAACCTAGTAAATACCCGATGTGGGACTCATCACACACCCACACACATCACATAATCAATCAAATTGAGGCATCACAACTACCTTTGTCAATAATGGAAGGCAAAATGGGAAAGGTAAGGAAGGCTTGAAAAAGCTCACTCTTGAAGAGAAAAAGAAAATGAAATACTCATTCCATGATGATGATGTGTAAGGGATTTTTAATGAGTTGATGAAAGAAAAAGCAATACAACTCCCTGAGCTTGAAAGACCTTCTGAAGTTGATAAGATAGATGGCCCTATATATTGCTGCTACCATCGAATCATTAGCCATCCTCTATCAGAATGCTATATCTTGAAGAATATAATTCAAAAAATGATAGATGACGGTGAAATTGAGGTAGATAGTTCCTCTCGAGTACCAGCTGCTGCATCAAATAGCATTTCCTTGCTTAAGGAGGAACCAAAGTCCACTTTGCCTTGCCCACTGGGGGCAAAACCAAATAATGCTGAAAAGGTCAAAAAGACTCTTAATGTCAAGGCCGAGTCAAGCAATCTCCCAAGTCTTTATGAGCTTATGACTGAAGCAAAATTAGACTGTTAGAACAATTCCTTTTACATGAAAGATAGAAATGAAGAAGAGAAGCACGCATACAGCAAAACGCAAAGAAAAAGAAAGAAAGAAGAGAGACACAGATAGAGATAGAGAGCAACAAGCAAAGGAGGAACATACGGCATTAAGTGGAGATTTTATCAGTCCTTTTCTTCTTTAAATCCCTACCTCTCCCTCTTTTTCAAATTTGGATTTTTGTTTGGTAAAACAAATAGGGTTGGGTTTCATGAGGAATTTTTAACTCCATACATGAAGCTGTAGATACGAGTCCCTGACTCGTAAATCCTATTTGAAAATTACCAAATAAAAATTCTCTCAAGTTTTGGTTCCGTTTTCTCCACTAGAGTCCTTGACTCTATCCAATTAATTGGAATCCTTGATTCTACCAAATTTATGTAGTCCTTGACTCTACCACATCAATGGAGTCCTGGACTCTACCCAATTAATGGAGTCCTTGATTCTACCAAATTTTAATGGAGTCCTTGACTCTACCCAATTAATGGAGTCATTGACTCTACCATATTCTAATGGAGTCATTGACTTTACTCAATTAAAATGGAGTGCTTGACTCTACCCAATTAATAAAGTCATTGACTCTACCAAACTAAAGGATTCCTCGACTTCACCACATTTCAATGAAGTCCTTGATTCCTAAAATTATTTTAAATTCCAACATGACTAATTTGTTGGGGATTCCTAATTTCTTAATCAAGATTGGAGTAAATAATTCACAATATAAAATGACCATAAAAATAGATTTGAGGAAATTTTCCAATTCCCAATTCCTAAAACATGTTCATAAAAAATAAAATTGCTTCAAAGGAGTTTTCTTTCCTTTAATTAAATTTGGGAACCTCAATCCAAATATCATTAAAATTCCTACAAGGAAGCAAATGAAAGAAAATGGAAAATTGCTCAGACATTCAACTTCTCAAAGAGATCATCCTTGATTCAATTTCCATAAAAACATGGTCCTTGACTTATCCTTGAGATTAAAACCAATTATCTCACCAAAAAGCAAAATTAAGTCAATGTTCAATTAAATACAAAGTATTTGACTTAAATGTCCATCATTTAAATTGGGCAAAATCAATTTAAGGATTTTAAATCTAAAACCTCAAATTAGGAACTATGAATTGGCTTGATCCCCGTCAAGGGTACGTAGGCAACCTAAATAAATTATTAGATGCAGCTACAAACAAATAAAAACACATATCCCCTTAAACATGAAAATAAATGAACTTATGTACAAAGACAACGTGGTTGGAATCAAATGGTCCTCCCTTGAAATAAGGGGTTGTAATTACATTATCTTGAATGGGTACTGCTCACATCAATAAAACTCATACGCCAAAAGGCTTATGGGTGAAATTATGTTTGATGAATTTGACTAATTTGACAATTCTTGTTAAACATAATTTGACAATGTTTGCTAAACATCATCTAACAATTATTGTTAAACATTGGTTAACAACTTCGTCAACATGTATGATGTTCAAAATAACAAATATCACATACAAAGGCACACAACAAATTGGGACAATTAATAAGTCTGATTATATGGTTACAAGTCCAATTAATGAAAACCAAATAACTAAGATTATAACTAAAGAACCATTGTGAAACCAAAAAAAAATAAATGTGAGTGAGATACATGCCATTGAAATATAAAGTCAATACTAAGTGTAAAAAGCAATATTACAATTAAAGTTTAAAATACAACTTGTCATCGATCCCAAATCCTACCCAAGCCTAATAAATTTGAGAAAAAAAAAACTATTAGTGAAAAATAAATTAAATAAGGTTGAAAATGTGTTTACTAACTCATAATCTTTTCTATTTATTTTTATTTTGTATGTGAGTACTTTTTATTTTATATGTCAAGAAAAATAAACTTAGTAAGTTAATTCATTATTTTTAGTAGTATGCAAATTTATTTGATATGAAATTCTTGTGAGAACATAAACATGATTATACAAATATGTTTATGTATGTGTAAAACATAAACATAATTAATCACACTACTTGTTATGATATGTACAACACCTATTCATATTTAAAATGTAAAGTCCTTATTTGGGATACAAAATGCAACGTAAATGCATAGAACAATAACCACAAAAATGCAACATAAATATGAAATATGCCCCTATAGCACTAAAGGTATAAATGTTATACTTTCAATAAAGTAAAATGTAAAATAAAAATAAAAATAAAAACCAACATATCATCTACCCAAACCCCATGCAAGCCTAAAAAACTTCAAATTTTCAATAAATTAATTAGCTCATGATGGATTAACTTAAATTTGAATATTTTTATTTTGAGCTCAAAATTACTATATTAATTTATTTATTTTGTACTTGAATATAACTATAAGAAATTTAATTCACATGCAATGCATGCGGAAAACATAAACATGGACAATCGCTTTACTTGTTATGCTCTATTCAATATCATTTCGAAGGTGTGATTATAGTGTCAACATTATGGGCTTGAACGTACTCTATATGCCTTGCTTTGTAGGCCATTCATCATATTCATACCCATTAGATAGCTTGCATACATTAAGAAGAGCATCTACTTGATCAAATGGTTCCTTAAAATGAGCTTCACATGCTGCACCACTAATCGCAACGTACTTCAAAAAAAAAATTTGGTCCACTAGGACCTAAGTAATGCCTTAGTGACTTATTAACCTCTTCACAAATCTCTGTCACATTTTTGTGCTTTGAACTTGTCCCTAATCCAAATTTTTCTTCTTTTGCCAACAAATAGCCTAAGAAGAATGCCCATTTTTTAACCTCCAACTTTGACTTGACCCTTTCTGATTGTTCAGCACAAAGAGTCGTTAACAGATAGTGATCAAATAATTCAGAAGTTTGGCTTTCTTCTCTCCTTACATTTTTCCTAGGACCTTGCTTGGTCAGTGGCAATGTTTCCAAGGAGGCATCAATGTCCATGGCTATTTCTTTTCCCTTGACAACAGGATCACTCTTTGGTGAAGTTAATTCAAGAATGCAAGGCCGCATTGCCTTTGATTGAGTAGTGATGCCTTCTTCAAAATCTTGATAGATTTCTTACTGACCCTAACCTGCAGGGTTTTAGGATGACTAGCTTCCCTTTCTTCAGTTGAAGTCACCATTACTAACTCAGTTGTTCCCAACGTGATTGAGATGGAGCCAATCATGATTTGGATTGGGAGAAACCTTGGGGCCATACCCATAGTGTAGTCATTCACATTTGAACCCTCAGTTTGGGATTTTTTTTAGCTTTAGCACTTTTCCTTGCCCTCCTCTTCTTTGAAGTCTTTGAATTTGATGAAACTTGGATGTTGGTCATGCGTTCATCATTTGGTACCGCAAGCTTGACGGAAGGGCGACCAAGGGTGAATATCATGTAACAACCACTTGCTCCTAGTGCAGTCACAGGGAATTTGTGGAAGTAAACAATCACTTGGGGAGCCATTGGTAAATCTAATTGCAATCCGAAAATTGATGTATAAAAAACATAGTTGGAGATGAAAAGGAGAATGGGTCCTACCAGGCGTGCCAAAATTTATATTCTTTCATAAATCTTGCTTGAACATTTTTTATGTAAACACATTTTGCTTTTAAATTTCATATTTCAACAATACAAGTTGGAATACTTTTGGATAAAGAAACAAAAGAGCGAACACAGTCAAAAAAGATGTAAGTTGCATTTCTTTCAAGATAGGTCTGCAGATTTTCTAAAAGTGCATTTCAAAATAATATAAAATGCAACATAATGAACGATAGTTCATGTTTATTTTTTCCTCATGCATTGTGCATGAATTAAATTTTATAGTAATAAAAATCATAAATTAATTTTCAGATTTTATTTTCAAAACATGTGATACAAGAAGTATTCACGTACAAAATAAATAAATATATAAATTTTGAGTTCAAAAAAACAATTTCAAGTTTAAGTGAATCCAATGTGGGCTACTAAATTTAATAAAAATTTCATGTTTGCTAACCTTGGGTAAGGTTTTGGGATCAGATTGGTTTTAAGTCTCAATAGAAGTAGAAGCTTTTTACGTTTGGAGTTGACTTTGGATTCTAAGTACATATTTTTAATCACATTGGTTGTTGTTCTATGCATTTGTGTTTTTGTAAGAGATGACAAAAGATCAAGATGGACTTGTAGAAGCCAACTATATAGCATAAAGTTTCTAGGGAAACAACACATATTTTTATATGTTGGGCGAAATTTGTATATGCTAGTCTACTATTTCCAAAACATAAACTTAAATTGGAAGTGATATTGAATAGATCAAAATAACAGTGCTATTTCAAATAAGTACATTACAATTAAAATTAAAACACAAATAAATATTAAAAATAATGTTTATGTTTTCCACACAAACATATTTATATAATCATGTTTATGTTTACACATACATTACATATTATGTAAATTTATATACTAGTAAAAATAATTAGCACTATGTTTATAATTTTAGCCCTTATAATTTGGGCTTATTATCATTTTGGGACTTTATGTTTGAAAATTTTTCATTTTGCCATTCATATTTGATTCTGTTTTTTATATTAGCTCTTTACGTTTCAAAATTTTCATTTTGGCCCTTCATGAAAATGAGAATTTTGGAACGTAAAGGGCATATGAATACAAATTAAACATGAATACCAAAATAAAAATTTTGAAACATAAAGAGCCAAAATGAAACAATCTGAAACTCAAAGCATCAAAAACATATTTTATTCAAATAATGAATTAACCTAAAGATTGTTGCATGGCAAATAATGTTACTACACTCCTATAGAACCATTTCATCAACATTTTTATATTGACTTGTTCATCTAATTTGTTGACAATATTAAATATAGGGAAAGTTGACTAATGTCCTAAGAGTATTAGTTTAGGAAATAGTTTTATAAAGTTTTTATGGAAAAAAAATTTTTAATTTTTCTAATGGTTTTTTTTTATATATATATTTCTCATGAAAGTGGTTTCAAAATTTTCCTAAAATTGTTTATTAACAATTGGTCTAAGGGCATCCATTAACAAAACCCTTAAATATATTAACCAACTAACTTCGACACATTCATCTTGGATAATATTTTTTCTATTAATAACTTGGGAGGTTTAACTTCATATATACTTTGTCTTTATACATTTATGATCTACTTTAATTTAGAAAAATCTTTTTCCACACCTATCTTTTTCTTCGTTACTCTTACTTCAATTCATTACTTCTCCTTGTCTTTGGACCCTTCCTTTACCCATCAAACCCAAATGACTATTCAGAATTGAGGTTCTTCAATTGCTACTCCCTAGAATGAAAATTTAAAAGTCCACTGACTTTTTTTTTTTCCTATTAGATTTTTAAATGCCCTCTTGGTCCTTTCACTTCTCCCATTCATTGAAGCAATAGAATCCTAAAGTGAGTTTCTTCCTCTTGGTCCACTCCGGTCCACTTTGGTCCATTCTTTGATGAGTTGGATACTAAATTCTTTTAATTACTCAGTTTTATATTTAAAATTTAAATTTATTGTAGATAAAAAATTTTAAATGACATTTATTTATATAAATCAGAACATTTCAAGTTGTTTGCGTGTTAAATAAGTCAAATTATTATTGATCTACTCCTTAATCGTGTTAAAAGCTACTCATTTAAACTAAACATTAGCACATAAAATATCTTTTTTTCATGTCAACTTTTATGTGATGCGGATTAATGTAAGGTGTTTTCGTGAACCAAATTTGTTAATAGCTCTAAGAAGTGCTGTGTGTTGAAACCTTGAATATGATGAAACAGTAAGCACAAAAACGGAATAAACCATATTTTGATAAAGATTAGAGCTTCTGTGAAATTCATAGACAGCTGAAGAAACCAATGTTGTTGTTTAGAAGAAAATAAACAATAGCTTGACATTCTTACAATAGAAAATTAACTATCTAGTGTACAGAATTTTTTTGGAGTACTCTTGATTAGAGAGCTGATGAGGCAGCACCAAAGTAAATGAAAGTTAAATGTTGAGCCCAACGTAGCTCCTTTCCAATTCCATATCCATATGATGAATATGCTGAAGTTCAAAACCATTAAACTGTTTTGCCTCCCTTGTCATTGTTGTAGTTGCTGCTGAAATTGTAGAGTAGAAGTTGATTGAACAGGTTCAAAGAATAACACAAACACAGCCTTTATTGTCATCACTGTCATTCTCAGTATCTTCTATTTCACTGTCAGGGGGGAAAAAAGAATGAAATGTAAGTATATCACAAATACAACCGCATAATGAGCATAAAATGAATATGGATCCCTCAATTAGCAATAGCTAATGTGCAATGTGCAATGTGCCATTGAAAGTCCTTCTGATTGCATTAATTTAAAATATGTGCATATTCAGTTAAACTAAACACACAGACATATAAGCATACGTTGACTGGTTGAAGACAACGGTGATTGAAGACAAATTTTAAAATCCATATCCCAACTAATCTAAGAAATTTTAACCAAGCTAGATTTGATTTTTATTGCACTTCAAAAAGACAAATTTTACAGAAAGTTGAAGCGTAATTATGAAATAACAGAAGCATCCAGATCCAGGAGAGAATGGTATTTCATGTTTAACATCCACAACGCACATTCTAACTTGGATTTAGCCTTAAATGCTTGGCCAGTGATTGAAAATTGTATCTCAGTTTGAAGAATCAAACTTCAGTTGTTATTACACTAATTCTTTGCATGTCATCCATCTCCTCAACCCCCCCCCCCCCCCCCCCAAAAATAATAATAAAGAGTTCACACCTTCAACTTTTGTCATCAACCAACTTAATCCGCCTCATCTAACTAGCATTTTCATTTCTTCTTTGCATTATTAAGTTTTCAGTTGTAATACTGATTGTTGAAATTACTATGCCATAGGATCCAGTGTTCCCTGATCTTCCTTCTCTTTCATTACATTTTACTGATCTTTGTTAGATGTCATAGCAGTGAAGACACACACTTCTACTTCACCATTCTATTTTAACCTTTAATTCTATCGGAAACTGCCTTAATATGCCCTGTCTTAAGTGAAACAAGGTAATGAGAAGAAGATGAAAGTTTCTTTCCTTCATCAGCCTTGATTATCATTATGGCACACCTTTCATCAAGGGGCTTCGTTTTAATCAAGAAAAGCCAATTCATTCAGAACCAATGCCCAAGGGGGAAAAAATTAAATAAAAGCTAAGCCAAGACCTGTCTCTTTTAAATCTCAGCGACATTAGTTCTGAAGCTATATTACTCCAAACTCCTTCATATTCTTCATGGCATCATCATATTCACAATGGCTTTTTGTGAATCACGAATAATTTCATGTGGTTTACAAATAAATGTCATAACGAATTACTTGGAACATGTGCTCACTCACATTGAAATTCCAGTATGACCTTTATTCTTTCTTTCAGATCAAAACATGTTATAGCTCACAAAATTGAATTAGTTATTCTACATCTCTCTGAATCCAGACCAATGGATGCTTGTATGTTCTTCAATACAGTCATCCCAATACTTCTCCTATCCTTTGATCTTATCTCCAATATCTTAAAGAATGAAAAAATCTGAACTAGAAAATTCAAGTGAATCCCAAACTTGCATTGAAATTCCTTTCTCCCTAAGCGTTTTCACTTTTCACCCTCCCTATGATGAAGCTTCTTGCCAGAAGAAACACCAGTAGGTTTAAATTAATGTAAAGGCATTATGATAGTAGTTTTTCACATCCATGCCATACATAAAAATTAATCCTACCAATCGGTGAATGAGAAATAATTTTGAAGGCCTGGCAGAAAAAAGATATATATTGAGCATTTCAATCGCACCAATTATTTCGATCAGGCTCATAAGGAAAACAAATAGAACAAAACATGTAAAAATGGAATGGAAAGTTACATCAATCACGTTGTCACATACAAATGATGCTTAGTACAAGATTACTCCCCTCTTAGCATTAGCAGCAGAATGTTTCATCAACACGGAAAAAACAACACCCATACAATTTTATGGCTTCAAGAGTTCAATATTATGTGGTGTCCTCATGAAACTTCAAGCACATTCTTTTTGAGGATTGAAATAAATGCCTAAAGAATCTTTTTCACTCATTATAAAAATGAACCGGTTTCCATTCTACCACAATTATCTTCATTATTGAAAATATTTGCCTTCGGTTATTGATGCTCTTTCGTGGACTAGGACATCTTTGGAAGTGTAATACCTATAAAGCCACAAACTCCAATTTGATTGGGTTTTATTTTATGTTACTCAACCATATACTCATTTTTCTGAAACAAGCATAGCATTTTCATCTTAGCTACTCAAAACTATTAACAATTATTATTATCTTTTCTGATGTAATACGAGGTTTCTGCAAAAGACCAGAACATAAAAATATGACTTTAAGTTATCCATCAAACCCCATTTCTTCTCTAGATTGACATGTACAATTCCGATTCCCTTCACTCATTCACACTAATCCTTTTCTCATAAATATGTTAGCCAATATATTTTTCAATTAATTCAAGGAACCTTATTAATAAAGGAAGTACATGACAATAAATATTCCGAATTTTGCTTAAAATGAGCAATCCTCAAGTCCTACTACTTTCTAAAGTAACAACACATCAAGAACAGTATTAAACAGATAAAGTGACATCTTTAGGAATCTTTAGTACTCTATTAGCAACTAACAAAAAGTACATAGCTTATAAGAAATTCCACAGCAAACAAAATTGAACAAATGAACATTGAGGCAGAGATGCAAAGGTAGATTGGAGATAGAGAAGAAGAGAGCCTACCTCAATTCAAATTCTCTAATCTGAACAAGTTCTTTTCCTATATAGTCCATCCATTGTACTTTCTTCTTCTGATCCTCTTTCACAGAACCAGACTCTGAAGTCGGCTTCCGGAGACTGCTTTTTAGGCATTTCACAACTGGTTGTTGTTTCCCATCTAAGCTCCCTTCCTTGACCTCAATGGTCTCACCAGGTAACTTATCAGAGGCTTCAGGAACTGAGACAGGTTTTGAAGGTACATGTGGAGAATTTTCCAATTTCAATGGTCCAGCAGTGTATATGTGAGGAGAGGGTTTGCAAAAGCAAATGAAGGACGGACAATGGATCTTGCAGAACAAAAACCTCATGAAATATTTGCCTGATTTACAACTGTTTGCTACTACAATTAGCCCATCTCTTTACAACTCCAAGTAGAACGCATTAATTTAAATTAAATCATGAACCCTTTGATTAAAGTGTATTCACTATTGAGAGAAAAAGCAAACATGGGAATTTCACAAGCAAAGTACATTAAATGGTGAGATTTTTGTCAAGTTGGCACTCATCATAAGAATATTTTATATAGAAGGACCCAAATAGGCAAGTAGCAAAATCTTACAAAAATAGAACCAAATTAATGAAAATACTGATTATAACAACAAAAAAAAGGCTTACATTCATTATTGTTTCAGAGATTTAGGATTTGATAGAGAAAGAAAGACAAATTTTTGCAGTGAAAGAAGTGAAACCCAGAAAAGAATTTTGAATTTTGGAGGTTCCTGATAATGAAGTCCAATTCTAAGAAAAATTTGTAGCTCAGAAACAAGCCTATAACTATCCAGAAACCTCTGTTTCCCCTGTTTCTTTGCAGGAAAAGACTCCTTTTTTGTATTCTACCAGGTAAGAAACAGGTTACTCCAATGTATGGATTCTAAAAAGACTATCCTACCCTCTTTCAGGATTTCACTTTCATTGTCAATGATGATTAATGGGAAGAAGAATCCTAATGTAATAAATGAGAAATGAAAGAACTGAAAGAGAGGAAAACCTTAGCTGGAAGGCCTGGAAAGAGAGTGACCAAATTGGAAGTTTTGAAGACAAATCCAACTGTCCAACATTCTAAATAGTAACTGTTTGTCCCTGCAAGATCAACTTAAATAGTAACTGCCATAAATATTCTACACTGTATACAATGAAAGAACTTTTGAACTTTAAAAATATCTTTCCTATAACCACTAACATTACTTTAAAATTTTATATAGTAGTATTTTCTTTTATTTAAATAAGGATATTATAAATAACAGCTAGAATGAGAACCTCACTAGGATCACATAAGATTTGTGGTCAACGAAATGGTATAAGGAAAGAACATATGCAGAATTTTAGTACTCCATCCACATATTTAAAGCCAATATGCAACCTCAACCAAAGCCATTAAAATGTCTGCTTTTTGTTTTAATAAAATTAAATTGTTAATTGTATTTGTATGAGTGATTCTATTGTATGCCTAGGAGCAGTTCTTAACCTACAGGTTCAATGAGGATACCCCACTATGCAAGACTTCCCATTACCTATTGTTCCCTTAAGTACCTCATGTTTCCTTTATTTTGCATTATTAGCCTCCAAGGCTTCCAAGTTGCCTCACATGTGTGCATATTCTAATGATCTTGCATGAGGATTTCAAGGAATTTGAGAAGATTTAAGCCAAAGCAACCACCTTTGATTTCTTAGGGATTTGGGGATTGACCTTTAAGGCTTACACTAATTACTAACCCAAATTGTGTTATTCTAATCTTTCTGAACTATGAAATTGTCTGGCCTTTTCCTCAATGGAAGGTCCTTCTTGGAAGACCCCACAAGCTTTCTTCTTTTCCTTTTTCACTTTTGAGTGAGATAACTTGATGGGTATATGATGCAACTTTTTTCTTTATTAGCAATTCTTCTTTTCCATTTAACATGTAAAATACCATACATATATTCAAGATTAAATAGGTATCTCCTTTTTCTTTGTCCTGTTCTATTAGGTAATATAACTAATACACGCCATCAGTCCATGCACTTTTCAAGATACTTTAACCACCATCAATCAATTATCCCCAACTTCTGTAATTGCCTCTTTCAAATGGCATTGAATAATGGTACCATGTCAAAGCATCAAAAAATTTTGTTTCTTTTATCCTTTTATTGCTGTACTCATATTCCGATTCACAGTAAGAAATTATTAATTTAGACTCTAATACTTCCAGGTTAAGCCTCTTAAGAGATGTTACCGACAATTAATCTGTCACATCAATAATGATAATTTGTTAAAAAAAATTTTAAAAAAAAAAAAAACAACAACCATGATTGTTTAGTACCGACCCAACAGTAAAGCACAGTTTCCCAATAGAGGAGCCAAATCCGCAAAGCTTTTGAGTCCATCAAAATCATGATTCCTAAGATAATTATTGTGAATAAATATTCAATTAATATGTAGGCTTGCCATAGGTTAAGATGGGCATGGGACTGGTGGCCCTTCAAACAAATGTACAACATCTGGAAAGCAACATCATTAAATAGAGAGAAAGCCAATTAAAGCTGATGAGTGGTGATTGAAAACCAGAGTAGTATTGTCAATGAAAGTATGGAATAGGGGATGTCAGTTTTAGGCTTTTAGCTTCTTCTTTTTTGTGATAAAGAGACAAGCGCATGCCCAAATGTATTTGAGTGTGGGAACAAAGGTCCCTACCCTTTTGCAAATCTGTCTTGCATGATGACAACATGTAATTTCTAGAGTAGAGTTGCATGCAATCATGAAGGTTTACTATTTTGTACATCATTATAACAAGAAGATGTAACCTATAATCTCATGTAAGCAAATTCCTAATTCAGATTTGATTTTCATTAGTTTTTAATGTAAGCTAACATTCTCACAAAGTTTTCCTCCAACCTATTATGTGGAACTCATAAAGCCATTGACATGTATTATTTTAACAAATTACAAAACTTATTAAATAGATCATGCGACTAAAACTGCACAAAAATTTTATCAATCGCTAATTAGTGAGTTGGAGAAATTTTCATTCAACTTTTTTCCTAACACAAAGGCTAAGTGTGTGTGCTTGGATAGATTATTTTTTGCCGACTTATTTTACTATTCAGTTTATTTTTGCTACTATTTATAAACTCCACTACACTTTTTGGTACTATTCATGGGTCTCACTATACTATTTCAACTAATTTTTACATTTATCTACAGTACGCCAGCAAAAAAAAAAAAATTTAGTTTCAGTAAAATAAGCAGGTCTAAACAAACCCTAAAGGTGCCGCCCATTGGTTTCGTAACGAGAGAAAGCCATCTCTCTGTGTTATGTCTGTTTAGGTAGATAATTCTGTCTTTATTTACCTTGATGAAAATGATTTTTTCTCAACTCCTTAGTTAATCCCCAATTCCCCAAAAAATAAATACCCCCTCATCCCAATAATTGAAGTCAGAATCCTGCTCCCCCTCACAACGATGGAAGGTATTGGCTGTATTCATAATAAACTGCAAAAAAATTGAAAAGACATGATAACAGCTGTGAATCAAACATACCACATTGTTGTCTGGCCAAAAAACACACATAGCATAGTTCACGCCAAGAAAACGTGTAACATCATCAATATATCGCATCAAAGTAACAAAGTTAATGTGTAAAGCCATTTTTATTTTATTTTTTTGCATAAAAAGCTATAGTTGGGAGACCATTTTGTGGGTCCTTAAATCATGCTTTTTAAAACAACCCACCACCATTGCACATTGGAAAATGCTGAGTTTTCAAAGATACTTGATATAGGCTATAGTTCAAGAGAGATACAACCCCCCCCCCCCCCCCCCCTTTTTTTCTCACTTTTTGCCCCTTGAAACCAATTTATATTTTTCTTTAAAACCATAATTCCCACAGTAGTAAAGACCACATAATTTCTGCTAATAAGATGTATAGGCAGGGTTTATGGTAAGCCAGCAAAGGAAGACAAGGCATGAATCCAGAATCCAGAATAGGCAACACAACTATCATTTTCATTCATTTCATTGAAACTGTATTACAGCTCAAGTGTCTCAATCTAGTCATGATTTACAGCCAGCCGCATAATGAACACCCTGGACTGAAAAAATTAAATAATAAAAATATATCTGTAATGTGTTTGCGTTAAGAACAAATACTGAAGCTTTTTTCATCAAGGCTACATCACACTCCACATGCAAGCCAAAATTTTCCTAAAATGATCACAATGTATTGAACAAAACAGCATAGGCTCTAACCACCAAGAGGTCGACATTGGAGACAGCTATAATCCTCTTAAAAACTACAACATAATTACTAAACCAAAAGAATTATCATCCACCAGACCATTTGCTGCTATGCTACTGCTGAATCTTAAGGACTGGGAAAGCAATTACATCTCGGATACTGGCAGAGTTGGTCAAAAGCATCACCAGCCTGTCAATTCCAAGTCCCTGAAAACAAATTCTTTCAATTAAGATTGCTCAGGAAGATGTGTAGCAATAGCAGTTGAATGAAAAATAAAATCATTAATGCTCTCAATCCTTCACTTTCTTTGCAAGAATGAATAGATGTAGTAGACGCACACATGCAACCACCCACCTGTGCACACATTTCTTACAATGTCTTCTTGAATATAAATACTAGAGAATTCAGAGTTGTGAAATTATTTACTATGTGAAATATTGCAATTCAAACTAGTAAATAACAACAGCGGGCATTTCAGTTAGAACTTCAAAGACCATCAAGCTAATAAAAGGCATATACACCATGCAAGAAAATGAGTTGCCTTATCAGGAAAAAAATAAAACATTGGAAAAGTCATGGGAACACAGCAGGCCCCTCTATATTTCATATTATAAATAATTAACAATTCTGAGTATTTCATAACTTTTTAGGAACCAACTTTATTCGGTAGGTAGGTTATAAAATATATTCTCTTATATTTTTTTTAATTTATTATCTTTTTTCTGAGAAAAAAAAAATCATAATTTTTCAAAAAAAATTCCTTCATTACATGAATTATCAGAATGTTAATTAACTTTCCAAATATAAATATATATGTACAAATATAATAGTATATGCTAACATTTAAACATAATTATATCTTTTTTTAGTATTATACTAAAAAGAAATTACCAAACATAATACATGTAGCCCATACTCCGTTTGTAGTAAAAATGTGTGCAGCATAATGCAAACTACAAAAGAGATCTACATAAACCCAATTTTGTATTTTGAAGTTTTCATTATTATATAATTATGCATAAATTAAAAACACACAAACACACAGGGGGGCTCAAAAAAGGATCAACAAGTTGAAGATTATCAGTTTGAAATAATATTAGTAGCTACTTTAAATTCATAATTTTAGCATCAGATTTCTTTTGCTTAACCTTATATCCTAAGGACTAGTTAAATTGGTCTTTTGCTTGTTACTTTCTTGTTTTTTAATGAATAAACTTAATAGGCACTAGCTTATCTATTTAACATGGTATATAAGTTTACTTAATGTAATTATTGTTAAGGTTTGTACAAAAGAAAAAAGGTTGGTTGGAAAATACAGATCAATTGTTGAGTAGACTTTCTAGATGCATAAAATAGTAAGAGCTCAACCCATTTTTACCCCAACAAATTTGTAGTTAAAGTAATCATTTTTGAGGATTCCTCCAAAAAATACCCAAGCAAAATTAACATAAAGCAAAAGGACAATCATACCATTCCTGAAGCTGGAGGCATTCCATATTCCAAAGCCGTCAGAAAGTCATCATCAAGAGTCACTTCGTATGAGCCATCCTCATCTTTATTACTTTTTCCTTCCACAGAGTTTGTATCCATAGCAGCTGCTGCTCTCTTCTCATTATGCTGCCTCACTTGCTCTTCCAAGCGTCCTCTCTGCCAAAAGACAAGATTAATGACAACCCCTCTGCTTTCTAGTTAAAACCACTCTATGCACAGTTTTAACAGAACAACAAGAACATCCACCAACAAGTATAAAAAAAAATGTACTTAACATCAACTTCGGTACCAGTCAATACTAAATTATTCTCAGGACATAAACCCCAATACGACCTCCCAAATTCCATTTTAGATTATAGCTTGAAGAAAAATTATCCGAGTCCAACCAAAGAAAAATCTGGTCAGTGGATGCTATCCAAACCATTACTCCACTTTCTTCTAATCCAAAACCACATCAATCCTTCTACCACAACCACATTTTTAAGATTTTCAGTATTCTTAAAAATTATAAATTGTCTTTGTGTGCATGGAAAAATACATAGAGAATTGTGGAATAAATCAAACTAGAAATCATGGGAAAACAAAAAGGAACAAGATCCTGTATCTACCATCCACCATGAGAAATGGGAGGATGGCTTAAATGATGACAATAATGAGTGTTATACAAATCTACTTATTTTGTTGCCAAGAGCAGAGCCTTATGGCTCAGTAGCATTGACCGGTTTCCCTCATAGGGAGAACCTGGGTTTGAATCCCCCCATCCCCACTTGTTATTAGGGGGGGAGGTGGTTGGGGAATACCCTACTCATTTAGTTGGTTATGAAAAGCATTCCTAAAACTTCCATAAATTGTAATTGCCTTCTAAGCTCAAGTTAAGGCAATTGTCATTGCATTGAAATATAGGAAGGCCAGATAAAGCAACAAGAAAACCAAAATCACTGACTTTATTTGTTGACTCTAATGGATTCATGAAGTGAATGCAACTGAATTACATTTGAATCCAACCATAACCTACAGACACTTAGTTTATAACTCATCCAGAGAAAATATTTCAAAATCAGATGCTCCTCAGTTGTGAATTTGTTGCAAGAAGTTGACAGTTAGCAAGATAGAAGGCAAATCATGAAATCCAAAAAAGTACTATAAGCTCACCTGATCCATAGGATCAGTCAATTCAGAAAATGCATTGGCCAGCTCACGACCACAAATAAAAAGCTCAAATCTTTCAGTTAACCCTGCATGCCTACGGTGGAAAGATTAAGAATTAGATTATGAAGAACATCCAAAATAACAAATAAGTTATTCTTTCAATCATCTCTCCACAACATGTTCCTTCATTGATGCAAGGCAATGCCTGTAAAAGGAACTATTAATTTTGAAAAGAAAAAAAACACACACACACACAGAATTCTGCATGTTTTATCAGAAATAAGTACATAATGGTTTGGTTGTAAAGATCAGTCTGCTTAGGACAGGAAAAACAAGAATAAACTGGTAGGCAACAAGGAGGAAAGCAAATACATTTAATATGTATAAGGATGGGATCTGTTAGTTGGCCATGTGCATAAAGCAAACCTAGGAATAACCCAGTATATGATACATCAAGACAAAACTAGCAGAATCAAGCCGGCCATGTGCAATACTAAGAGGCATGGACACTCCAAAATCCTTGGTTTGTCCATATCAAACACAGTCATACCAAGGACACTCTTGCATGAATGTCCTCAATGTGTCAAGGGTGGGAAATTTTTTTTTTTTTTTAATCTTTGATTTTAGTTTTTAAAGTTTTACGTAGTTGTTATTTATTTTTAAAAATTAAAATAGACATTAAATATTCCTAAAGATATATATAAAATTATAAATTAATTAATTGTTGTATCCCCATTGTGCTGTGTAGTGTTAGTGTCTATTTCCATGCTTCTTAGGCAATGAAGATCTTCAATGAATGATTTTAAAATATAAATAAATAAATAAATAAACTTCTATTTTAGATATGTTTTTAATGATTTTGATAGTTGTCATTTATTTTGAAAACTTAAAATAAAAATAAAAATAAAATATGCCAAAAGATATATATTAGTTAATTCTTAGGAAATGAATGAAGATCTTCATTCTTCAATGAATGATTCCATGCAAAAAGAAGGCTCTAGAGTGCCAGAAGTACAGTAGATATAGAGACATTCAGGTTTAAGTGTGTGTTTGGATACCGCTTATTTTACTGAAACTAAAAAATAATTGCTGAAAGTACTATAGATAAAGGTAAAAGTTAGTTGAAATAGAACAATGGGGTCTATAAATAGTACCAAAAAGTGCAGTGGGACCCATAAATAGGAGCAAAAATAAGCTGAATAGTGAAATAATTTTCATTTTTCATCTAAACCCAAACGCACCCTAAATCACAAGATAAACTTGAGTCCAAATCGAAGTCATATTTGATGCATAAATGTAATTGACATGGTAATTACATACGAAATACATGTAATAGCAATATTGCACCACATCTTTTAAATTGTTCCTGAAAGTTGTGGCATTGCATAGCAAGTACTATACAACCAAATAATCTCATCATGCAACTTCAATTACCTTCTATGTGGTTTTGCCAGAGGAGATATCTCAATAGGATAGTCCAACACAAATGTGGGTTGCAGAAGTTTCGGTTCTACAACAATCTCAAACACCTGGAAAAATTATGGAGGCAAGACTAAATACTGAAAAGGGCTGCATAAAAGAGGAAGTCTGTATAACAAAAGAAAAGCAAGTATACAAAAAGAAACTCTTTTTTTCAGCATTATTGTTTTTCATACAGCAGCACTTAAATGGAAAAATATATATATAAGCAAATTACACGAGAATTGCAGGTTTAATAAGATTGGAAATGCAGGAAAACAAAGACTAGAAGGGCAGAAAAAAAAAATAGTCCACCAACATTAACAATAATTAAGGCAAATATTCTATGTACATTGCAATTGCACATAAGAAAAATTAAAATTAAAAAATATATATTTATTATTATTATTATAAAGAAAAATAAAATAAAATAAAACACTAATTCTAGATACTTGATATATAGATGCTTACTGACCTCGTTAAGGAGGTGGCCAACAGATGGACTTGCTTCAATAGAAGATTTGTCTTTGTTCTCAAGGTCAATTCCAAGGGCCTTCAGCGTTACTTCCTTTGCAGTTTTAAGATCATTTCCCAACTCACTGAAATCAATCCCAGTGGCTTCTTGTACAAGATTGTGCATGGTTTCCCTCCTCCAAGGTCGCTCAAGACATATCTCCACACCCTGCATAGATGTATTACACCAGCTTAGCAGATTAAAACATCAATCATTGCCATATATTACTAACGGGAGGTGTCATTCTAATTTGTTTCTTCAACAGCAATTCCAAGCATGTGAAGCAACAAGTCGCATGCTCACATACAAAACTACAGAAGCAACCAAAGCTTCTTCCAAATTTAACATTTTGCTTACCAAGAACTTTTAGGTAACTCATACTTTGGGCAAGGTGCATGCCTAAATTGTGACCAATTTCAATACCAAGATTGCCTTTAACACAGTACACAGGCCAGGATTATTAAAGCTCAATAGGGAGGAAAAAGAGCTAATCTTATAAGCAAGGTTGAAATGAAAAGAGGCGATGTTCAGTTAAATTTTAATTCACAGAGACTACTTTTTGTGTTTCACTTATTTGGCAATAAATCCAATTCCAGAATATTCCACTTAAGCGCAGGTATTTGTTGGTGCTACAGAACTGCAAGTAAGAAAACAATTACCTGGTAGTCAATTGTAAGCTTCCCATGAACTGCAACAGCACATCGACTAACAATTTCCTCCGCCATGTTCATCATGCTCTGGTAGTCTGAATATGCTTCATACATCTATGATCAAACTAATACCAATAATAATAAGAGCTTCATTTAATAGATTGAATCGTCAACAGCATATATTATTACAGGCAATCAACATTTAACCTCACATAGAGTGCACCGACATTAATTATGTACTAGGTCCAACAAAAGCAAAAAATTTATCCAAAAAAATAAATTTACCTCTATTGTGGTAAATTCAGGATTATGACGAGTTGAAATGCCTTCATTTCTGAATATTCTCCCAATCTCATATACTTTTTCAAACCCCCCAACCTGTCATCCACAGGCACAGGTTTTATTGAAGATACAAATTAGTAAAAACCAATTCAAAACTTACATTAGAAGAAAACATCGCTATTTTATTGTTACAAGACCAGCAATTACGCATGTGAAAAGTTTCAGCAATCATAAAATAAATGTATAGGACAAGAAGATAGTAGTGACATTTAAGCACCTAAAAAGAGACCATAATGTTGATCGGGTCATATTCGTAGGAGAGTATAAATACACTAAAAGAAAGGATTATTTTGGTTCAGAATGAAGGCTCTACACTAGCAATGACAGGGCCAAAAGAGAGTGAATTGAGTTAGTCAAAAAAGATCCTCTTCATATGAAAGAAAATGAAATCCACTAAACAAAGAAAGGGAGAGAAACAAGAAGGAAACTGATATTCATTAGAGGACACAACTCAAGCAAGACAACAGGTTTATATTAAAATTTGAGAGAGAGAGACAGAGAGAGAGTGCAAGAGAATGAAACTTTAAAAAGAAGATACTAAATCTCCCAACACTATTTCATAGAAGCTGTTCTATTGTTTAAAGAATCACCGTCAACTTTATTGGTTCCAAAACTCCAAGGGAATGTTTTAAATATCTCGCACAAGTGACAGAATCCCTAAGGACAAGAATGCCAGTTGTGGGGGGAAATTTCCCAAGATATTACATATTGGCTTAACAGAATAGATACATGAAGTGACACCATTTGAATTAGTTGCAGGAGAACTTCCAGCAATGTACAGTGTCAGATAATAACAACTATATTTTTTGTGGGCATACATCTGATATTCAGGAGTAATAAGTATTCAACGCTAAATTAGTTGAGCTGAATAATTTACTTATCTCCTTGTTGTTAAGATAGACTATGGAAAGAAATTTGTAGATTAAAAAAAGATGAAAACCATAAACTCTAAGTAACCTCAACCATCATAGTTGATGAACTTTGTAATGAATTATTCCTCAAAAGCTATTGGTAATGAATTTTACAGCATAAGTCAACTGTATACCACATAATGTCCCTTAAAATTAACGATACCTGATCAGTGATTACTTTAAGAATAGTGTTGCCTTATCTTGCAAACTAGCAGTTTATTAATGAACAGTAGATAGGCATTGACAAGACCACTCATAAGTCATAACTTACTAGAATAGGGAAAGTGTGACATGTAAATTCTCACCAGCATTCTCTTTAAGTGAAGCTCCGTCGCTATTCTCAAATAAAGGTCCCTTCCCAGTGAATTATGGTGTGTAACAAATGGCCTAGCTTCCGCTCCACCAGCTGCTCCCTAGTTAATCAAATCAATTAAAACCAAGCTCAAGGCATGAAATTCATGCACATTATGATATTGTGCACTATATAAAGGGAAGAAACTTCAAAGATATTAACAAACCTGTAAAACTGGAGTTTCAACTTCAACAAAGCCTAATGATTCCACTGTCTTACGTATCTCTGACACGATCTGCTCAGAAAGTTTAGCTTTTAATTGCTCAGGCCTTAAAAAAAGAACAGGACAATCTAATGAAAAGCAATCTGTGATACCACATTGGGACTAGGTTGGAAAACCTGGCCATACAATAAGATTATTCAAAATCTCCTTTTAGATTAGAGCCAATCCACCGATTATATAAACAGAAATTTCAAAACCAGTGAAGAATTTTCCACAAAGTTATCATTTAAATATAGTTGATAATTCCAAAGAAACTTTCAATTCAACCAAAATCCATAACAGATGCTGTAACAAAATCAGAAACCTTGATTACAGTGCAGGAAGTTGGGAGCTTCATAAATGTCAAATTAACTTCCATTTATCCAATTCTTAAGCATTTATAGATTACATAGCTTTCGTGCCAATCAATTAGAGGTTCTGATTTTGTAGAGAGAACTTAAAAAGTAGACACTGAAAAATATTAGAAAGTCTGCAGTACTGAAGTACTTGCTGGCTGAACAGTAATATAGGTGATCTATTGGAGAAAAAGTGAGCACTACTTCAAGATGCCACTTGACATCACAATAACATTAGCAATTTCATGTTGTGAAATTGTTTGACAATGCTAACTTAATATTGCTATAAAGATGTTTAACATTAAATGTTGGGGGAAAAAGTCATATTCTATTGATATAAAACAGCTGCATGAAACCTATGTACAGAAATATCACACAGCTGGCAATTTTATAGTTAAATTATACAAAAAACTTATATTTAGAAAAGAAAATGAAAACTTGAGAGCTCCATAAGGTCCTTTGTTACTTTTTGGGAAGAGGGGAAAGGAAGATGACTTACCTTTGCTCTATTCCGGAATATATCAGCTACTTCAGGATTTGCAATCATATCTACATACCTAAACATAGATAAGATACATACAGATATAGTTAGGCATCAGAACTTAACCAATTTGCCAGAGACTAAAAAAAGAATCAAGCATTAAGGAAAATAAGTATGACCATGGAGATAATTGAAAATAGATTCCAGTGGCAGATGGATGAGTAACGAGTTGCACCCAAAAGAAATTGAAACAATGAAGTAGGATACATATGTAAGTGTTCCACCAAAGAAAGCTCATTTAAAAAGCATGGAAGTAGACCCTGTTGGTTACCTAGATAAACACACAAGAGAGCCTATGTATACATCTGGAGAAAAAGCAATCAAGAGAGTAGAAGTAACTCAAAGAGAAAGTACTCAAAAGAAACGTGAACACCGGACATAGTTAATTACATTATTTTACTAGTGCTCAAGACTTGAAATTGAGTTTATGCTTGATAAATATATATATATATATATATATATATATATATATATATATATATATATATCCACAGGTTATTTTGCCAAATGCATGCCATTCAGAATTTATATAAAATTTTGACTACCTAGAAGAGCTCATAATATCACACTGTATAACGAAAGAGTATCAATGCAACTTGAAAACCAGAATATCTCCTACATCAGTGGCTATCTTCATAAAAATATTATCAAAATCACATTTTTCATATATAATACAATTACCTACATTAGAAATCATCTTAATGAAGTCACTCTTTTTCACATGATTCACTTGCATTGCATTTCCCAAAAGAGCACACTTTTTTTTTGGTGAGTAAAAAATGCACACACCCACAACATCAACAATATGAACTCACCTTTGGCGGTAGCGCTTATCCACATCAGTTAGACCATGAAATTTGTCCGGCAGTGGGAGTAGAGATTTAGTAAGAATGGCAAATGAATTCACATAAACAGAAAGTTCTCCTGAAGATGAACCAAGGAGAAAAGAACTTAGGTCTAAGCTGATGTTCCGAAATGTCATAATAAAATATCAGGAAAGAAAGTGGCATGGCTACAACCAAGGCATTTTTTATATTCCTGACTGGAATGAAAATATAATTGATATAAAACAGGTTATGTTGGATGCCCTGAACTAATCAGGTAATATTAGTGTCACCGAAGTTTGCATTTGAGCCCAACAGCCACATCTATATCAGTACAGAGGGTAAACTCAGAATCACAGTATTAATATTCTTTTTATTTGCTCTGATATGTAATATTACATTAGAAGAAGGAAACAAATTGGTACACATGCAGCGTACAAGGACCCCAACTCAACAAATATAAAAATAAAAAGAAGTAAATTATAGCCAATACAAAGCAAGAAAGCTGAGCTAAGGAAAAGGGTCTCTTCAAGCCCCCTCACTCAATTTAAAACTTCTTCTAATAATCAAAAAAGATAGCCTTTTGTTATAAGAAGTAATTTTCTTTCTAGGTGGCCCATCCGAACTGATCTAGATTCTAGAAGTAGTTGTTTATACAAAATGATGGAAAAAAAAAGTTCCAAAATGACTACTTTGTATGCCTTGATTTTACATTCAACTACTATTTAGTTAACATGGATGTTTAAAATGTCCCCAAACACCGTGTGTACATACATATTATCAGCAGCTATTCAAGAGTATAATAGTTAAAGAAATCTGATTCTAGCTTTCTCTACCCAGATTGTTTTTTAAAGAAAACTACGAATCATGACATCATGCAAGACTTACCTTTCTCTGTCCTCTTAATTGAACCACTTGCACCAAGTATATCACCAATATCAACGAGCGTCTTTAACTGGTCAAATTGATCATTTACAAGCCTCTCCTTCTCGCAGTAAAGCTGATACGAATAATTTCATTACTTCAGTGGGTGCCCTGTTATAGTAATTTGCAGCAGAAAATGCAGGCACTTTTAATAACATCATCTATAATTTTTTTTGTAGCAAGTAAGCTTTGGCCCAAAGCGAAGGCAAAAGGGGAGATTTCGAGTTTGAACTAGTGACCTCCAATTCATGAGACGTGATCCCCAATCAATTCTGCTACCCTAGGGGTATATATACACCCAAAAGATATATAAGCTCCATTTGGGTAAGGCTTTTTGCGTTTACGTTTGGGTAAGTTGCGTTTTTTGGCTGGTCCATGGCACTGTTCATGGACCAGCCAAGTGCAAATTGCGGGTGAACAGTAAATTTGAACAATAAAAAATATTTTGCTACAGTGTTTTCAACAATAAGTTTTCAACAAAATTTATCCAAACGCACACATAATGTAGCACCAAAATAAACTCAACAAAAAACTGATAATCTTTTAAGTGAAATTTTAATTATGTATAGACCCAATTCTATGCATCACCACTTAATCTATAGAATAAAATCGCTTAACCCACATGCTTCTACACACTTAATTAAAAGATCTGAAACGTTTCACTTGATCTTTTGGAACCCAGTAGACTTTCAACTGCAACTTTAAGAGAGAGTCCATATTAGCCATAACCACCTCGTACATACATGAAAATGCAAGGAATATGCACTTGTACCAACATAACAAGTATTGAACCAGTGAATAAATCATGAAGTCAAAATATCTCAATGCTAAACCAAAAACAAAGCAACTTTGCAAACCTGAATCGTCCCAGAATCATCCCGTAGCGTGAAAAAGGCAAGCTTCCCAAATGCTCTGCGAGCCACAATTCTTCCCGCAATTGAAACATGATCACTCTCACTATTCAACTCCTCACCATTCCCTAGATGTCTATAGATATCTTGCAGCTGATTAGCAGTGTGAGTCCTATCCCACTTATAAGCATACGGATCCAACCCCTTGCTCCTCAATTCATCAACCTACAAAGCAAGCATTTTTGCCCCCCTCAAATTCTGTTTTTGATTTCAAAGTTCCTAAAAATAGAATTCCTACATTTTCCCACTTTTTCTCAGCAACCAAACAAAGAGTATAAAAAATCAAAATAAAAACTTTTGCATCAAAATCAAAACTTTTGCAAGTTGAACAAATACTATTAGATAAATCAATCTGATTGCTTTCTTCTCTGGCTTGAAATACAATTCAAAATCCACAGATTCAAAATTTTAACTTCCTATTCTCCAAGTAACAATTCGAAACTACAATTCAAACTCCACAATTTCAACATTTGAATTTCCATTCTTCTCTCAATTAAACCAAAACAATAACTACAAGATTACCTTCTTCAAACGAATGGCGCGAACGGCGTCTTTGTCGGAAGTGGAAGACGAAGAAGACGAAGAAGAAGAAGAAGATCGGCGGTTACGGCCTCCGGTGGTGGTGGTAGCGGCGGAGGAGGAGCACCTGAGAACGAATCTGACAGAGGAGGTGGCGGTGGTCGTAGCGGTTGCGAGGCGAAAGAGGTGCTTCAATGGCTGCGACGTCGTTAGGCTCCACACTCTCAGTGCCTCCATTGCTTGCTCTTTCGTTGTTTTCTTCTTCTTCTCTACTAAAAGCTAAAGAAGGGGTTTATGTGTGTATGTGTTTGTGGGTTTATCCACTAGTGCTACCTATGGGTTTGGTGGCAAAATTTGCTCAACAGCATTTTTTGCAGAAAAATATTAGATAAATAGCATGGGGCTGAAAATATTTAGTCAGGTGGACTGGTTTTTGGAGTCGAGTTTGTAGTTTTGGAACTCGAGTTTGTAAAACTACAAACTCGAGCTCCAACTCATAATTGAGTTTCTCTCACTTGATTTACACTTGACATAGATTTAAAAAAAAAAAATGTGAAACTCGAGTTTACTATAAACTCGAGTTCCATTTAAAAATAATAATGAAACTCGTGTTCCTTACACTCGAGTTCTATCTGGGTTATTTTTTTTTAAAACATGAAACTCGAGTTTACTAAACTCAAGTTTCACTTTTTTTTTAAATAAATCCACGTCAAATGTAAATCGAGTTTGAGAAACTGGATATTGGGTTAGAACTCGAGGTTCAAAAACAGTCCAACTTACTAAATAAGTTCAAATGTGTGCTAGTAATAGAATTTTTCCCAAAAAATGTACTATTTACCAAATTTTGCCGAGTTTGGACTTCAGATGACCTTGGCCTTTTCTTTTTTCTTTTTTTCTTTTTTTTTGAAGAATAAAAAAATCCATTTTTTCAAACTAAATGAAACAATATTGAATCTTTTTATATAAATTTTTGTGATTTTAAAAATTATTAGCCTTGAATATTCAAAAAATAAATAGAAAGAAGAAAAAAAAAATGAAATCTGCATTTGATTTAATCCAATTTTTTTTGTCAAGAGTAATGTTAAGAGCATCCTTTGTTTTTCTCGTAACTTGCAAATTTGATAAGTTGTGCAAATTTGATAAGTTGTGATAGGAATGACATTATTTTCGTATGATCTTGTTACTATATTACTTTTTATTATGACACATCAATGTTAATTTTGAAAAAAGTTACGGCATTAGACTTTTTGTTTTGATAATTTTATGAAGTGGCTTGTACTTTCTAGGTTGCTTTTGTACCAAATTTATATCATAAAATCACTACACAACCAAATTCATTACTTATTGTTTTGTTAATTTGTAAGAAGAAATTTCAAATGTTGTAAGCAATTGCCCTTGGTGATACAATATTTATAGGAAAAGCAAATTAACACTCAAATTTATTGCAGAGTATTGTTACTCGACTCGTTGGCACCTTATATTTCCAAGACATTCGTTGATTATGGCTCTATTGCCCTCTAGTCTCTTTCTTTTTTGCTAAGAGATAAATTATTTTTGGGATTTTTTGTGGTGTAAAATTTAATTTTTATGGTCCGTTGAGAATGTGATATTCTGGAAAACATGTTTCAATCCATTGGTTTGTTTTGTGTTGACATGTATTTTCAATTGTAACACCCAAAAAAAAATAACAAATGGATATTGAATAAATAAATGGAAATTAGGCTACAGTTAAAACCTGTGTTTCAAGCCTCAAATAGCATGATGAAACCTTTATCCTGTCATTGGATTACTATGAAGTTCTTGATCCAATGATAAGATTATAGTTTTGAAATTGATAGCATAATCTTTAAAAATAAAAGAGCTAGTGACAGTTGCATTATGAGACAATCCCATTGCAATTTTTTTCTTTTTACAAAAGAAACTTGATTAAGAGATATATAATCAGATTTGTTGAGCACTTGGGCAAAGAATGCATTCAGCACCCCTTTTTAAAAAAATAAAAAATTAGGGGGTTTATATTAATTTGAGAATTAATGTATTCTCACAACTGTGGATGCACGAGTTCATGGGTTCCTTGGCCAAAGAGTGTCCTTTCATTAACTCATATGAATTAAATTAGATTCCGATGATCGAAAAGTGGAACAATAAAAAGAGTATAAATAATAGAAATGTGTGAGAATAGAAAATATATCATTTTTTTATTCACTTGAAATCATACCAGCCATTTTGTGGCAAACAAAAAACACATCATGCTCTCATATTATGTATTTGTGACAAAAATTATGAACCCCCGATCAATGTAATGTGATGTGTTTATTTATCTAGATATATGCATGCTCATTGCTAACATAAACTTGCATTTGTTCAAAAACTATTTAGAAACAGAAATATATTAATAAAACTCACTTTTTTGGTCCAATCACAAATGGTTACAAATCACCATTTCCGAATCATAAAAACAAAAACAAAACAAAACAAAACCAGATGTATAGTTTGCAAGAGAACCTCAAAATCAAGTATCCTTTGCAGGTGAATACACAGCTCCTTTCCCTTGTAACTGTTCGCAACCAAGAAAGCAAGCAGGGTCACAAGCTGGCTTTGTTGCACCATCTAAACTCATGCACAGAGGCATGCACTCTTTGATGCAGATTGCGAATTTTTCTGCTTTTTTATCTGCATTGGTCACCACCACCCACATAGAGATCAATATCAACATGGCTAAATGCTTGTAACCCATTTTTTTTTCCTCTCTTTTTGTGACCTCTTTCTGGATTTGGTGTTGATAGAATAAGAGAATGGTGGGACATGCAGCGTAAAATTGTGTAAACCGATGGGTGTGCAGATATCAAAGGGATTTGGTTGATGGGAAATAATTGGTCAATGGTGAATTATCTGGCTTTATCTTTCTGTTAACTTAATTTTAATTTATAGCTCTTGACTAAGATATGATCACCTTTTGTGGTCTATATGGTGATAACCCAATGGAAAAGTGGTGAAATGATGAATATAGGTTTTATTTGCTTAAAAAGAAAATAAAACTTCTAATGGATTCTCCTTAAATATTTTCTAACAATTCGAGGATTACCTTGTTAATGGTGACCATTTGACCTTATGGCATCATAAACCAACTAGAAGCCTAAGTTCAGTTTACTTAATGTATGTAAAGTAATGTTTATAGTATTTAAATTTTTGTTTGATTTATCATTTTTTTAATTATTATTATATTCTAACCGTATTATCTCTAAATTCTTTAACAACAAAAAATATTGATCTAAATTGTTTAAAGAGTAATAATAGTTATCAATATGATTTAAGAGATAGCTAACGGTTTACAAATCGATTGGATGAATATATATTTTGTAGAGCTAGAGGGCCCGAGGGCGTATATTGGGCCGTGGGCCTTGTCCGGGGATGTTCAGCAGTCCGAGGACAGTTAGATATTAGTTAAAACATACAAATTAGTAGGGTATGGAAGGATTCTGGCCATAAAGGTTCGGGAAGGTAGTCCGAGGAGAAATGTCTCATCGGCTAAGCAAAGCAGAGGTTAGAAGATTTGATCTGCCATCAAGAGCAACACTCCGGATGATTCTACTGGTAAGGTAAACATCAGGAGGGAATAGAATAAGGGAAAGCTAAGAAATATCTAAGGGAAAGCTGCTACTACCACATTAAATACTCTATAGCTAACTCTCTGGCCGCATTAATGTGGAGATGATATCTGAACAGTGATATACAACCTTACAGCTACCTCCAGAGATTTCAGAAATGTGTTGATGGGACAGGGATCAGAGCAAGCAACTTGACCTATACGTGGAGGATGGAGATGAAGCAAAAGAAGGGAATATAAGGAAGAAAGACACCATTATACGGGGATCCATCGGAGAATCTGTAGAGAAAAACACGGTAGCAATAAAAACTGGACTTGTAATCAAATTCAAGAGAGATATATACAAGAATTATTCTCCTCAAACTTTGCCGAGGAAGATTTTCTTTGAATAAAACCTGTTTATCTTTGCTTTCTTGTCATCTAAACCCATGATAATTGTTGTCTAACTTATTAGAGCTTAATTTACAACTCACTCTCTACAAATTCATTGTGTTAGACTCTTTGGGCCTTAAGCCTTCTATCCTTTAGGCTTAGGATCCAAGCCACGCCCTTACATTTACATATATATATATATATATATATATATATATATATATATATATATATATATAAAATAAAAGTTGGGCTTAGAAGTCGTGGTTGTGCTAAGTGGCTGCATTAAATTGCAAAAAAAAAAATTAATATAATTTTTTTGTACTTATCTTCTTCTCCTATAATTTTTAAGTTTATAAAAATCTTAATTTAATTACAACCCAAACTCTTTATCTAATCCTTTTATTATTATAATTTATAAGTTGATAACAAATTTTAATTTGATTACAATTTAAATTCTTCGTCTAATCCTTTTTTTATTTAAATTACATTACTACGTGTAAAAAAAAAACACGTAAAAAAACAAAAATAGCAACAATCTTCATCTATTCCTTTTTTAAATTTTAAATTATATTACTTTGTGTAAAAAAAAAAAACAACACAATACCCATAAATAAATAAAAAAGAAACGTATTCAACAGCAAAATCTTCCTTTTTACACGTGACTATTTTTTTTAGGTAATTATTGTTCATACCCTATTACCAAAAATGTTTTTGGATAAAGTTAAAAATTTATAAATAAGGTAATAAATATTTGAGTTCAAAGTAAATATCTTCTCTTTCTTCTCGTAAAATTTGTTCTTCTTAAAAAAAAACGTTTTTTTTTTTGTTATAAAAGAAAAGTCTCCTTTTTTCAATAAAAAAAAGTTTTTTTTTTCTTTATATTCATATGACCTTTTTTTAATCCATTTTTTATGGGATTTATGAGATAGCAACAAACAAATTGATTAGAAATCTTAATTCCAATAGGATTTAAATTCTATATCAAATGAAACTCTATCTATATATATATATATATATATATATATATATATATATATATATATCCTTTTGAAGTGAAGTTTATTCTAATATGTGAATGCCTAAATCCCATGATAGGTATGCATTCTTTCTTCATTATTATTTTAAGCTATTTTTCTTTAACTTCAAAAAAATTAATAAAAACTTCTCACGTACGTTTTAACCAAATTCATAATATTAAACTTTTGTACTCATTTATTCTCTTCTATAATAATTGGTTCAGGTTTTAGTGACATACTCGCACTTTCATCTCTCAAAGTGATAAAGAAAACAAACAGGTTCATTCTTTGTTCTTTTTCTAAATTTATATCTTAATTTATAATTTGTCTTATTTCTTAATTTTAAATTATGAATAATTTTGATTATATTCTTTACATTGAACTTAAATTGTTGTTTATAGGTTTTTGGCTATGTTATATTCTTCCGAAAAAAAAGAAATAAAAGAATTTATATAAATTTGGCAACAAAGCTAAATAGATAAGTCTAAGAAATGTTTACTAATAATAGTTTTATTAGTAACTTTTTATTAACATGATTTAAATAAAAAAAAATTGAATAGAGAGAGAATTTATTAACATGATTTAAACTCTACTAAAACTTTTTAAAGGGATTGGTTTAAAAAATTTTCAAAGTAATTTTCTAATTATTAACTACTATGCGCTAACTTTTAACTACCAAAACTTACAATTGAAATTCTAATTTTTATGAAATACCACTTTCAAAGATTAATAACTTAGCTATTATAAATTAGCGTTGACTTTTTTTTTTTAATTTATAAAAGAAGGGTTTTCTCCCTCCTTGTAAAACAAATGGATTATAACAAAAATGAGTTAGACAAAGGTAAGACTACACCGCCTCTTTTCTACAATAAATGTTAAATTCAAATCATTTTTCATTCATATACACATGCTACACGAATGAATTAGATCAAGAATTAGCTAGACAGGGGTAAGACTACACCACCTTTTTTCTACAATAAATATTAAATTCAAATCATTTTTCATGCATGTACACGCACATGTAGCGTGCAACGCACAAGTCTTAAACTTTAAATTTAAACTTAAATTTGGTAGGATGAAACTCACTCAAGTTTCAGTGCCTTCTTCCATACTTTCAACAATAAAAATTAAATTCTCATGTGTGTCTCTTTCTACTTCAAATTTTTAAATGTTATATAATTTAAATTGTTCTTAATTATTGAATTGAGGTTTCACTTAAACATGATCTCAATTATTATTTTGGATAGTTTTTAACTATTAAATTCAAGAATTTTTCATTTAAATATATGTGATTAATTGAGCCCTAAAGTTCGATGTATTATTAAAAATCATTTTATATATATATATATATATATATATATATATATATATATATATTTAGGTACCTCAACCATTTTCCATTCAATTATATATATACATATATATATATATATGCATTTTATGATACCTTAGTTTCACATAACATGCATTCATTATGTAATTTAAAAGTAAAATATTCATTTATTTTATTATTTATTTTAAGTAAATTAATAAAAAAATTATTTTCATATAAATTTTGATTACGCCTTGTATCGCACGAGCATAATACTAGTATATATATAATATACATATGTGTTAATGTGATTCATAGGTTATTATTTGAATTTAATTTTTTATGATATATTTAGTTTAGCCTCCCATAGAAAAAATTGATGACCTCGCCAGTATTCACACAACCCTCTTTCTTATTACTTATCAAAAATAAAAAAATAACCCCTCTTTCCTATGTTTATGTAGAGTACGTATTTTGTTGGTTGTTGAGCGAGCAAATGTTTACCATTAAAAATTCTTGAGAAGTAACATTTTTTGCCCCTGAGCATGTGAATATTGAAACACCAATTTTATTCCTGCCTTAAATTCTCAATATATTGCTCTATTTATGTCTAGTGTTATCTATTTTGTTCACTGTCGGTCTCAAGCTCAAGAAAAAGAGAAGAATTATTGTAGGCTGGCAATCATCATAAAATATAATAAACTCTATTATGAATAGATTCACCATGAATACTTATTCTGGCGTCCCTTGATCAATTCTAATTAATTTACTGAGGATTCATAATGGATTTCAAAATTTTGAGATTACTACATTTTTATTGTTATTGTTTGGATTCTCAATATATATTTTTTGAGAAATGAGATGCCTACGCCAAGGAATTCCTTGCTGGTTCTTAAAGGATTGGACAATGGAACAATCTCGCATAGCATGAGTTTGAAGTCTCCCATCACTCCACACAAAAGGAACAAAGAGATAGGAATAGTACCATAACCTGTGCTGAATAACAAGTATTGGCCTAACTTTAGGTGGTATCTAGGGAAGTACATATTAGGTTGCCGTCATAAGTCAACAGTCAATACTAAAATAAAAATGAAATACCTCTTAAGGAAAATGAAAAAGACCCACATGATAATTGTTGGAAAAGAGTTTGACGATAGTCTAAAAGGATCCACAACTTGAGTGTCGGGGAGGACTTTTGTTTGTGAATTGCGTCATAAAAATTGAGAACTCTTTCCACTTTTTTTTTTACTTTACAAATTAAAGAGCAAAATAACAATTTTTTTTTTTAAAGAGAGAGGAGAGGACAACAAACTAAAGCCAATAAAATACTCATATTGTATAAAAATCTTATAGGTAATGAATATGTATATAGGCTTATATCTCCGTAAGACACTATATGCATAACAAAAATCCAAAAGTCGGTAAGATTCAATCCGCCATACTAACAATGATAGTATGAAATTTTGAAATATTTTTCATAGATAAATATAGTGAAAGGCTGTAATATTATTTTCTTATATAAAAATAAATAGATAAAGACATTGACTCATTCAACCAAAAAGCAATCAAACGAAAATAGAGACTTTTTACATTTTTGAACATCAAGACCAATTGAACAAGCAAACCAAATCAAACACCAAACCATAATTTAAGACAAAAATATAAACTTATATAAAATTAAAATTAAAAAAAAAAAAAGAGATAAAAATATAAAGAGTGTGAGAAACAGGGCATTTGTTGCCCTGCCTTTGCTTGCATTTCAGACAGAGAAAAACAGAGAGGAAACAAAGCAAAACAGGCCAAAAAAACAGAGAGAAAGAAAACAGAGCAAAACAGGGCCAAAAATGGTTTTCAACAGTTTGATGGTGCTGTCAGTGGCTCACCTGTCGGCAGACGCATGGCAATGCATAGCTTGCAACCCAGAGAGGCTGAGCAGCCATCAGCTATTGGATCTAATCTGCTGCTTCCCTTTGCAGCAACTGGGTCGCCTTGCTCTCTGCCTCTGGACCTTCCTCTGTCTCCCTCCTCCTGATTCCTTCTACTCCTACGCCTATTACTCTTCCTCTTCATCTTCTGATGATGATGACGATGATGATGACTCTTCCTCCACCCTAAATTACAACAACGGACTCTATTATCATTCCCATTCAGATTGATACTCTCTCTCATTGGGATTCATGCACAGTAACTCTCTCTCTCTCTCTCTCTCCCCTGTTCTTTCTTTCTTTTTTTCTTTCAATTTGTTAGCTTTTTTTCTTGTCTTTGTAATGTGGGGTTTGTGCTAATTTGCTGGCTGATTGATCTTTTGGTTGACCTTTTTTAGCTGAATCATGGTCATGGGGATATATGAATTGGGCTGTTTGCAAGTTCATTTTTTTTAGCTAAATTATGGGGATATACGAATTGGGTTGTTTGCAAATTCGGTTTTTTAGCTGAATTATGGGGATATTCGAATTGGGTTGTTTGCAAAATCCTTTCTTTTTCAAGTTTGTAATTTTGGGTTTATGAAGGCTTGTTGATGATCAGAGGGTGGAACTTTGTTTTGGTTGATGTTTTGAGTACTTTGTTTGAATTGATGAATTGGGTTGTCTGGAATAGTTAGTGCTGCCCTTCGAAAGTTTGAGATAACGAAGTGTTCCTTTAACTAAGAAAGATGAAATTGAAAGGATCGTGCTGGTTGGGAAGCCACACCTTTTGGCAAATTTCAGCTACCACTTATTGTGGTTCATATTTGCTGCCACTTATTATTAGTTAATACCTAGGTCAACTCTGGAGTAGCTACTATATAGGTTCGAACTTAGGAATTGTAGAGATTATTGGTAGAAAAGCAATGAGTCTGACATAAAAGCAAGCATGTAAATTGCAACATAAGCAAAATCACAATCCAATAGGATGAGTTAGTGGCAAAGATTGTTCAAAGAGAACCACAATGGTGATGTGAGATGATAGTTCATGGTCTTGACGGCAAAGAAAGTCAAGAGAATATTCACTAAATTTGATTAGTGATAAATATTTTTAAGAATCCATTGCCAATAGCTCTAAACTTATTCTTAGGATTAATTGTTGAGATTGTTCATGGAGTTAAAACAGTTGGGTTTCATGGGGATACGCTTATGGGTGTTAGGTCAGTTACTGGCATGTTCAGTTGAACTTATGATATTTTACGGATAGAGTAAGGGGTTGGGTTTGCCTTATAAATCAAATTTTGCTAGCCTAGAAATCTTTTATTGGTAAGAACTAAGATGAGGATGATGCAATGGACAGTTGAAGGTTTAACAGTAGAGAATTGCCATTCCTAAGCAATGGAGGTAGAGCCATTGCAGTGTTTGGGATGTGTGGATCAAGATTTCCACACTAAGTTATTTTCTTCTCTAGCTGATGATTAGCTTCTCAGGTTTTCCAGTTTTAAACCTTACAGTTGTATGCTTAAGTTTTATAATATGCATACACTGGACTGCTTCCTCAGAGTTCCCTCCAGGGTTGCTGCTGCTTCTAGAAGTGTTGGCTTCTTGTTGGGGAGTTGAGTTAGGAAGAGGAGAGGTCATGGGAGGGTCACTTTTATAACTTGCCTAATCATTAAGTAATTTAGATGTTTTGCACGTTGATTTTGAAAAAGTGTATGTGTTGAATCATGATTTGACATCTTCATTGGCTTATGGAGTTTAATAATTTTTGTAGGAACTTGCAGGATGGATAGAGATAGATTCTTTGTTTGGATTCTTGGCCATGTGATAGAATTGTGGGGTTTGACAGAGAAGTGACCAGGGATCGTTGCAAAGCAGGATTAGGCTACTTGGTTACTCAATTTTATGGTCATTGCAGGGTGACAAGGAATTTTTTTGCCAGTATGATAATATAGAGGACCCCACTTATTTTTAAACTCTTTCTCTTTGTATAACAGCAGTTGTGAAGTCTTAGATCTTTGCATCAGAATACTGGATCTCTGGAGGTTTTAATTTTCATAGCAGGGTGATATATGTGACTTAGATAACACTTGTATAGTATGAATAATCTGTGGTCACATATTTTGTTTGAGGTTGTGTCTTTCACTTTGTTTATATTTGATGATGTAATGAGTATTTATTTGTTTATAGAAAAAAGAATGGTAAGATTCTAAATGAAAATTCTACCACTGCTTTTTCTGGATCTCATAGCCTCTTTACATATTAGCCCACGAGTCTGAGCCTGTTTTTTAATTTTCAGTGTTATGCTGTTCTTTCTTTTGCATTTATACTTCCAGTATTTTTTTTTTTTTTTGAATTCTAATGCTATCACATTACTAATAAAAATACATAAATAATATAATCTAGATGAGGATTCTGATAGTTTTGAAGAAGTCTAACATAAAGCATGTAAAATTCACCTTTAGAAGTATCGAAATCAATAATGTAATAGATAAATGAGAGATTAATGAGAATGATGGAATTGTGAGATGAGGACTTAAAACCTTGACTTGCCATGTTTATGAAAAATAGAGTGAACAAAACCTTTTATAAAGTAAGGGAGAGCTAATTTTCATTGTTTAGGACGTGTGCAATAGAGCAACACAATACAAATGTGTGTTGAAGTCTACAGTAGCAGAGCAGAATATTAAACAATACTGTTACTGGAAATAGGGTTTTGATGAGGAATAGGATATATGTTTATGTATAGTTGCTGACATGAAATGTATGGTGGCTTAGTAAAACTTTAAAAAAAAATGGTGAATTCTTTTCTTTCTCCATTAGAAGCTAGAGATATGTATCTAATTAAAAAGAAGTTGCAGATATGTGGGTCTTATTTTCTCTTTGGCTTGAAGTTGCCAAAGGCCTTGTAGCTAAATTGGCACCTCCTCATGTACAAAGTGCTTTGAGGTCTAGGGGGGAAAGGTTCGAGCTATGGGGTTAGCAGCATGTTGTAATTATTTCTCAAAAAAAAGATTTAGTGGTTCCAAGAGAAAAGGAAAATGAACAAGACTTAAGATATCCAATTTTCTTGCCAAGGAAATACCATCGAGCTTATACAAAATTAAGAATTTGTAACAACTCATTTTGGGTTTTTTGGTATTTGACATACCTGACAGGATTCCTGAGAAATATCAGCAAGACCCTTCTGCTTTTAAAGAGTTTGCTTCTTGTTGAGAAATGTGGGTAGGATACAGCTGGAGGAAGATAGTTGCTCTTCTAATTTGTGTTTCTGCTTAGAAGTTAGATCTCTTTTTTTTCCTCTGTACAGGGAAATAGTTCAACTATGCATGATGATCTGATTTCTTAAGGCATTATCTGGTTGAGTACCATAATGTTTGTAGGAACTTGAAGGATAGGAGGTTGATCTCATAACCTCTTGGCCATGTTTAATAGTTGTAGAGTTTAACTTCCAGGGAACTGGCTGAGAAAATTGCAAGGCTAGTCTTGGTTTTCTTTTTTCTTTTTTTGATAAATAAAAATTTTATGATGAGAAAGAACTACCTTGTGTATATCAGATCTATACGTAAGGTAGCCTAAAATAATACAATGTATATAGGGTTGGTCTTTGTTTTCTTGCCTAGTAACTGCTATGTATACTTTCTTGGTATTGACAAAAGTCCTTTTACTCTAAGATTATTTTAAAAACCTTTCATCTTGCATTCTTTGTACAACAATAGCTTTAGAGAGTCTTAGATCTTAGATCCTTACAAGTGATTATTTGATGTTATTTAGGAATTACAATTTTCCTGCTTGGGTTGATGTTTATGAATCACGTCATATTTGCAAAAATTTAATCAGCCTCTTCATCATCATCACTAATATACAATGGACATTAGAAATAGCAAGAAAAGCGAGTTCCTCCTAGGATTTCATTTTAGGTCAGGGTATAAGGAACTAACTGTGGTTATTTGGTTCACAATTTTGACACAGTAAAGGTAAAGAAAGAGAGAAATATTAACTAGACATATGTATAATAACAGTGATGAGGAACATAACTGGCAGCCTCCTTTAAAGGCTTATAATAGTTTGGAATGTTGCAGATGGTGGAGAGTTCTCTTGGGACCTTGCTTAGTCATTTTAAAGCTGAATAGTGTCTTCTTCTTTTTCTTTTTGTTTATTTGCTGCTGGATCAGTTTTACTAAGGTAAGGGCACTTTGGTAATTTCAAGATTTCCAGAATGGGCTGTCCTTGGATTTATCAAAGGAGGAGAGTGTATGGTGTGTCCAGTATATACAACCATCCCTTCACATAGGGATGGGTCCCATGCTTGTGGAATCCGTCCTTATGTGAGAGGGTGGTTATATATGCCGGATACATAATATTCTTTTTTTGGGCCAAAGGCCCATGAATCTTATTTTATGTTTCAAGTCCTTTTCATTCTCAAAAAAAAAAAAAAAAGTCATTTTCCTTTTTGATTTGGAAGCTTTGAAGTACTTTTTCTTTGTTATTAGCTATAGCCTATATAAAGGTTTATTGTAGTCAATTACACTCATTGTGAGATTGATTCTAATAAAATTCCAGCAACTTATTTTAAGCTTTGAGGGTATGATTGTCTTCTCCTACTTATTTAGGAAAACCTGGGTGTAATTGCTTAGTGTTTACCTTTTTTATTTTTTGTTCTATTCACTGCTTAAACACCAAACAGCCATCTACATATTCAAGATTCAATCTTTTCTTTACCTGAACGCTTAAACATCAATCCTTATCCATAAACCCTTCAAGATCTCATCAAGAAATCTTTAGTGCTAAATCCCTAATGATCCTACATAACAGAGGCATAGACCATCTTTTGTAAATGTGGCTCAAACTTTTAACAGAATGATATAAAAACAAAACTGAGTGACTTCAATAGTAGTGGAATACAAACACGAAAAATGATGGTCAATTGGATAAGCCAATCGCCATCTATTCATGATGTGGAATGAATGCCAATGGAAATGCAAATGAATCATTAGTATATATTTATTAGCAATGAAGAATTTTTTCTTATTAATATAATACTGATAATGTGTTATGGCTTTGATAATAGGTTGTGGTTTATGGACATCACATTAGATCCAAATACCATGAGCAACCATATTTAAATCTTCAGTATGTCCAAGTCGGTTTCATAAAGAATGGGTTTTAATCTCTTAAAGTTTCACTTGTATTGATGCCTATGAGATTATTACACTCACCCCAACCTATTATCAAAGCCATTGGTTCTGTTCACATACATGTGTGAGATTTGATTATATGAACTTTTGTTACCTTAGTTCCTTTTTCAAATTTAGTTATCTATTTTTAATTTTCTGTGATTTTTAAGTAAATAGTTAAGAGTTTATTTTGCTCTTGAGAATCTCTGTTTAATGATTTTAAAGAGCTCAGTATGATTGCTAAAATACAAAAAGCTGTACATTACCACTCCATTTAACAAAGCACAATCTTCACATCCTTATATGAGCATTGCTTCATGATAGTTAAAGCACAACCTCTATTCAACAATTTAGCTGTCTGACATGAGCTTTTACAACCTTTCGTTCAATGGTGTGATCCTCTGTGTTGCTTCCTTTGACCTTCTTAAATTGCTGTATTGCTGAGCCTGCAGTTAATATGTGATCTCTGGCAACTATTGCCTGTATGTTAGTTCAATTCCTTTCCTCAAGAAAGTAAGCAACAATTATTGAAGGTAGATTGGTAGGATGGAAGGATGTATAATTCAGGTAGGAATTGGCTTTTGCTATGGTGGTAGGGAATATTTGCTTGTACTATGGCAGTAGCGAATATCGGCTTGTGCTATGTTGTTAGAGAATATCAACTTGTTTTGTGGTGGTAGAGAATAGAACATTTACAGATGCCTGACTGGAAGGATGCTGCTAAGCAAGTAAAGATTCTTTTAGTATTTTTATAGCTAATGAGATGCTTTGATGATTAAGAATTGAAAGAATTAATTCATAGCGCAACCCAATGCTGTGAATTGTGATTGAGAAAATTGAAAAAAGGTTCATATCATGATTTTTTTACTTTGATTCATCCCATCATTTTGTTTGACTATATCAAGGTTAGATTGGAAAATATGCTCTTCAGACCTATCTCAAAGCTTTGATTGATACAAAGAAAATGGCTCAGGGGTCAGGGTTGAGAACTTTCCCCCTGTACTGACAGAATCACTAAGACTCCTCAACTTGTGATATCTTTAGCATCCTCAGTTGTTTTAGCTTCACTCAGGTCTTTAATAACCTGCTGGCCATGTTCTAAAGCTATTACATCTTCTCTAAAATGATGCACTCTCATGTTGGTGATGATTTGGCCATTCTTTACTATTTCAATGTTAATGGTAGCTACACTATTGTGAAATTCTAATATCTTACAGGTACGATTTGGATTTTATTATAATAATTTCATCAAAACAAGTAAAAGGTAATCATCATCAGCAAGCGTTTAGTTCCCAAGTAACATGCGGTCCATACTGTCTTCCTTAAAAAATGGCACGATTAAGGAACCAAGATTTATAAATGTTTATTCAATTAACTTACCCATGGCCATGGCCATGACATGACTTTTGTTTATTCTTCTTTACCATTTTTTTTCAAAGAGCTGTGGAGTGATTTGTCGTTGTAAGTCTTTTGGTGCTTAATAAACTTTGCATTTTAATTCTAAATTTATCCGTAATATTTTTACTAATCATGGTTAAACTTTGGTAAAAGGAGAGTGGTATTTTTTTCAAATCTCAAGGGATGAGAGTGTTTTTTCCTTTCAGGTTTGAGATTGAGTATCATTTACTTTCTTCTTTTTTTATTAAATATCCCCTTAGAAACATCTCACCATGACATCATTGTCATTGTTAATTGTAAACCAATTTGTGACCCATGAAAAAGAAAAAAAATGTGTTCTTTTGGTAGACTCCTATACAAATTTTCTACAATTCATATAGAGAGAAAAACAAAAATAATTGAAAGTGCTTCAAGCAATCTTAAATTAGCCAAATTTTAAGCATGCCTCTATTTTGATATTGGCCTTGAAAATTAGAGCATCATATCCATGGGTTGGTCTTGTAACCAGTGGCCAGTTCCACTAGACACGTTGGAATACGGACATAAATTCAGTTTTAGACACATGTTCACATCACAACATGTTCGATGAAACTAATAATAATAAAAAGATGGATCACATGAGTAACACTAGTAAAACAAACATGTCTATAAGTCTAAAAGACTAAAGTAAACACCAACTTACCAATCTAATTTTGGCAAAATACAAATACTATAGTGAGAATCAGCAAAGAAAGCAACATACAGAAACCAAAAAAAAAAAAAGAGAAACGAGAGAAAAAATTTGTTATGCTCATCATAGGTGGGAAAGCTAAATATAAGAACGTGCCATAGTGTTTATAAAACTTTCAACATATAAACCTACTTTTTCTATTTTACATGCTCATTTTTCAAAATATTTCACATCAAATTATCTATTTTACACTACATTTTATTAAAACATCATATTTTCTTGATTTTTTTAATTATTTATCTTTCTTTATACACAGCAACCATTATCTATTCTTTTCTTTTATCCTCAAAATATATATATATATATATATATATATATTTATATATATATTATACTAAATGCAAAATAAATAGTGTCTTTGTAAATTTACACGATACTGTAATAAACTTGAAAATTTACATAATTATACACCGATTGATATGTGGTCATTTTAAAACAAAACTATGTAAATTCTACACATTTTTTATTTTTCTATTATAAAAATGTAATATAGAAAACTAAGCCCAATTCCTAACTTGAATAGAAGTAAATTTTTTGGGGCTGAACCCAAAAATAAGACTTATTTGGGCTTGAACCCAAACCTTATATATGTAAAAGGCTTCGAGTGACTAGGCTAGGTTACTTATTCGGTAATTCTAACGCTGTAATTCCAACAAATATAAAAGGCTTCTAAACCTTTGATCAAAACTTAAAATAAAATTAAATAATTAAATAAAAAAAAAATTACCGCAGTAGCTAAGATTGGAAAAGAGAGCCGGTGACATACTGACAAATAAAGGTGAGTTTATTTATTTATATAATAGGCTAAAATGTAAAACCAACTCTCTAAATTTCTTCAGATTTCATTTCAGTCATCTAATTTTACTTTTGTTCATTTCAGTCCTCTAAGTTTCAGATTTATTCAATTAAGGCTTTTCCGTTAACTTTTATTAAAAATTTTTGAAAAAAAAAAATCTGGAACATATTTTTCAATCATAAATTGAATTTTTTTTAATTAAAAATATTTGAAGAAAAATTTATAAAATTGAAAAATTAACCACAATATATAACAAAAGTTGATGGAAAAGGCTTAATTGAATAAACTTGAAAGTTAAAAGACTGAAACAAACAAAAGCAAAGTTAGAGAACTGAAATGAAATCTAAAGAAATTTAGAATGTCAGTTTTGCATTTTACCCTATATATTAAAAGAAAATTGTTTTTTTAAGTTTGTAATGAATTTATTGATTTAGGGTTGTTATTATTTTCACGTGTTTGCTAAGTTAGGGTTTGATCTGTGACTTGGAGGGGGTGATATGCATGGTTGTCAAAATCGCGATTCGGATCGTAAAATCGCACGATTTTACGATCCTACCTCACCAAAAAGTTTAAAATCGTAACAGGATCGCAAAAATATTAGGATCGTGTAGGATCGTATAGGATCGTATGGGATCCTACCGATCCTACCAATCCTATCATTTGACTTGAATTTTTTTTTTTTTTAAGTGGGATTCATTTGGGTAAACCTAAACCCACAAGTCCAACAGGTTTTAGAAGCCCAATAATGAATTGAAGTCCCAAATTTACCCCTATGTCAACATAAAATTTTAAAAAAAATCTATGGTATAAATTTAACGTTTTCAAAAACAAAACCTAAACTATTTAGAAACACAAAGCTCCAGCATGCACCTCTGTCCCGCGCCTCCTCAACCCTCTATCAAAAACCCAACACCTCTCAGCCCTGTTAATGGTGAGCCATCACTGCCTTGGAGCTTTCTTAACTTAAGTTTAACGTTTTTTTTTTTTTTTTTTTAAAAACCCAGTAAAAAATCCAGCACCTCTCAGCCCTCTCAATGATGTTGTCGTGAGACATCGCTGCCTTTAAGCTTTCTGGTAATTTGTTTTGGTAGTTAGTACTTAGTAGTTTATCATTTATTTGTACTTTGATAGTTTGATTCCATATTGTTGTGTTGTGTATATGATTTTGACAAAGCTTTTAAGGTTTTTATTTTTCTATTTTGTTAACTAAATTAAGTAAAATTTGAAAAATTATGAAACATGATCTTCAGTATTTGAATCTTTGAGAAATATTAGTAAACACAATTAGTAGTTTAGAATTGCACACAACCTGTTTGATGAATTCTTCGTGTGATTTTTTGAGCACGCTCTGTATCTTGGTGTCTTTTTTTTTTAGCATGCTCTGTATCTTGGTGTCTTTTTTTTTTGGCAGCTCTAGTACAAATATACAATGTCTACTTTGGCTAGAAAGAAAATTAAGTGAATTTTCCATTTGTGCAGATAATATTTTGGTACTTAGTTCTAATTAAATATGTACTGAACTTTTTAGATACATTATGTCAAAAGTTAAATATATTTTGCATCATTAGAATGACATAAGAACGATGTAGTGCATGCAAATTACATTTTATGATGCAATTTTTTTTTTAATGGATGAATTCATATTTTAAGTGATTATATAACATACAAAGTCACTATCAATAGGTTTTTTGCTTAAAATCTGAAAATAGGTAGGATCTTACGATCCACGATTCGATCCTACGATCTTCGATCCTACCTACCTTCTACGATCCTACGTAGGATCCCGATTTTGACAACCTTGGTGATATGAATATGATGGTTTGATTTTGAATAAAACCACGTTTGAAACTTTGTGAATACTTGCTTTCTCCTTTAATATAGGGTTGTTATGTTAGGGGAACACTCTTAACACTTATGTTTATATTCTTGTTTTTTTACTTTGTATTTCTGTCACATACTTGATTTTTAGATAATGTTAGCAGTTATATAACATAAGATTGTTTACTTTTCGAAGTTGTTTAATTTAGACCCAAAAAAAAATGCATATAGAAGATGTTTAATCGGAAGGAGATTACCTTTCAATATACTAGGATGAGGTTTTTTTTTGGTTTAGTGTTATAATTTTTCACTTATTCTAATTTGAAATTTACATTTTTTTTCCACAAAAATTGTGCATTTAAGACTACTAATATAGCTATTCCCGTTTACACCAAAAACTTATTAGAGTCTTGGTTTGATGATAAAGAGCATCACTAGGAGTAGATGCCATAGGTTGAAATTCTTTTTTTTTTTTAAAAAGACTACTAATATAGCTAGAAAGGTCTTAAGGTTAGCAACAAAAAATGAATATCGAAATAACATTGATATCATATGTTTATGCGTAGATTTGTTCATTTTTTTACTAACCTTATGACACTTCTAGCTATATTAGTAGTCTTAAATGCACAATTTCTGTGAAAAAAAAAAATGTAAATCTCAAATTAGAATGAGTGAAAAACTATAAACTAAACCAAAAAAAAAAAAAAACCTCATCAATGGTCAGCAATTGGGACAGCCACAGAACCTAATGCTATCATGCAACAATCACAAGATTCACCTGTAGAATCTTTGGCTCCAAAATCAGAACATGGAGAGAGAAAAGGTGCGACTTCTTTAGTTTGAGCCTACGCAATTTCATCCCTTTCTTGATAGATTTAATTATTTTTTATTTAATCTGTTTTCCGCAGCAGAGGACGTTGCTAGGCATTATCTCAGGATTAATCTAGAGGACCCTCGTTATGATTTGCTTTTTGAAGAACTTTAAAATAATAAGCTTGATCTAAAAAGAGTTGCTTATGACCTTGATGAATCAAAAAACCAAAGATCAGTCCAAGAAATTGTCCTTATACACTTTCTATACTTCGTTTTATATATTATGAGGTGATCAGTACACTGCTTTCCTGATTCTTTCTATCTCTCTCCATCTATTGTTTGTTCACAATATTATGTCTTGCTATTCTTGGTCATGATATTGATTTATCACTTGTAGCAAAATTCAAGGCATTTTTTTGTGTTGTTTTTTGTTTATTATGTTTTTTAAGATTATTGTTGAATTTATCCAGGTCATGAAATTGATTTTTCCTACATTGGACTTTCTTGTCTCGCTGATTGACTTGAGGCATTGATCTATTTTTGTGTTTTATTATAGTCCTCGAATACACTTGGATGATTAATATGTTGAGAATCATAGGTCATGTAGTTGATTCCATTGACATGAGTCTGTTTGAGACTGTATTGTTTTACAAGTATTTGTGAATGTATTGTTGAGGAAAACAAAACAATCCTTTTTTTTTAGCAAGCCAAATTGATCTTGAATGTTTTGAACCATGTACTATATGATGCCTTTCTTATAATTTGGAAAGTGAGTTGCACAATTTTTAAATGGAACTTTTCCTCTCTTTATTTCTTCTGAAAGAATTGTTGTAATTTCCTGTCCTAGAAGGTAAAGTATAGCTGTGTGTGGAATTCATTTGCTTGCATAAGTTTTTTTAAGATTCAACTCCCATTATGATAAAATCTGACTTCTTTTTCTTTTATATATTTTTTTTCTTTTTGCCACAGGATAACAGCTACAACATTAAGTGGATTATAATAATCTGTGGTATAACTATTAAGATTTGAGGTTTTCTTTACTTTCATGTTTTATGATTTTAGGTCCAACTTCTTCACTTGCTTTCAAATTGAGCGTTCGGAGGGTGTACGGTTCCTTCTTAGGGTGGTTAACCCTCTTTTTTATTGATTTCATCAGCCTTCATTAACAAGCACCCTTCCCTAATATTCTCTCCCAACCGTTTTGAACTTTTAAGTTTTGATTCTTGTAGGTTTGAATAGTTTAAACAGAATCTAATACCCGATCTTTCATGACTAACACAATATCCTCTTTCTTTTTCCCCTGAAAGCTTGGTGTTTTACAACCCAAACTCCCCAACTTTTCTAAGTTTTGCATTTGATTCTTTTGGTTCTATAAAATTTGATATAGAATATAAAATTTTCTCTATTTCTAGGGTTCTTTTGTAGGGTTTGGGTTATGAGGTGTATTTAACCTAACCTGACTTTGATAAATATAAAGATGTATAATATATGCATTCTCTTGATATTTTGATTATTTCCATTAAAATGATATACTCTTCTTGACTTTGATGTGAGTTGAATTGGATTAATTACAGATATATTGAGAAGTCATGATCCTCATAGGTTGAAAATATGTATTGTAAAAGGTGAAGGTGAAAATAAAGATGATGATGATGAAGAAGATGAAGATGAAAAAGAAGATGAAGATGAAGATGAAAAAGAAGATGAAGACGAATATGAGTATGAAGATGAAGGTGTATCATCTTTAGGCGATATTGAATATGACAATGTAGATATGTTTGGGGATGAAAACTAGGGGTGTCCAAGTGGCCCACCAACCCGCTCAACGCGGCCAACCCGCCCGAGTCTGACCCGCCGCCACCCGATCCGACAATTCCGGCTGTTGAACATGGGTTTCAAACTCTCTAACCAGACCCAGCGGGTCGGTTGTCGGTTTTCCATTTCAAAACTTGTGAAACCCGACCTGAACTGATACCTTTAACCTTTCCGGCAAATTATTAAGCGTTCCAAACCAAATCCAGAGAGATCTCATGAGATCCATCTAGATCTAGTCCAAATCCAACGAGATCTCGCCATTATCCGACAAAATCTAGGCCAAATCTTGACGGATTCGTCTAGATTTCGGTCCGATCTCGACGGATCCGGCCAGATTTCAACAAATCTGGCCGGATCTACCCGTATCCTACCAAATATTGGCCCCAATGAGAAAACCTGAGACCGACCCGATACAACCAGAAACCAATGTGACATAAACCAAAAAATCCGACCAGATCATTAGGGTCGGTTTCGGGTCATATTTTCATCCACTCGAAATTGATACCTTTAACCTTTCCAACAAATTATTAAGCATTCCGGACCAAATCTGGCAAGATCTCATCGAGATCCGTCGAGATCTGGTCCAAATCCAACAAGATCTCGACGGGTTCGGCTAGATTTCGGTCCGATCTTGATGGATTTGGCCAAATCTCAACAAATTCAATCAGATTTCAACCAGATCTCTGCGAATCTGGCCAAATATCAAACCCAGTGATAAAACCTGAGACTGAGCCGATACAATCAAAAACTGATGTGACCCGAACAGAAAAATCCAACCAGATCATCCGGGTCGATTTCGGGTCATATCTTCATCCACCTGAATCATTCGGGTTGAGTTCGGATTGGGCACAAACCCGACCCGGTCAACCTATGAACAGCCCTAATGAAAATGATAGTGTTGTGAAAATTGGGTGAAATAATCTGACTTTATCACAAGGTTTAAATAAGAGAGAAGAAAATATGACACAAGAAATTTACGTGGTTCGGCAATATGCCTACATCCACGGGAGGCGACAGAATAAATTTCACTATAACTGTGGAGATTACAATAACAGCTTGAAGACACTTTCTCACAACCCAAACCCCAAATACACCCTTGGTTCTCTCACAAATAAATAGAGAATACCCTATTGTATTTAGACAAATTACAAGACACTAACACTTCCTTTGCTATCTCTCTGTTTCACGCTTGAAGTATCTCTTGCTCACACCACTAATATTCTCATTTGCTCCACCTCAATTTATAGCCAACCTTCAGCCGAAATACAAATAATTTCAACACATGAGAGTCTTCTATTGTGGAAGCAAGTCAACAATAGTGGCCAAGCAATCCTACATCATTTAATGCATGAGTGTAGTAATTCTTTACGCAAGCTTAAATGGTAAATTGCACATCTTTGACTTTGTTGATCAAGTCAAACTTTCTAACATAGACATGCATTCATTAATGGTCTATAGAGTCAAACAATTCGGCTATGCATGAATACACATAGAGTTGGTGTTGTTCCTTGCCATTTTCTTTGACAATTCATACAAGATAGCATTTAATGCTTACTTGTAATGTTAATCCATGGAAGTTAAATTCAAGCCATTTCAACAGATAGTGAATACGATGATGATAATGAAGAATTCGAACCAGACGAAGTTGACTCTCTATATCTTGCTTAGAGCCTTAGCCTTATAGGTGATAAACATGCTCTTGAAGAATTGAGCTCAGTGTAGCAATTTTGAATTTACTATGGATGCAGTCGGTTGGTTTTATTTATCTAATACTTCTTACTAATTAGAGGATTACGAATTTTATGCGGATAGTTATAACTTTTTCTCCATCTAAATATTTGAGATTGCACAGGATGCAATTTGCAATTTGGTTATTTTTTATTAAAAATATTTTTTTAATTTTTTTTGTTAAAGTTAAATAATTTATTGGTTGACTTCTTTTGTAAAATTGTTTTTTGAGAAATGAGTTCAAGCACTGAAATTCTCTCTAATGAATGAGTTGATCATTAGTGTGGATAAATTACGAATTAGAAAAGACTCCTTCTTTGAAAATTAGTTTGAAGATGATTTAATTCACATGCATCTTATTTTTTTGCTTGATTACAAAAATATAAAAAATTTTGTTAAATAACCGTGTGCACATCTTAATGCTAGTTGCGATTGCTTTGATGTACAAAATACACAAACATACAATTTGATAGGGTTGTAAAAGAGCACAAGTTTAGCTTGAACTGAGCTTGGCTATGTTTGAGCTTAAGTTTGTTTTTGAGTCCAAAAGCTTAAACTGAGCTTGATTTGGCTTGATTCATAAGTTAAGCCAAGTTCAAGCTCAATATCAAGTTTTTTTTTAGCTCTAGATCCAATACAAACACATTATCAAACTCATTTGGTTTAAACATGTGATCCCAACTCCTAATTAATTTAAAAGTTAGTAAGATATGAGTTTATTTTTCAAGCTCATATCATGCTTATTATCAAGCCCATTAACCAACCGAAGCTCAGCTTGGGTTTTTTTTTTTTTTTTTTTTGAGCCATATTGTTCATGAATCATGTGTCTATTCTTAAATAAATTTTGTTGTTCAAGCTTTGCTTGTTTATTATACAAGACTAAAATTAAGGCTCAAGTATCGCTTATTTACAAATGAACAAACATTAACAAGCTTTTTATCAAATCAAGCCTGAGTTGTTTATGAACAACTTAGTTATCGATCCCCTTATCAGCTTGCTCAATCTTCCTACAACATATCATGTATAGTTATCTAGCATAGCTTATGGTCTAAATTAAGGAGGCAATAGGGAAGCACCAAATTTATATTTGAGTTAGACTAATTAATATTCTTCTTTATAGCTAGTATTTTTTTTTTTTTTTTTTGCTGAATTCTTTATAGCTAGTATATAATGGGAGGTATAGTGGAGGATAAATTGTCCTGACCAACATTTCCATCAGGAATAGCATCATAAGAGACCCATCTCTTTGGGAGACTCAGTGGCTAGGCCTCTAACCTCCCAAGAGATGAAGAAACAATTGGTTCAAAATGAGTTATTAAAAGTTTATTGTCATTGAATAAAGAATATACGATTTAATCTCTGCCTACATTAATAATTAACTAATATTTTAATATGATGATAAAGAGTAAATGTCATAAATTAAAAACTATGGTATCTAAAAAAAAAATAGTCATCATCAAAATATAATTCAAATTATGACTAGGGCATTATATGTAGATAATGATGATTGAAATACTCTTTTTTCTAGGTGATTTATTAATTGTTATTTATGTAAGGGAGTGAAAGTGAAAAAAAAAAAAAAAAAAAAAAAACCTTGATTAAATTCTGCTCTAACCTCGCAAATGCATTGCCTGAAAGCTTTGGAATTGAACATAAAATTAGTTTACCAAATGAAGTCAAGTCCATGTATCGTCGTATCGACTTGACTAGCTCAACGTGTCATTTTGTTATGTTCTATTACTTGAACTGAGATCTAAACTAATAAATGAAAAATGCATGCTTGACTTCTTATCATGTGAGCCTCGACTTCATCTCTTGAACCTATTCCATATTTCCACAGGCATTCTTGGGTTATAGTTTTGGCCTTCGTTTATTTGATATTATGAACATGATCTTCAGTCAGGTTGAGCATGGGCTACTTTTTCTCGACTAAGGATTCTGTGGCTCTCTGCAGTCATGGAACCTTCACAGTAGAAATTCTTATCTTTCCTTAGGAATGATTATTCCCTCCATCCTTTAACACTGTTATCTGTAGGGTTTGTCGAGCTTTCTTTCGAGGGTGGGTGGGGATACAGTTTTTCTTTTGTTTCTCTTGTTCTTTTTGTTTATCATCTTTGGTATGGAGTCCTTTCTAAATGATTCGAACAAACTCTCTCTTAACAGATAATGCATGTCAACCTTGATAGGAATAGTAGTAGTACGGATGAGTTTGTTTTAGCCGCAAAGTTCTTAACCAAGCGTGTTTTGAATCATTGAATGTCGAAGCTATTGGCTGAATTTTCAAACCTTTATGGAATACTCGTAGGGATTTCATGATCCGTGATGTAGGAAATCAAGTGATTCTTTTTGAATGAGACGTGTAGTTTTGATAAGCATTTGGTGTTATTTCAGATTTTTGGATAACTCTCATATTCCCTCAATCCCTTTTGATATTAGTTTCCAACAGATCGATGGGGGTTTGACAAAAATTTTCAAGGAAGATATATCCGAAAGGGTTGGAATATTTGGACTCCTCTACTCCTTCCCATCTTAATTCAAATAACGTTATTTTAGCGGATAATTTAGACAGTAGACACTACCACAGGCTGATGAATTAAAAAAGACTTGCTTATCAGTTGATCAGTGAAGACTCATCTATGCAGGGTTGGACTTTGGGTAAGAGATTGGGAAATGAAATTAATGAGGGTTAATCTGAGTTACCTAGCAAGAGGTTGCAGGTTTCAAAGGATGACGAAGTTCTATCTAATGCAATGGTGGAGGTTTCTATGCAACCCCTCCAAGAACCATGAGTTGTGTAAATTTGGTACTGGCTAAAGATCTATCTATTATGTTTTTAGCCAAAACATAGGCGAATGAAGCAAGGCTAAAGGAAATCAAGAGAAATTTATGTTCTAAGTGATGTATTGGAAGAAATTGATTGATTTATCGATTGAAACATATTCCAAAAAATCACATTGACTCTACCATTGGAAAGGACACGTAGGAAGCTTAGAGATTTACAGGGTTTTATGGGGAACCCATCACACATAAGAGGCATTATGAGTCATGGAATTTGCTATGACTACTCAATAACCATATGAATTTGCCATGGTTATGTGACAGTGACTTCAATGAAATTTTGAGAAGTTAAGAGAAGGAATGTGGTAGTTCTTGGAGTCAAGCAGAAATGCAAAATTATAGAGAAGCAATTGATAAATGTGGATTTTTGGATCTTAGTTTACAGGTTCTTAATTTACATGGCAGAAGCATTTTGGGGCAGGACATTCAATATGGGAAAGGCTAGACCATGGCTTTGTTACGAATGATTGGCTTCTCAAGTTTGTCGAGTCTGAGGTTCACCATTTAAGTTGCAATACCTCTAATCATTCTCCTCTGTGGATAGTGCCAAGGCATTGGAACCTATTCGTTTCACTAAACCATTCCACTTTGAAGAAATGTGGCTCTTTGACAGAAGATGTACTGAAACAGTGGAAGCTGTGTGCAGGGAAATTACCATGAAATTCCCAACCTGTGAAAAATAGAAAATAGAAAAAATACACGCCAAAGAAAATAATCACACGCACAAGATAGTATTTACGTGGTTCAGCAATTTGACTACGTCCACGGAATTGCAGGAATTTCACTATTATCAGGAAAAAATACAAAATGCGGTTACAATCTTTTTTCTCTCTCGCAAAACAACGACAGAAAATCCTAATCACCAAAAATAACGTTTTTTCTATATCCTACGCACAGGATTTACAATGGGCTACAAAATGGGCCAAAATTTGAGCGCTAAGCCTCAAAAAATCTCCCATTAAAAAAACCACACAATATTATTCGGATCAGGTCGTCAATCAAATCAAACACAATTAGGCTCCACAAAGTCCAATACTATGTGGTCTAGTGTTGACTAAGATGGTCTAGCTATTCTGATAGTTCACAAAATTGAAAAGTGTAGCAAAACTTTGAGTTCTTGGAATTGAAAATGCTTTGGAAATATTAGAAGAGCTCTTGAAAAAAAAAAAAAAAAAAAAAAAGAAGAAGAAGAAGCTACTAGCACAAGCTTAGAGGGAAGCTCTGACAATTGGGTTTAATTTTCGAGTGAGAGAGCTAAGAGAGGAAGTTAATGACCTTCTATCATTGCTTTACTCTTTTCTTAGGAAATCGGTGCCTCTTCTATCATTCTGGAAGGTGATTCAGAAGTAGTCATCGAGTCATTGATTTGCGAAGATATTTCTTTTGCCTCATATGATTATCTTATAGACAAGGCTAAATTTTTAACATATTCCTTTGTCAAAGTTTTTTTTTTTTTTCCCATTTTAAAAGACAGGGTAATTAATTTTGCAGCTCATAATCTTGCTTGACATTTTAAATATGTTGGTGGTTTTTTGGTGTGAATAGAGGAACATCCTCCACACCATAATACTTACAGCCTTCTTCTAAAAAATAAAAAATAGTAATAAATTTTTTATAAAAAAAAAAAAAAAAAAAAAAAAAGAGTTGATATCAGTCAACAATATGTGATCTCTGGCAACTAGCTACTGCCGGTATGTTAGTCCAATTCCTTTCCTCAAGAAGCTAAGCGATAATTATTGAAGGTAGATTGGTAGGATGGAAGGATGTAGAATTCAGCTAGGAATTGGCTTGTGTTATGGGGGTAGGGAATATTTGATTGTACTCTGGCGGTAGAGAATATCGGCTTGTGTTATGTTGTTAGAGAATATCAACTTGTTTGTAGTGGTAGAGAATAGAACATTTGCAGATGCCAAACTGGAGGGATGCTGCTTCGCAAGTAAAATATGCTTTTAGTATTTTTCTAACTAATGAGATGCTTTGATGATTAGGATTGAAAGAATTAACTCATAACAACCCGATGCTTTGTGATTGACAAGATTGAAAAAGGTTTTCAGTAACTTGAGAAACAAAAGGTTCATGTCATGATTTTGTTACTTTGATTCATCCTATCATTTTTTTTTTTTTTTTGTTGACAATATCAAGGTTAAATTGGCTAATATGCTCTTCAGACCTATCCCAAAGCTTGATTGATAAAAAGAAAATGGCTCAGGGCTGAGAACTTTTCCTCTGTACGTACTGACAGAATCACTAGGACTCCTCAACTTGTGATATCTTTAGCGTTCTCAGCTGTTTTAGCTTCACTCAGGTCTTTTAGAACCTGCTGGCCATGTTCTAAAGCTGTTACACCTTCTCTAAAATGATGTAAAGCTGTTTTAGCTTCACTCAGGTCTTTGGTTGTGACCATTCTTTACTATTTCAATGTTAATGGTAGCTGCATTATGCAGTCTGTTTTGCTACGGTACTATTGTGAAATTCTAATTCCTTACAGGTACGATTTGGATTTTTTTATTATAATATCATCAAAAAAAGTTAAAAGGTAATCATCATCAGCGAGCGTCTTGTTCCCATGTAACATGCGGTCCATACTTGTCTTCTTTAAAAAATGGCACAATTATGGAACCAAGATTTATTAATGTTTATTCAACTTATAACCCATGGCCATGGCATCAACAACACAACAAAAATGACATTAAGAGAATGGATACACGTCTACTTTCATAGTCATATTACACCCCAAATACAAGTTGTTTACTCTAATCCTTGCTATCCATAAAGAGGCTGAGAGGATTACATGCTTTTCACTTACCCTTGGGCCAATGTTTACACTTGATGACCACTTCAACATTATGTCATCGGTGAGATTGTTTAGTCACAAAAATGCATGCTCAAACATTCTTTAGTATTATTACTGTTCCTAGCAACCATTGCAATATATAGCAACCGATACCCAATAACTTAAAAATATACCTCAATGGAAGCTCGATGCTTTCCTCAAGGGAAGGGACGTATAGTACTACACAAAAAGTTCGCAAACACAACTTTTTTCACAAATGTTGAAGCGAGGCAACAAGTTGTTCTATTCTTGGAAGATAATTTAGTGATGTCAACAAAGAGATCGTGTGTAAATCAATTAACTTGCCACCTTAACAAACTGTAAAAAAAAGTCGTTTATATCATTATCATGTAGTCTTATTTAGACAGTTCTTTTTTTCTTTTCTTTTTTGTATTTCGTTTCCCACTTCCCGCCATTATGCAATGAACCAATATGTGCTACATTGCTTGAGCAATTGATTGATTGACCCAATATCTGCTAGTTTGGCATCCACCAAAGTATCCTATACATACAGTTGGCCATTGACTAAAAAGAAGACTGCAGGATTATAACATGTTATGTGTGAAGATCATAGATATATATGGAACATTGCTCATTGGTGTGGATTAATTATTTCCATGGAAGGACAAATAAAAGTAAACTAGGAGTGATGGCATTGCATCAATCACGGTACATGTGGGGTCTTAATTTGCCTTCAATTTTCTATTGTCCAAATGAAAGGGTATCTTTGTGTCCATGGATGGCCAAGTGGTAGCATTTTAATAAGAATCAGATAGCACAATTATAGATTTATAGGGTGGAAAAAGGAGGCAAAAAAGTACGGACCGACCCTCCTCTCTTTTATTTTTTTTAAGAATGACCATATCACATATACAAAAACCTAATACAAAAGTATTAAAGATACACTTTTTTCTTTCTTTGTTAGTAGACATTGACTGCTGGCCTTCTCTTCCCCACCTTTCCAGCTTTTCAATTTGTGGGGATATGGGTGTGGAGTGCGAAAAATTTTCCTGACTTCTCTCCCTGTTTGTTTCCAAGAAAAGTCAAGCCTAGAATTATGGCCACCTAGTAATAGTATGGTTGAAACAGTGAGAGTACTATGAAAGACTCAAAGACTACAGTTGAATGAAACTAATAAGGCCAACAGAAGCACTTTTACATGGAGAAGATTTGCCTCAAAACAATTCTGGTGTGGTAAGTGGTAGCCATACAATTAAAAGCAATTTGGAAAATTTCAATTTTTAAATGAAACTTACAACAATATTTAGGTAAGCAATGATCACTTCCATATATTTCTACAGATTACATTATTTTTCTTTATTGGTACTCATCTTCAAAGATCAATTACTTCCATTTTCACAGTCCCTAATAATATAACTTTTTGGCTTATTATTCAGTGAAAAGCACTTTGTGGGATTATGGTGGTGAGTTATGTTTATGCCACTAAAAGCCTGTATAAGAATGATCAATGGAAAGATAATTAGTATCTTATACTCCACTAATACTTAATCTCATCTTTCCAAAGTGAGAGGTTTTAGTTTCAAATATCAATTCGTCATAATTGTAATTTATAAAATTACAGACCCATCCATTGTTAAAAATAAATAAATCCTAACAAACAAAAACATCCTCTGATTTTAACTAGGGGTGTCAATGTTCAATCCAACCTGCGAACACGGCACAAATTTGACACAGGTTTTTGCGGGTTAGGGTTGTGCCGTAATGGGTTTGGGTCATAAATGGGTCAACCCAAAAGCGACACAATAGACATGTTTAACACGCCAATTTATTTGTATCAACCCAAAATGACCCACTTAATACAACCTGTTTAACTCATATAACAAATAAATATTCATTTTATTTTAGATGTATCAAATACCTTTTATATCCAATATATATTTTAAATTTAAAAAGAAAAGTGAGTAATTACAAAAACTTAAAGGGGAATTAATTGGAAATTGAAACTTTACAAACCCTAAATCTCTAAACCCTAAATCTCTAAACCTTCTTATAAATATCTAATTTTTTTTTTTTTTATATTAGCTCTACTACTCACTCTACTATCTTATAGTCTCATGCCCAATTCTCAAACTCAAAGTCTCAAATCAGTTATTGCTCTCTCTCTCTCTCTCTCTCTCTCTCTCTCTCTCTCTCTCTCTCTCTCTCTCTCTCTCTCTCTCTCTCTCTCTCTCTCTCTCTCTCTCTCTATGGATGATAATCGTAGTCATAGTCAAGATTAGTCTACTGTTTGCTCCAATTCTTTAAATATTAATACTTAGCATTTGGTGAGTTTCAAGGATATTATATTTTTGTTGAACTATGTTATTTTTGTTAAACTATGTTGTTTTGAATTTGGGTTGAAGTGTATGCACTTCTTTTAGAGTGTAAAGAACTTATTTCTAGATGAATGTTATATTTTTGTTGAACTATATTATTTTGAATGTGGATTGAAGACTTGGAGTGTATGCATTGCTTTTGGAATGTAAAAAAAAAATTCTAGATGGATGTTATATTAAATATTATGCAGGTTAAAATAGGTTGTGTTACATTCGTGTCAACCCAACACGACTTATTTATTATGCTTGTCAAATGGGTTGGGTCAGGTCAACCCGTCTTATTAACAGGTCAGGTTAAAGTTGAAGGATCATGACATGATTATTAATGGGTTAGGATAGGGTTGAGTCATTTAGTCGAATACCCTTATTTCGACACAACACGAACCCAACATGCTAACCCAAATTGACACCCCTAATTTTAACATGTCTTCAATTCGATCATTTAAATTTCACATTTTTCATTTCAATACTTTTAACTTTAATTAGTCTTTCCATCTTTTGCCCAATCTTGCCATTCATTTTAGACTTTTAGTATTTGTTCACTTTCCAAAATGATTTTGTTTTGGATGGACTTACTAGTAGTTTGGATTGGATAGAAAAACTACATTAGAACTAAATAGAAGTTAAATGACTAAAATGAAAAATAAAAATATCCTTAAAATACTAAATTAAAAACAAGTGAAAGTTAGTCAAAAACTTATCTTTTTATCTGATTCTAAATGCGTAATCATATCAAATTCTTTGGTGGAGAATTGAATTTTCTATGACAGCTTGGCTACCACTTGCCTAAGTTTATATTAATCAATTTATCTGTTTTGTTTGCTTTGGCATATGATTACTAATTTAATATCAAAAGCTACATGCAAATTACTAGCACACGCTCATTACAGTTCGTACTTTCCACCTACATTTCTAAGAAGACTATACATGGTCATTAATTTTACACAGTCTGGAATCTAGATCATGATATGTTCTATTCCATTCTATAGAAAAAATAAGAACACACTTCCAATTTTTCCTCTGTATTTGGATAAAAAGCATTCAAAAGGTAGGCCCCATAAGATGATTTCCTTTTAAAAAGAAAAATAAAATTAAAAATTTCTGGTTGTAGTCCATATTTTGTAGTACTTTGTAGACAAACTATGCCCAACACAACTAACATTCAACAATGTCCAGACACCATTGCCTTGTCCTTTCACAGGCAGTTTCACAAGGAATCGTCCCACCAAAATTTTGGCCTCTAGTATGCCACAATAAAGTCATCTTTGTATCAATTCCCTTATTTTTATGTTGAAGAAAATTATGTGTCAAGAGGTGCCTCAACCACTGCATTGTCCATATGATGGGTGTTCAACACCTATTAGTTGATTTTTGTATTGACCTGAAGATTGGAGCTAATAATGGTGCCAATGACTCACCGACAAAGCCAAACATAATTTCATCTTGGTAGAGTTCCATAGATGTATATTACTAATTATATTTGTGACTGTAGGGAAAAAAATATGAAATGGTAACATAAATTTTAATTCAAGCTTTTCTCTTCTATGTCATCTAGATGATATTAAACTTGAATGTTCATCAACTTGGGAGGACTATGTGAAACTTGCTAAGAGCATAGTCAAAAGGCTCCATGGAGCCAAATCTTAAGAGATACCTTCTCCATCTCAACACCCCACTCTCTTTAACCATACAACAAGGAAAAGTTTCTTTTGATTGAAAACTTTATGGTTTTTGGTTAATATGCTTTAATGATTTTAAGAAAAGATTAACAAGGATGTATGATTATTTATCTTTTTAGGAAGGGGGAAAACAAAAGAGTGATCTTTTGCAAATTGAGGTTCAACCTAGAGGCTAGAGCTCCATGATTCCACACCAAAAGCCCCCTTTTTTTCTTAAAGAGAGAGCGGGAAGGTGGTGAAAAATCTTTTGCCATAAGCAAAATACTAAATAGAATCAACATGAGTCTGTTTTATCAATTGGGTCCATGAAAAAATGAGATGCCTTTATAAATTATAATGTGCAATAATAATGCATTACAAGAAGAACCATTGTGATGGAATTTTTTTTTTGTGGTGTTATGATAGCTTTGGAAATAAAATTCTCTTCCCTTATTTCGAATCTAAGAATTTTATAACAACAAAGCATTTGTTCATTACTAGAAAAACTGGTAGGGATAAAGATTTGAACAAAAATAAATGATGGAAAAGTCACTTTTGGCAATGTAGCATAATACATTTATCTAAAAGTCATACATGAGTGGAATGTGATAAGAACAATCAATAGTTGGCCTTGATGCCTAACAAATCATGGGTCCATTACTCTATTCACAATATTAATAATTTACACCACAAAGGCATAAAGTTTAGTTTAATACTTTTACTATATATAATAGTTCTTGACTAGAGACCAACATAGAAGAAGAAAAAAAATCATTTGTTGAATGCTTTAGAAAGAGAGTTAATGTTGTGCTTTCTAATAAAAACACATTTCCATTTTTATCTTCCTTTTATTTTTCCCCTTTCTAAATCTAATCTTTTTCTTTCTTACAAAAGCAAGAACATCCCTTTCATTGATTTCACCTACCAGTCGTTTTCTCCATTTGTCACCACTAAGGGTCTGTTTAAATATTGCTTATTTTGCTGAAAATTAAAAATTTGTTGTTGAAAACACTGTAGAAAAAATAATTTTTAAACTATGAATTGTGTAGTGGGACCCACGACTAACCTGCTTATACGCGTTTTTTGAAGTTTGGCTGGGTCATGAATAGTTTCATAGAACCCAGCCAAAAAACACAAAACGCCGAACAATTTCTAAACAAACACACACTAAAACTATTCATTTTTAAGCAATCAAATAGACAAATAAATCTTTGATCTTCATCGTATGTTTCCAATTCTAGCAAAATAAAAATTAGAACAAATAATGGGAATAATTCCAAATAACAATAACGCCCCCAAATTCTTTGAAAATAAAATTGTTTCTATTAATAACTAAATTTATTGCCAATGTCTTTTGGATGAGTGATAGAAAAGAACGAACCTATTGTGGGGAGTAAAAGGACCCAAGTGGGTATATGGGTCTTTGGACTGTAGCATGGAGGGCCGACCTGCTCCAGAATTAAACTCTACGAATTGGCCCATATGCCAAGGATCCGAGGATGCAGCCGAGGGAGAGCTTCTCCTCGGACAGATCCAAGAGAACTCGAAACTTGATTATGAAGGTCGAAGCACAAACTCTGGAAAGACTAATGGTTAAAAGGGGACACCCTGAACCTTCTAGATGCACCAGTGTTAAAGAAAATATCAAGAGCAAAGGCTGCCACCTCCGCATTAAAAGCTCTGCACCTACCTCCCTGACCGCATTAATGGAAAAGTAACCCCTGAACAGTGAGGTGGAAACTTCTAGTCACTGTTCAAAAAGTATCAGGGAATGATGTATTTAAGGGGGGTAAAGGCCAGAGAGGAGGGGGGATCGGTAACTAAGAAAGAAATTAAGAAATTGTAATCTTTAAGGAAGAAAGAGAAATAATAAAGAAGTAGTCCTCGGCTCGAGTCCGAGGAGATCCATTTGCAATTATCGTTCGTTATTTACCTGTATTTGTTTATAAAAGTCTGTTATCAAGCTCCCAGCACTTCTAACCTAGGTTTCAAGCCCACACTCTACAAATTTTATTGTTTAAGGCTCATTGGGCCTGAGCCTGTGATTGTCTTTGGGTTCAGGTGCAATTGTGCACTTACAGCTATTTATTCAAATTATTTAACTTATCTACAATTTTTAAAATTTTATTATTTCTAGACAAAATTTAATTTTTATCCTACTTTTGCTTAAAATCCTATATGTATGTATGTGTGTCTATATATATATATATATATATATATATATATATAATTTATTTACAGTTACTTAGATGTTGTATCTTAGATTTTATAATTGAATTTAATCATATGGTTGCATTGAGTACCTTAGGGCTAAAATTTCTTATTCCTTCACAAATCTATAAATATGACTACAAATAAACTATTTAATCAATAAACTATATTACAAATTTGAAATTAAATGAACCTAGCTAGCTACAAAATTACAAAATCCATTATCAAGTCTATATAAGTATACATATAAAAATAGTATATTATGTTGTTAAATCAAGCATGCATGTCATGAGCTTATTCAGGAATATCTTTTTATGAGTTTTGATTGTTTAATATTCAAGTCAAAACTTGTGCTTGAGTTTGGCTTGTTTTCTAAGTACATGAACACAAACAACTTGATCCATTTATTGTACTTAAGTTTTCCCTATAAAAAATAAGAGTCCGTTTAGTAATGTTATTTTAGTAACATTGTTTAAGTGTCATAAAAATACATGTGAATGAAAAAGTGTAATTAAAATAAATGTTGTATTGTTTAAACAACGAAAACTGTTACTTAAACAAGCCAACCAAAGATTTCCAAACCAGCACTCAATACAAGATATGCATGAAAGAAGTTTATAATCAAAGATCATTCCATCCCACTAATTTTTGACATTACAAGCATGATTAAAGAAATTGTGGTCTCATTGTGATCCAAAATCTGCAAAATGCATGCACACATATACATTTCAGACATTCAAACCAGAACTTAGATTTTCCAAGACAAGATATTCATTTCTGACAAAAAGTACCAATCACTACACACTTGCACACACGTGGCCAGTGACAAAAACAGAGCCAAACACCCAGGCCACTGCCCATAACCATACTATTCACACATTATTTTTCTTTTTTCTAAATAATCGCAAGAGTTAAAGAACTGATGGGTGAAGCACGAGTACATGGATTGGAATATTATTATTTTTTATCATTTAAAAAAAAATTATATCAACTTCATTATTGAGCTTTTTTTTTTTTTTTTATAAACTTCATTATTGAGTTTATTCTCCCCTGAAATTCTGAACATGTTTTTTTTTTTTTTTTGCCGACAAGGTGTTTAGAGTTCTTCCATTAATTGTTTCTCTAAATGTGTCTTGTCTTACTCTTATTTCTCCCGCTTTTTGAATACCTAATTATTTCCCGAATGCTTGTAATCCCTCTAATCTCACATTAATCAAGTCATTACGTATAGAAAATCTTAAGAGTGACCCCACGATGCTATGAGGTTTGACTTAAAAACGAACACTCATTATATGTCATTTCATAATCATTTACATGTTGATAGCCATGTTAAAATAAATAAATAACTCTTAATCATAAAAATGAATCAATTTTAAAATTGACGAAATTGAAATCATTAACATTTGATCTACATTAACAAATTGAGCAACAAAATAATGAAAAAATTGTGTAGCAATCTCAATTCTCAAATTCCCAAATGCAGAAAAAGAAAAAAGAAAAAAAAATCTTGTCCTTTTGAATGAGAAAAAAAATCTTGTCCTTTTGAATCTAATTATGACTCTTATCCCAATGGAACTTACACACCCACACAGAACACTACGTGGGTTGTGCCATTTTTTTTTTAATCTAATTATGACTCTTTAACCCTATTCACCCCATTGGATTCTTTTCCTACTTTACCGTTGGGTTTTTTTTTTTTTTTAAATTTACTGTTCCTAGTAATTCGTGCTGATATAAACTAGTACAAAGGCTGCTCACGGGTGCGTTTTGTGTCACAGTAGCCGTACACGTGTAGGGTGAATGATGATGATGCGATGGGACCCCACAGAAGGTACGTGTGGTTATGATTTTGTGAAAACACACTTTACGTCATTTCTTGTTCGTTTTGGATTATTAGCGATCGGTTAGAAATATAGAATGTGACCCGCGGGTGATGGAAATTTTAAACGGCGTTAATATGAACCTAAACGGACAGTGGGCTTTATTACCGCCTTGGTATTAACGACTAACGACAAAGGAAAGGAGGGGGTTTAATTAATAGTTCATTGGGAAAGAGAATTTCGGTTTGCCCCTAAATTGAAATTGTGCTGATATGACTATTCCACCCTTGTAGTTTATTTTTAAAAATATACTCCATTTTAAAACGTTTTTGGTGGTAAATGGTAGTCATATAATATAATATTGGATTTTGTTTTTCTTTTTGGTTTTTGGGCTTAGTAAGAATATATGTGTGTGTGTGTTTTTTTTTCTTATATATACAATGGTTTTCAAAAAAAAAAAATATAAGTGGAATTCGAACTCAACTCTCTTATTCGACAAAATAAGCTAACTATAAAATACATATGAGTTTATAAGTATAGTGTTGACTCTAGAATTATTTTTTAGATGGGCCAATAAGAAACATAAAGTATATAAAATTTAAAACAAACGAAAACTTGAATATATCGATATCATAAAAAAAACAAAACAAAAATCAAAATACATAAAATTTTACAATTGCTTCTTATGATGTTTCATAGTTTGAAATCATTACATGTATGATTTCTTCATTATCAATCCTACGATCTACATTTCTTTCAATGATCACATTTAATCAATCATTCATTTATTGGTCATCCATTTGATTGATTTATTTCAAATTTGTTAAGATCTAAATGAGCTTTTTCTAAGGTTTAAGATTAACAAATTTCTACTTATGTTGTTGGACTTAATAATTTTTTTTCTTTCTAGATTTTAGATTAAATTGGTTTGTTATTGTTTTTTTTTTTTTTAATGTCAAGATATTGTTGAGAGGGTCATATTCAAACTTATTTTAAATATGCTTAAAAAAATCTAAAATAAAAGTGTTCAAAATTTTATTTTATTTTAGGGGGTCAAAAAAATAAAAAATTACATATATATTTTTTTTTTTTGGGCCAATTCAAGGGGTTCATTTGAACCCCCAAGCTCCAAGTGGAGCCGCCCATGTATAAGTGTCACTTGCTTCCACAATAGTATATTGTACTCGTTCTTAGGGTTGCTTAAGATGGTTTTTGGTTCAATAGAAAATATTTTTTACATTTGCTGATGTTTGGGATGACTAAAACGGTTGATCAGATGGGAACTGTTTTCTGATTGATCATAAAATAAAGGCATTTCTAATTGAAAATGGTTTGCACTTTCATTTGCTGTAAAAATATTTTCTTCCTTACCTAAAATTATCAACCAACCTCCACCCCTCACTAGTAGCCACCCAACCACCATCCCTACTGGTAGCTTAATTTATGTTTGTATTATTTATAGTTTAAGATCCATTATGTTAAAGCTTTTTGGCTAGTTAGTGGACTAACACTAAATTTTGAAACGTCAATTAACTAAGGGTCTGTTTAAATATCACTTATTTGTTGAAAATAGAAAACTTATTACTCAAAATACTGTAGTAAAATATTTTTTAAAATTCAAAACACTGTTCACAAACACTGTTCACGCGTTTTTGTGCTTTGGCTAGTCCATGAACAGTGCCATGAGACCAGCCAAAAAACGCAAACGCAGCTTCAACGCGCAAAACTCAGCTCCCAAACGCACGGTAAGTATAATCCTTTTTAGCCAATGAGATTGAGTTCAATGGCAAACACCTTTACCCCATCTCCCTTGCTTTACGAGCCATGCGTTAGGTTAAATCCTGCTTTGCTCTCCTTTGTTTCTCAAGTTGTGGGTTAGACATTCAAAGAAAACTAAAATAAAAATATACTTTTTTTTTACTTAAATAATTTTTTAAAACTAAAATGTGTTGTTCTATTTGATTTCTTAATAATTTTGTTGAAAATAAATTCTCCATAGCATGTTGAACAAAAGGGGGGGGAGGGGAAGAAGGAAAAATCGTCATTAGATGAATCATAACACTAAGAAATTTATATGTTAAAATGTTATTTCTAATATATTTTTGCAAGATCGAGTAATTAACCTTGCAAAAATATATCTAAAAAAAATAACAATTAACAGTTTCTTGGTCTCCTAAAATATTATGCTTTTATCAACTTTCTAAGTTTGTCGAGATTTATTTTAAACTTATAATTAGTTACAATTTTTAAATGTACACTTTTATAGATAAAAATATATTTTTACTAGAGTTATCTTTTTAGTCTAATAAACTAATAAAAAACTAATAAAATAAAATTATATTTTACATAATTGTAGTATCTACAAGTGGAATAAAGAAAGCACATTACAATTGTAGTATTAAAAAGAAAAATCTAAACACCACATGCTATTAGTCGTAATAGTCATTTCACATGTTTAAGTTATTATAGGATGGGAGAAATGGTCATCATTCAAGTCTCCAGAGTTTTTATCTTAGTTAGTTTTTTTATTTTAAACCTACAATATCTGATCCCCTTAATTAAATTTGCTAATTTACTATATTGAGCTCTTTGTTTTGTATTTTTGGGTGTGTGCAAATCTTTTAGTGGTCTTTTATACTATATTTGAGAAACCAATATTTATATAAAATATGAGTTCTTTTGAGTTATAGCATTTTTTTAATATACTTGTGAGCGGCAAATACAACAATCCGACCCAAGAGAGATGGTTTGGTTCTGTGTTGTGGCTCAATACAATTAATTTGTAAAAGAAGGTTATCAAGGTCAACCTTTCACGCCGAAATAATTATGTCAGATGATTAAAAGAATAATGAGCAAACAAGGAAAAACTTCATGAGAAAAGATAGTGAAAATCTACGAAGATGTTGGTGTAAGTTCTTTCCCAAGATGGTCCGAGGATCCTTAACTTGTATAATAAAACTTTTTCAGTTACAAAGTTCTTGGTTACACTTCATATTTTTTCCCTCTAATTCCTTCATCCACCTCTCTAAAGGAGTCCTTTTTCCTTATATAGCTATTTGCGATGCATATTAGCCCTCTACTTAGACAACCACCGATCTTCACTTGGATGCTTGTCCCATCAAGGTTTTGTTGGAAGTAGTAGAATGTGTTGCAAGCTATGAGGGTACTATTCAAGAGTCATTCTATCATTAATGCCGTCAGTTAAGTTGGTGCAGTGTATTAAATGCGGAGGTAATGGGTACTCTACCTGAAAACTTCCTCTCTTTCTTTACTTGTACGTCTCTACTTCTTTCTTCAGTCTTCAATCTTCTGGCTTAGATGGCTTATCTACAGTCTTCCGAGGAGTGTTCGTTCTCGGGCAGGCCACTTCCTCGGTTTCAATATATGGATTATCATCATTGTGTAGCTGATGAGAAGTCGGGCCCACCTCCTCCTTGGGTTGAATCTATTTGGTAATATTTCTTCTACAAGCCTCACCCTCCCACAATACTATTTTAAGAAAGTTTTAATACTACTTTTAAGGAAAAATAGAAATGACTCTAAAAAAGCAATTCGTTGATTTTTTTTTTTCTCATAAAAAGTTTATAAAAATATTTTACTAAACTACTGCCTTTTAAAACGCATGTTAACATTTCCCATAAAAATATTATTACTTTCTTATCAAACTAACATTGATCAACATGCAAATGTGCAAAACTTTGTTATATTTTGGCATCCCGAGAACCGTCTCTATGTTAAGAATTTTACAAAGATATCAACAACAAAGATTAATGATGGATGATATATTAGGACCTAAATATGGACCACAAGTTGTTTTTGGAGTATTCAGCAAAAAAAAAAAAAAAGTTGTTTTTTGGAGTGTGCTACGATTGAATTGAGCACCTACTCCACCATTTCCAATTCCATGTAATTGTTTTTATTTTTGTTAACTAAATAACTACATGTATTGGAGAGAACCAAAAAAAAAAAAAGGTTTATTTTTTCAACATTTTGCATTAAAAATATATATACTATTATTTTATTAATGGCCACCATAATAATGCATATCTTTTAACTATGTTCTGGAAAATTGTGCACTTTCATTAACGTTGAATAAATAAATTTTTAAATTTGACCAATGTTCCGAGTATCTTCATAATGCTTAATGTCAGAATATTTAAATGTAATTCATTAAAAAAATATATCATGTTTATTTGTTATTAGTATTATAAAATGTTAATGAGTATTGTTACGTTAGAAAAAACGTATAAATAGAAGTGGAACAAAAGAATCTTTGTCTAGAATAACATTGAACATGTTCGTAGATGAAACGCCACGTTGTAAATGATTCTCTGAGTACCTACTGAGTAATGTTTACACATTAATATAATTTTGAGTAGCAAGATATCTCATTGGATTCCTTTAAATGATGGTTAAAGTATGCAATAATTTTAGGGGGGAAAAAATGACCCTACGTTATTCATTTATTCAGATCACAAAATCAACTACGCAATGATGGAGAACCTCCAATTCTCAAACCAAAAACAATGACAAATGATGAAGCACTCTTTGAATTAAACATTTTAAGACTATGAAAGATAATTACACAAATGATTTTCAGTAATTTATTTTAAAATGTACATCACTTGGTTTAGAATATGGTTTTAACTTTTTACGTACAGATGATTTTAAATTATGGAAATGTTTGAAATCTCCAACCATAATCTACAATTATTTATATATAAAAAAAAAAACACATGACATTTAAAGTGATTTCTAAAATTTCATTATGAATATAAACAAATATGGTTCAACCAATCATGAAAAAGGTAATAAGAAAAAGAAAAGCAAAGCAAATCTATCCAATGATGGATTTTATTTAAAATTCAGGCTCTCAAAGCTACACTAATGAATATGAATAATTTAAATAACATGGAAAATATTGCAAAATAAAATACCAAAAATCAGTTTTGGTTGCAGCTATCCAATAAAACTAAAAGGGGTATTTGCAACATCCACCTTGCAAGTTCAAAACTTGGAAATCATCCTTTCAACTCGAGTCCACCGTTCATCTAAATTAGTGATGCACATTACAAATGTTCTCGTACTTTGCAGTGAACATTGCAATTTTTTTTTTTTGGTTTTGTTTTGTTATGGTACATTTTACAAGACGCTTTCATAACTTAGAAAGAAAAGTGGCCAACCTTAACAAAGAGAGAGCTTATTACATTTTCAGTCTGTTTGGGAACAACAATATAGTTGAAATTGATTTTTTTTTTTGCAAATAGTGTAGAAAAAAAAAGTTATAAGTTAGCTGAAGAGTATAACAAGATCTATAAATAGTACAAAAAGAAGCTAAAAACTCAAATAAGCTAAAGCAATTAAGCACATTCCAAACGGGTTTAACTATAATATAATTGTATCTGTCGCACACCCTTAACGTAATAATTACTTTAAAAATACAATTTTTTATAGGATGTGAGAGACAAGCGTTGAGGTAGAAATTTTTAGAAGTAAACTTCACACCCAAATACTTAAATTAGACTTATATTAGAATTTCAATCCATACTTTGAACTTGACACTCCAAAAGCCTGATAGTTTGGACTTTCCACTTATAATAAAATGTAAGGTAGATCCCTTGTAATTTAAAAAGGTTTAAACAATCTTTTCTTGCATTTTCTGCTTAGGTATAAATGCACATAGATCCAATTACCCTCTAATTCTTCTATTTTTGTGTGTATTTGGCAAAAATTATTTTTGTCAATTTATTTTACTATTTAACTTATTTTTGTTATTATTCATGAGCTTCACTGTACTTTTTGGTATTATTTATGAGTTATACTGTATCATTTCAGTTAATTTTTACTTTTATCTACAATAAAATAAATGAATACTAAACAGACTCGTACATACAAAATTATCATAATTTGAAATATGACCATCTCTAATAAGATTATATATATATATATATATATATATATATATATTTGTGATTTTTTTTTTTGGGGGTAAAAATCTCCCCTAGGATATCTAGAGACGCCGTTACACCTATAGGAAGTAGTAGGCACAACATTTGAATTTGGACAATCATTTCCCAAGTTAAGCAATTGATTAAGGATAATACAAAGGTAAATTAAGCACGAGGAAATGGACAAATTAGTAATTATGTTCTGTTCCAAGAGGTCAAATTTCAAATGGGGTGGGGGTAAAATGGGAAACCCAATAAAAAGTACATGTGGGCCACCCCTAAACGACAGACAAAACTTTGCCTGTTCGTGTGTGTGCGCCTGTTCCGTTTTCCGTAACCTCCTCCATTTCCATGAAACGACCCATTTCCCATCACAACTTTTCCTATTCCACTTTTACCCCTCATGCAATTAGAGAGAGAAAGTGAAAAGTTTTTTTTTAGAGAGAGAAAGAGAGGTGGACAGTTTGGCATTCTTATTAATGGGAGAAAAAGCAGAGGCAAAATGACAAAGAAAGAGAGAGAGAGAAATTGGGAAAAAAAAATAGGGGTAGTTTTTAATGGAAAAGTAAGTGAGAGAAAATGACATTGTGTGGAGAGAGAAAGTTATTGGTTTTTTTTTTTTTTTTTTTTTTCTTTTAGAGAGAGAAAGAGAGGTGGGCACTGAGCAGTGAGCACTAGTGGGGTTTGTTTTTATTGGGTTTTTTTGTGGAGCAAGAACCAGTCCCACTGCCAAAGTTGTGGGCTTTTGAGGTTTGGTGAGATAAGCAGAGAGGGAGAGAGCTTCTTCTTATTAGCTTAAGGTTGTAATGGTTGTGTAACTACTAGTAGCAACAAAGCCTTTGCTTCAAACTGCACTGGTTTTGAGCTTTGTGTATAGTGTGAGAAAGCTACTAACTTTAGAGGTGGTGTTGAGAAAAAAAATGGGTCTTTCTCAGTTTAGTAGTAGAGGGAGAACAGGTAGAGGCTTGGCAGTGGTTTTCTGCTTATGGGGTTTGATCTCAATGTGTTGTGCAGCTAGATTGAGTGCTTCAAGGCAGAAACTTGAGGTCCAGAAGCATTTGAACCGCTTGAACAAGCCTGCAGTGAAAAGCATTGAGGTCCCATTCTTTTCTCTACACTTTACTTTCTCTTTTCTCTAACTTTCTTGTGTGTGTGTGTGTGTGTATGTGTTTTTAATTTTTAAAATACTATTTGGCCTCTGTTTGGACGGTGAGAAAATGAAGGAAAGTGAGAGAAAGTGAAGGACAGTATACCCTTTTTCTGATTGAAAGTTGATGTTTCCTGTTGTTTTGGTGAAATGGGTGCCTTTTGTTTTGGCTATTATAGACTGTGAATGAAGTATCAAAAATGCGTTATTTTTTTTTCCTATAATTGATTTTTTTTTTCGTATTTTTTAGTATGGTGCATATATGCAAATGGGTATTTCTCAAGTTTCAGTCTTGCTCTATAATTTCCACCTAAAATATGTAGCATTTTTCTTTGGAATTCAGGCTTTTGAGGCAGTAATGATTTTCTGATTATATTTCCTTTTTTCTGCCTTTCTCTCTCTACAATGATTTCTCTTTTATGTATTTATTGTACATGAAACAATAATGAAAATCACCAAAGTATATGATGGAGCAATATTCAATATTTTCTTATAAAAAAATACTGTAATGATAATTGATTCACTGTCTCTGCAACCAAGCAGAGATGTATTGAATAAATACAACTGTGTACTTCAGTCAAAGTTATTTATTCATATTAATCCTTCTAATTTATCCCCTTCACTTGAAAGTAACTTCTTCATATTGTGAAAAAATTTGTGCTTCAGAAATGTCTCATCATAGTGTAAGATATCTAATGTTACTTTATTGATATTTTGTGTCTAAGCAGAGTCCAGATGGGGACATCATAGATTGTGTTCACATGTCTCACCAGCCAGCTTTTGATCATCCATTCCTTAAAGACCATAAAATTCAGGTCCATAATCTTCACCTATGTATCTCCATGATTTTTTTAAAACATAATTTTGTAAACTGCTTCTAATTTGTTTGCTCTTTTTGGTCTATCAGATGAGGCCTAGTTACCACCCAGAAGGGCTCTTTGATGAGAACAAAGTGGCAGCAAACCCCATAGAAAAATCAAGCCCAGTTAAACAGCTGTGGCACCAAAATGGTAAGTGCCCTGAGGGCACCATTCCTGTTAGGCGCACAAAGGAGGAGGATGTTTTGAGAGCAAGCTCAATCAAAAGATATGGAAGGAAGAAGAGAAGAACCGCCCCTCAGCCCAGGTCAGCAGATCCTGATCTCATCAATCAGAGTGGTCATCAGGTAATTAAAGTTGTAACCTTTTTCTTCTTTTTAAAGTAGTAAAGTGGCTTTTCTCATTGTTATCATGTATAATTGTTTCTAATTTCTTTGTTGCTTTTGTTTGGTCTTTTTCTTTTGGGGTTGTTTAGCATGCAATAGCCTATGTCCAAGGAGATAAGTACTATGGAGCAAAAGCAACCATTAATGTTTGGGAACCCAAAATACAACAGCCTAATGAGTTCAGCTTGTCTCAGCTTTGGATATTAGGAGGTTCTTTTGGTGAAGATCTTAACAGCATTGAAGCTGGATGGCAGGTATTATTATAATAAATACTTGGGCTTGACAAAAAAATAATTAAACTGACAATTGGAAACGGGTAACACTGTTTCAATCTTTAAGCCCATTGCTAAATTATTACTTAAACATGTATGAAACAGGTTAGCCCAGATCTATATGGTGATAACAACACAAGACTTTTCACCTACTGGACTGTAAGCTACTAAGCTTTCATATTTCAACTTCTCCTGAACTACATGTCTTTTTGAGTATGCCTTTTTGTTGATTTTAATAGATATGTTAATGAATTTTTCCTCTCACACTTGCTTTCTGTGAATGTATCTCAGAGTGATGCATACCAAGCCACAGGTTGCTACAACCTCCTCTGCTCAGGCTTTATTCAAATTAACAGCGAGATAGCAATGGGAGCAAGCATCTCTCCTGTTTCTGCATTTCGCAATTCCCAATATGATATTAGTATACTTGTCTGGAAGGTAAAGGCCAAAGCACCCTCATTCAGCCCCTGATAAAATACTGACCACCCTTTATAATAATAGGATTGAGAAAGGTAGATGGAGCTGATACTGCCAAGGATGGATGCATGTGATTGTCCTTTTCATAGGGTACTTCCATTAGATGTGCAAATTGATCATTGGCAGTGTCAGCAGCAAAATTAGTACCTCCATGTATTGAGTGTAGGGAGTCAAAAGACATCATTGGACGGTTCTGATGTTAAGAATCTTTTGCCAATTTCTTTTGGTCATTGATTTGGACACTAACTGTAAATGATGAAAGAAAACTATTACTTACAGACATGGGAAAGTTTAGAGTTTGCCTTTTTTTTTTCTCTTTCTATTTTTGCACATCATAAAAAATTTTAGAACACTATAATTTTATTCTAGCTTTTCGTTGCCTTTGGTTAACATAGTTTGGATGCCCCTTTTTGAGTAAAACAAGTGCCCTGACAAAATCTTTTTTTTTATTTTTTTCCTTTGTTAATATCTTTAAAAAATTGACTACTTTTATAATTTATAATTTGTTTTTGGGAACTTCTGCAGGATCCAACAGAGGGGCATTGGTGGATGCAGTTTGGCAATGACTATGTATTGGGTTATTGGCCTTCTTTCCTATTCTCATACCTGGCTGAAAGTGCTTCCATGATTGAGTGGGGTGGTGAAGTTGTGAACTCACAGCCTGGAGGTCAGCACACCTCAACTCAAATGGGCAGTGGTCATTTTCCAGAGGAGGGGTTTGGCAAGTCAAGTTATTTCAGGAATGTCCAAGTTGTTGATAGCTCAAACAATCTCAAGGCTCCCAAAGGGATTGGTACCTTTACCGAGCAATCTAACTGCTATGATGTCCAATTAGGCAGAAATGGGGATTGGGGCCAGTTCTTTTACTATGGAGGCCCTGGTAGAAACGCAAATTGTGCTTGAAGAAAAACCCCATTTCACCCTCTTAATCTTCTTATGTATCATTCAATCTAGTCTAATGCCCCTCTCTCTCTCTCTCTCTCTTGTATACCCTTCTCTTTTTACTCTTAGGTGGGGCTAGTAACCAGTAACCTTTTACCTTTCTTAGTGGGAAGTTTTGACTCTGTTTTTTATTACTTAAAAGATTCTCCATGTAAGTGGTGGGAAGGTGGCCAAGTTTCTCAAAAGCCTAAAAGAAACAGGCCTTTATAATTTTCTGTATTCTATTTGTTTGTTTACTCCTCTCTTGGGAGTGGTTTGTTAATGAATGGATATTGGTGTTTGAGCTGAAAAACCATTACTTTGTTGCAAATTGGGATATTCTAATTCCATTTGTGTGGAGGAGCTTATATGTTGTTTCTTGAAGAAATTTCGAATTTGCTTTTTGATGGGAAATGCCTGAAAAATACTGAAAAAGATATTTAGATCAGTCTTGCATGTGAGTGGATGGCAGAACTTTTCATATCACTTGTGCATCTCCTTTTGTAAAGAGCCCCCCCACTTCTATTGCCACCACACCCTAGCCAGTTATTTGGTATTAACAAATACTTATCCTTTCCGGCTTTCTGTGTCTATGCTAGGTTCCTCCATTATCTGATCAGAAATGGGGCTAACAGACATAGATTCCTTCACCAAAAGAATCTTAAAAGCTAAATGCATTTATAGGATGATCTAGATGTTTGTCATTTTCATCCAACCGCCTAAATTATATTGGAAGACAACTGGCTACTTCATTTTCCACAAAACAATTATTTGATTGAGAAGAATAGATGGCTTTATATGTGAATTAGTTTCAAGCAGTAATGATACTTGTGTCGACAGAAGCTAATTTTACGGTTGAGACCTACCATTGTTGTTTGTTGAACAATGAAATTTATTAGTTTGCTTGTCTTAGAGAAAGTTTACATTCATTGCCTTATTAGACTTTAGAAAAATTAGTTGGATAAAAGTACAATTGTACCTTATAAAAAAACCTTTTAAGGAGTTGTATGAGTTAAATAAGCTCCGAGCAAAAATCTTAAAATGCTTTCCAGCATACCCATCAAAGAAGTAGTTTTGAGTGAAATGGGGTATTTCTTGGCACCTTTGTCAACCAAGAAAAACGCCTACCTAGTACTCATCAAAAAAAGAAAAATGCCTCTCTAGCAAAAATATTTATACTGAAAATTTGAGCAAATAGTACAAGTCTTCCCCATTTTTCTTTATAAGAGAAGACAATTTGTTGTCTGTATTGGTAGAAGGGAAGAAATTAAAAAAAAAAAAAACTTTTTTAACAAACAATTTTGCTATATATAAACTAAATAATAAAATAAGTTGACTTTTTGTTGAAAGTACTGTAAATAAAACTAAAAACTAGCTAAAATAATACATTAGAATCTATGAAAAGTACTAAAAAATACAATGAGACTCATAAATAGTTGCAAAAATAAGCTAATTAGTAAAAATAAAAACTGCATTTTTCAGTTAATGCCAAATACAACCTAATTCCAAATTCCAAGCTGAACTTTAAATCCTAAATAGTAACATAATTGTAAGCTAAATAATAAAATAAGATACCTTAAAACTTTAATCTCACACCTGAGTATCAAAAACTATTTGCTATATATAAAATACTTCTCATATATATAGAGGACCCACGTGTATAAGCTCCTATACGTGTGACAATAATGCATCTGTGTTCTTTAAATGCCTGATTTTGAAGCATCGTCTCCCCCAAGTGCTTCCACTTTGGGAGGTGTGCTTCTCTATACTATCGGCTTTGGAATAAGGGGCATCTCAAGCCCACATAACCATTTTGTGTCAATAGAGTGGGTTTGGGTCCAAATGGCCCTTTTGACTGTTCTTCATTATGTTTGGTTGTGAACTTTATGATGCTCCAGGCGGCACTTAGGAGTAATTAATATCGGATGGTGTTCATATGGGCCAAGTTTAGATGTTGACTCCAAAAGCCTCAAGCCCCTATTTGGAAACCCACCTTCGCATGCAGTCACCTCGTTTATTTATGACATTGAATTGAAGGCCTTTGTACCGTTGCCTTCTCATGCAGTACAAGGTTTTTTTTTTTTTTTTTTTTTGGGAATTAGCATATGACACCTCATTGCATATTTATGTGTAAAACCGATAGTAGAAGCATTATTCTCTCTCTCTCTCTCTCTGCCCAAGCATTATTAATGTCTTTGTTTCCTATTCATGTCACAGTTCTTTGATACAAGCTTCAAAATTTATTATTGTCCTAAATTTTTCACGAACTGGGTTCACGTTACACTCGGTGTAACTCTAAGCAATGTTGCACCACCCAATAACTTATTATTGAATTAATTTTTTTGAAAATCCAACCGTTAAATTACATGTTCTATATATTCTTAATATGCATACAGGGACAAACCTAGCCTTGGGTTGGGGGGCCATGCCCCCCCCTCCCCTCCCCCAAAATTTTGGGAAAAAAATTCTTAGTATGTGTGTACACAAAAAAAAAAAAAAAAAAAAAATTCAATTTGTCCCAAAATATGCAATCTTGGCCCCCTTCCCTCCAAAAAAATTATAAATTGGTCCATGAAATCCAAAAGTATATGTTCTATTCTATCCCTTTTGCCTAGTTGCCTGAAAAATATTTACAATAACATCTAGATAATAACCAAAAAAAAAAAAACCCAAAAATCTAGTCCAAAGAAACCCAATTGCCCAAAATATAATATGAATTATCTGCACACAAAGAAACCCAATTGCCCCAAAAATAACATGAATTATTTGTAGACAAACTAATATTGACAACAAAAGTAATGCACAAATTTAACATTATCAAATGTATGAATTTTTCAATAATGTTTATTTTTTCATTAAAAAAATTATATAATGAGTTTTTTGTAAGAAATTGTTTGGTAGTGTTACTTTTTAAGAAATGAGAGAAATTTGTCAATCTTATGTCAAAATATTATTTAAATGGCTAGGTAGATGTAGAATAAATTCCTTACAATTAATTATTGTTGCCCTTTTTTTTTTTTAAGATCATGGAACAATAATGTTCAATTTTGATTTTTTTTATTAAGAAAAATTCAAAATAATTTAGAAGCTTATATTGAAAATACAGTATTGTCAACATTTAGTTTGATGTCCCAAATTTTAAAATCCATCAAATAAATTCTTAAAAAATCACCATATATAAAATTGGTAATAGTTCATTATAGAATAATTTAGAATTATCACGAATATATTATGATGTTAATTAACACAATGCAATTGAACAAGCTTATGTTAAGTTTGGTCTATACCAATTTTTTATTATTATATACTTTGGCCCCCCTCATTTTCGAATCCTGGTTCCGTCCCTGTGCATGCCAATTTTCATATTAATCGGATGTTATTTACCATTTGATCCACAAACTCATATTTTATGCATTATTTTAAATTACAAAAAAAAATTGAATTTTAACAATTGATTGATGGCATGGATACTAATTTTTGATCACCTTGGAATTTTGCAAGTATAAATAATATATAAAGATAATGTAATCTAATAGTGAATTTGTCAATATTTGCATTAAATTAAAAAATATTGAGTGATATAACATTGTTTAGAGTTACACGAGGTATGACTTAAACCCACCCCATTTTTCACATTGCACTTGATCAATCATCCTACCCGATTGCTCAAGTAAACTCGAACCCAAAACACCTTATTTATCCAATATAATATGATATGAAATGATTGAATCTAAAACAAAATTTGAAGTGTAAAGCATCTTGTAATTGGTTTTAGTGTCGGGTTTCCATGAACACATGTTAAACCCAACTTACTCGATACTTCTTTCCCCTAAAAACCTTTCATTTACATGTCACATTCCAATTGGGTGTTCAATTTACTTCTCTCCAAAGAGGTCAAGGTGAGAATATATTTTGCTTATCTGCCTACCCCAACTTGCTTTAGCTTTGGATGTATCATATGACCATTCTCAACAGCACTCCTATACTCCTTTTCTCTAATATCTTTAACTTTCTCATAGTGCCTATGCCAATCCAGAAATTACATTTCCTCATCCAATATGAGGTAATGTCTTGGATTTTTTGAGATTTGCTAGAGTGTGCTCTTCCCTCGTGTGTTTGTCTACATTTTTACCTCTTGAAAAAAAGAGAAGAGAAAAGAAAGAAAAAAAGAAAAAAAAGTAAAGATCCTCCAAAGTTTCTAGTCATGGTTATAGAAAATTTTGTTAGTGCATGACCATAGAAGATAAGTCTTTTTTTTAATAAATAATTTAATAATAAATAAATACCATAGAAGGTAATTTAGATAACAAAAGGACATTCTAGTTTAAACAATCGTATTTTAATTTATATTCATTAATTATTAAAATGTGTTCAATTATCATGCATGGCGTCTATGTAACATTAAAAGAAACCTTCGACAACACGAATGGAGTTTTCTGACAGTGAAATGTTTTCCAATTTAATTACAAAGCTGCCAAGTCAATTACTCTTTTCGCTAATTAATTCATTCACTTTAATTGTCTGTATTTAATATAATGATTGTTTCATGCTTTCGCAGGCCATAAATCTCTATTATTCATCCATCTTTTTGTTTTTAAAAAAATAATTGTCGACGCTGTCTATGTACACAAACCTGTCCTTCAACTGTCCTATAGTTGAAATAGCCAATCTTCTTCTTTATTTATTTACTAGTATTTATTAGATAAAGGAAATAGTCTATTTTTATCTTAATCTTAATTAGGGGTGTGTAGTTAATTTGTCAACTCAACTCAACCCAACCCGTTGGGTTGGATCGGTTTTTAGAGCTTGGTGAGTTGGGTTGGGTTACAATCTTTTTTTTTAATAGCGGGTCGGGTTGGGTTCAGGTCATAAAATTTCAAACCCGACCCAACCCACCCATATACTTAAAATATATTATATAATTAATAATTTTTTTTAAATAACCAGTTTCTCCTATCCTATATAAAAGTCAATTAGTTCACACAAATTCTAGTAAATTACTCTTGTTACTTAATCATTAGTGTTGTTTGCCTTTAAGGAGTTAATTTGATATTAAGTATTGGGTTTTTTAAATATATTTATGGGATAATTACACATAACCCACATGTGGTTTGGGCGAAAATCACTTTATCTGTCCGTGATTTGAAAAATATCACTTAACCCACCTGTGGTATGCTCTGTTTGTTTTCCGTAACCCACCTCTGTTAAAATCAGGGGTTAATAGGTATTTTTGCTCAGATTTTATATCTCTCTCTTCCCAAAACAAAAAATAGAGCAAAAATGCAAGAGAAACAATATCAAAAAATGGTATTTGTCTCTCTCTCCATTCACACAAATTTTGAATATGAAGAACATACCCAAAAATATCACCATTATACTGATTGTCTCAACCAAATATTATAGAGTAGAATATATTAGAATAAAAAATAATAATAATAAAAACCATTTAGATGTTGATTTCAGTTTCATAAGAACAAAATGTTACATTAAAAGATAATACAAACCCCAAAACCCAGAAACACAAAAATCTCACACTCTTGTACTTCACTTCCATTTCTCATAAATTATAACAGACAAGACAAACCCTAAACTCAGATACCCACCTTAGGATACCAAAAATTCAATAAACTTATGCATCCCAAAAAAAAAAAAAAGAAAGATTATCAACAACTTCCACATCCAGCATATACCAACAAAACCCCCCATATAGCTTGCCAATTCGATTTCAAAAGTAACAAAATTTCACCCATTAGAACAATACCCAGAAGTTGTATTGGAGAAAAACCCTCCAGAATTACCAAAATTTCCATACTTCACCATTTTGCCAACACATTACAAAGCAATTGAATTTCGACCACTAGCAACAACAACAATAAACCTACAAAGTCAACCAAGGAACAAGAATTGAGTTATAGAGTGACATACACGAGACCCCAGGTGAGAAAGGATCCTATCATTTTGTATACCTAGCACACATGAAAGGAAACTAAATAGTTAGTACAAACACAAAATCTTCGAGACGATGGGGCTTAGGCTTTTTATTTTTTTTTGGTATGTTCTTTATGTTCAAAATTTGTGTGAATGGAGAGAGAGACAAATACCACTTTTTGATCTTGTTTCTCTTGCATTTTTGCTCTATTTTTTGTTTTGGGAGGAGAGAAATATAAAATTTGAGCAAAAATACCTATTTATCCCTGATTTTAACAGAGGTGTGTTACGAAAAACAAATGAAACATATCACAGGTGGGTTAAGTGATACTTTTCAAACCATGGGTAGGCAAAATGATTTTTGCCCAAACCACAGGTGGGTTATATGTAATTACCCCTATATTTATATTTATATTTTTTCTGCTCAATTTAACAATAATAGTAATAAAAAAAAATTATCCAACCCATGGGTTCAACCTGACCCATGTGGGTTGGGTTAGGTTGGGTTGAACTTATGTGATGGGTTGGGTTGGATTGAATTTTTTTTAACCCACCATGGTGGGTTAGATAAAAAATTCTCTTTAACCTAATTCATGCACACCCCTAATTTTAATGCTAAACTACCAAATTCTATATTGAATACATTCATAGCTACATTACTTCTATTCCATTTGTTTTAACAAAAAATGTCCTCTTTTTTTTCAAAATAAAATGACTCACTTTCTAGAAAATTGATTCAAGTGCAACATATAAAAAAATCCTTGTCTCATCAAACATTGAGGGGGGGAAAAAACATGGTACATATTTTGAATTTTGAAAATTTTTTTTGGTGAAGAAATTAGAATTTGAACTAATTGTGCCACAGTTGAGTATTTTTGTCCAACCGCTATATAGACACAATACAATGTCTCATTCTCAGCGGCAGCCCTTGAGTTCATTTGCTTTTGTTTTAATATGGTATCGATAGCTATAGTTGTTTTTCCAGTTTGTCGGTCCCCGATTATAAGTTCTCGTTGACCATGACCTATAGGAATCAGGCTATCTACTACTTTTAACCCTGTTTGCATAGGCTCATGTATAGATTTACGTTCAATAATCCCAGGGGCTTTCACTTTGACACGTCTTCGCTTGTGATCGCTTAGGGCCCCTCTTCCATCAATAGGTACTCCCAAAGCGTCGACCACACGCCCTAACATAACCTTTCCCATAGGAACATCCACAATACCACTATATAAATGATTTATTTTGGATAGAAATGGATGCATCAACTCATGGAAAACATTAATGTCTTCATAAAGAGTGTACACTTTGTTTGTTGCGTGGTAATTTGATGGTCGAGTTGCTTCCAAAAAAAGAAAAAAAAGAATGGGGGTCGAGTTGGAACATATATAAATGCAATTTACTACTTAGGTGCAAATCATGATGTATTTAATGTTATGGGTCTTCCCCGAATACATACCACTCCCCGGATTTGAAGTGTCATTAATTGTTGTGTCTCACTATTCCTTAACAAAATATGAAATTGTTAACAACTTTATGACACAGTTGCTACTGTTGTCCCCAGAAAAAAATGAAAAGGAAAAGAAAAAAAATCTAATTTTTAAGTGGTAAATTTTTAATGCCACATGATTTCATTATTATTAATAAATTATGCTAACGAGTACCCTTAAAACAATAGTTAACAATCTATTTTAAAAAAATTTTGACATCACTTTTATGAAAAATGAAAAAAATTGTCAAAACATTAATTTTTTTTTTCTTATAAAAACTTTCTTTAAATAGATTGTTAATCATTACCCTTAAGGTATCTGTTAGCATAACCCATTATTAATTTATGATATTTATAGATGAATAGAAATGTTGAACATGAATTATCCATTTTATCTTCTTTTGTTTTAGACAATAAAAGTTTATAAATTAACGTAAATTGAGGTTCAATTCTCTTTTTGTCGAATAAAAGATATGTTGTTCAATTTTCATCTACACTAAAAATCAATCGGTGTCTTAATCTGATGATAAATAAAATTTTCAGAAGTGAAACTCATAGGTTGAAACTATCTATAAAAAAAAGACATAAATTGATCATATTAATAACATAAAAATAAATCTCTTAATTATATTTTTTGTTGTAGATTTAAAAATTCATACATAAATTTGTAAGGCTTACCTAATAAATTTGTAACATCCCTAATATAATTATTTGTTTATATTTTGCTTGAATAGGAGGATTACTTTGTCTTAAATTTAGATTTAGTCTTTCTCAAAAAAAAAAAAAAAATTAGATTTAGTCATGAATAAATAGTGGGTTCATGAGTAAGTGATAAACAACTACTCACAATTTGCTACATCACAATTGTGACAAAGAAATTGTGAAATAGTTTGTGAGCCTATGTTTTTTCAATTTGATTTAAATAATAGCTTTATATATATTGATTGATAGTGCAAGAAGGGGAGTGGGATTATCAATTGAACAAGAGAATTACGTCATGATTTGGTATCTTAGATTAAGGTTTAGTCATAAATAAGGTTTTTGAAAAATCATTTCATATAGCTGACAAGCTCACAATTCAAACATATTAATGCATTTTTTAGGGTAGAATTATTATCTATACCATTTAAGGGGCTTGCCATGTATTTCCACTTTTATGTGCCTAGATACACTCAAATCCACATGTTTAGAGAGTATATATACATACATATATATATATATATATATTATGGTTAAACATGTAAAATTATCAATATTATCATTTAGTAGTTACCAGCAGTTTCAATGTTATCCACACACCCCACATTTTAATTTAAATTCAAATAAAAATAGTTACAACAATTTACATCCCAATACCTTCCTTATCTATTCATTTGTCTTCAAATTGAGTTGATTTATTACATAGCTAATGGTCTTGGGGGCTCTTACAATGCAATTATGCTACTCTTTTAAGTTGTTTTAGTAAACTTTAAGTTGTGTTAACAAAGTGATTCATAATAAGGCGGTTTGTAATATAAATAATATAGTCAATCACAACATAAAGCTAATTTTGATTCATGGTTAAATCTAATAATCTGAAAATTTAGGTAGCTTTATCATTGATGACTATGGAAATGGTCATTGAGAGAGGCAATATTGTGGTTTGGTTGTCTGTAGAGGAAGATGAGAGAGAATTTTACATAATGCTGTAGAAAGTTGTATAGTTTGCAGCAAAAATAAATAACTAGATGTGGGAGCATTTTTTGTTGAAATTGAGCTACACTGTTATCTATCTTACATTGTCGTGTTTTTGCATTTTGAGATGTGAATGCTCTAAGCAGAAGAGATAAAACCATCAAACTTAATTATGGTTTGTATCAAAAAAAAAAAAAAAAAAATCACATATGCACTTATAATTTTGAAACAAGCTTGATACATATTAGGAGATATCATCAAAATTACATAGTTTATGATATAACACTCTTAGTTGATTGTTTTAGCAATAAAGTAATTTAAAGTGCTTTAACTTTTAAATTTAAAAGAATTTTATTCCCATCTTTTGTTGTTGGTTAATTCGGTAGTGGTATTTTATTCCCATTATTTCAACCAAAGCTTAAATGGATAAGGTTTTGCTTCACCTGTTTATTCACGCAATATAGAAAAATGAGCAAAATATAAGTCAAACCTAACTAAATAGTATTCTTAAATTTGTATTATTTGAATCAAAACTTATAGGGATAAAGTTTGTATCGTATGTCTATGCACATAACATAGATCATGAATAAGATGTAAGTTAATCTATCTTAATCTTAATTTGTAAAATCTAATGTTTAAATTTTAAATTGTGCTAAATTTTGTAAAATTGTTAATAACATTAATTTGATGCTCTCTCTCTCTCTCTCTCTCTCTCTATATATATATATATATGATATATCATTTATTTTATTCTCTATATTTTCTCATATACTGTACTGTGACATGGGTATGTCTTATCAATTATAATTATTGGTTATCAATCTAAAGAAATATTTGATCTAAAGAATTTTTTTTAAACCAATATTTATAAAATTGTTCTTGATAAAAAAAAAACCTTCTCATAAAAAAAAAAAACCTTTTATGATGGGTACAAGGCACAATGGGAGAGACTACAAAGACCTTGACTGTCCATAGATTTGCACATTATTACTTCATAGAAGAGAAGACCAAAAAATAGTGGAATAAAGTTTTTGTGCAAATGACCAAAGCTGTCAGCAAGTCAATTTCTAAACAGGAAACAAAAACCAACCATCCCATATTCTTTACCTAATTAAACAAATGATGTCTGAGGACTGGCAAAAATTCTTCACCTACTAATTTAAGAAATTACTTTCCCACATCAACAAAAATTGACCCCATAAAATACTAAAAAGTATTATTGAAAGGTCACTTTGTGGTAAAAATAGTTTTGTCGAAAAAAAAATTATTTAATCCTTGTCTGAAAATTGGTTCCAAAAATATTTCACACACAGTCCAAACATGAAAATCCCAATCCCAATCCCACTCTCACTCAAAAAACTAGTGACACCACCCACCAATCATGACCCACCAGGTACACCCTTATGGCCTCATCAATACAACACCTTATTCCCAATTGGTGAGTGTTTTACAGTTGCATAGTGCAGGTGAGTGAAACCTCAGACACAGCACAAAGATAGCTGTTATTGTATTTTATAGCCACTCTCCTATCTTTTCTCATTTTCTTAGTGTCCTGTCTTTCTCTCTCTACACTTTCTCTCACTAAAAATCCCCCTTTTTTTTTTCACTTCACAGTTCACACCCACAGAGACTAGAGTGTTAGAGAGAGAGAGAGAGAGAGAGAGATAACAGTAGGGTTTAATCTGAAGAGAAAACCCAAGCAAGAAAATTCTAAGCCAAACCCTAAAATTCCCATCTTCTTCTTCATTTTACTTTTGCTAAAAATCCTAGCTTTACTTTTGTTTGTTTGACTATTCAGCTAAAACCCTTACTCTTTAGACTCTACGCCCAGCTCAAATTTCAGCTCCAAACCCTAGTTTCAGACTTCAAGACCCACTTACAAAATGACCCATTTGCCCTCAATTTACCATCATGTCATTGCCATTTCGGGCTAGGTAAAGCTCACCCACATTAATGTGCTCTATAAAGTCTTTAATTTTGATGTTTGTTTGTTTAAATTTTTGATCTTTATTATTATTATTATTATTTTTTGTTGTTGTGGGGTTTTGATTTGGTGCATGTGGGTGTAGCTGAAAGAGAAAGAAAGAGGTGGGGGAAGCCATGGCAGGGGACGAGCATGGAGTTCTCTTGGCGTGTGTGATTTCAGGGACCCTTTTTACAGTTTTGGGTTCTGGTTCATTTTCTATTCTATGGGCTGTGAATTGGAGGCCTTGGAGGATTTATAGGTAACTAGTTTTTTTGTTTGAACTTTGGAAACTTTTGTGTTTGTTGCTATTATTGCCAAGATGGGATTAGATTTTAATCTAAGGTTGCATTATTAGGATTTATTGTATTTGGTAAGATTTACCAGTTAAAGGTTGTTATGTATGTAAAATTGTTGGCTTTAGTTTTAATGGAATTTAAAAGCATAATTAATTGAACACTAAAAGGCTGAATTTGTTGAGACTACTTCCTTTTTTAGTTTTAAATTTTAATTTTTCTAATCTTCAATAGAATTAAGAATTTGCAATGAAAAGAACATTAAAACCAATTCCATATGTTGTTGGAACATTCTGGCCCTTTTAACTATCAAAATGACCTGAACATAATGAGTTTATTATTTATCTCATATATGGGCATGTAATTGGTTTTCTCAGAACTGTTTTAATTCATGGATTTGATGATCCCAAAGTTTGATTTGTTAGCTTCCTTACCATAACCAGAAAAGATAATGGCAAGGGCACGTGTAAGAGGGGTGGAAAAATTGCAGTTTAAAGAAAAAATTGGGAGTGTAAAATTGGTAATTACTTAGAATTTGATAGAAACGTAGAGGAAAGCTGTTTGGAAATGTTGGCAAATGGATGTGGCACGAGAAAGCAGTTCATTTGCTGTCCTTGGCTATTGATAAGTAATAAACTTTATACCAGTGCACGGGATTCTTATATACAGTATAATTGGTTTGATTGTATCGTTTTTCTTGGTATGTTGCATTATTGTATTGGTTTAACACAAAATTTGGCGGCCTTTGTCTTTATGTGTTTTAAATGCGTCGTTAAATATTAAGGCTGCATTTGGCTAGTGATTAGATTTTTGTAAAGTGCTGAGAACAGAATATGGTATTGCGAACACATTTGGCAGGGCATTTTTGAGAAATGTTCTTTTTATAAGTATTTTTGAGAAATGTTTTTATGAAGTCTTCTGGAGAAAAATAGAAAATTGACAGGCTGTTTTCTATATTGACAATCTGTTTTCTATCTTTAGAAAAATGGTCCCTTTTTAATAACTAAAAATTTATAATGGGCAAGTGCTTCAAATTTTTTTCTTTTTAAATTATTAGTTTTTTTTGGGTGGGGGGGTGTTTCAATTTGTTTTCTGATCACCATATTTGAAAATTGTATTTGAAGAGCTGCAAATTGGGTTTAACTTACTTTTTATTTGTGAATTATTTCCTCATTTCCTGACTTGTGCTGCTACGATGGTAAGAATAGAATATGGCAGCAAAATGGTAACAGAGGCAGGTAATTAGGTCCATACTTTTGTAGGAAAATGTAAAAATTTAGAAAGACCTTGCATTCTAATAAGGAATCTTGAGGGAGAGATGATGGCAAATATTGAGAAGAGGATATGATGGATGAATATGTGAGGTTTCTTAGTGGGAAATTTTTTTAGATTAGTAAGTAATGTATTAAAAACACTAAAATGAGTGCAACCGGGGAAGTATACTTAAATGAACATCTTCTGAGAATGACTGTAAAGAAAACTAGTGAGGAACTTTAGCAAAACAGAGGAGAAAGAGTAAGGGTTCAGTAATTGGAAACTATAGCGGAATAATTAAGGATGAACTTTCTATTAGGTATATGGAAAAACTTGAAAAATGAGAACATTTGAATTATGTTTCTCTGGGTTCCCTTAAACTTGATGTACTATTGCTGATTGTATTGTATTTTTTTTCCAATATTGAAAAATTGCTTCTAAATTCTTTTGTACATTGATGGTTTCTAAATTTTATATTTTACAATTACTGTAAGTGATGTATTTCTTAAGTTCAGAGTATCAGTTTATTACATACTGCCAATTCTTCCTTGCTCATCCTGTAGTTTGCCCAAACTACAGTATTGTGTCTTTTGTTCTCAGTTTGTTTTTATTCCTTGTTTCTCTTTCCAGTTGGATTTTTGCCCGAAAATGGCCAGTTATCTTGCAAGGGCCGCATCTCCGTTTACTTTGTGGTATCTTGAATCTGTCTGCATGGATGGTTGTTATTTCTCCAGTTGTGGTGCTTATTTCCTGGGGATGGTGGTTGATTGTAATATTGGGTCGAGATATAATTGGGTTGGCTGTAATAATGGCTGGTACTGCTCTTCTTTTGGCATTCTATTCGATCATGCTTTGGTGGAGAACACAATGGCAGAGCTCAAGTATGTATTCTGTTGACCTTTTTATTGTTGAACTAATTAAATTACTAGTTTTGGCTACTCTGATCTGTTAATCTTATTTAGTTGGCGATCAAGTTTCCTAAGTTAGAGTTTGTACTGAGTTTCTTATGTTTGGTAACAAAAATGATATTTTGCTTCAACTTAATAATTGGGCTTGTTTCGCAAGATGCATGCTGTTTTGGATGCAATTCCCGCTTCCAAAGTGATATTTCTGGTTGCTTGTACTTGTATGAGGCTCATATATATATATATATATATGTTAAATAATTTTTATTTTTGGCTTCTTTTGAATAAGTTTTCAGAAAATGAGAATGTTTGTTAGTTCCTTTCAACATTTATTCTGCATAGTAGTCTATTAAATTTGAAATTACAGATGCCTTTTTTAAGTGATTGGAGATCATTTTTTAATGGAACTTTTGTAAAGGGATTTCAAATATTTCGTCTGCAATGGGCTTTTGAATATTTCATCTGCAATGGGAACCAAATGGAGTCAATTTACATGCTCAAATAGGCGCTAAAAACCTGGAATATTTTTCTTTTAATAAGCTGTATTAGAATGAGAAGAGACCTCATGCATGCACAATGTTTACATAAGATTCTCCTAAATTATTTTCTTATTTTCATAAATAATAAAAAAAATTATTAAAAAAGGGGGACCTAAAGCACACAGTGTAGTCCCCAAGACACAACTGCATGAATAAGGAATCCAAGAAATAAAAAAGAAGGCATACTGCCTAAAGGAGCAATCCACTGATACAACAACCTCAGAAACCTATACTATGCCTGTTGAAATGTCTTATTTTGTTCCCTGCCATATTGTCAACATTAGGCACAATAGTACCACTTTCCAAACACAGTGCTCTGTCACCCAAACCTCCATTATCAGCAATAAAAAAGAAAATCCCCCTGAATTTGGAATTTTTAATTCCAAACAATAGGAAAAATAACTACCATGTCTCTCTTTCAATATGGCAGCTAAGAAATTTGTGATCCCCATCATGCACTTTCAGTTTTACTTGACTTGCAGCACCAATTTCAGAAATCCTTTCCCTCCTAATCAAATTATCCACTCCAATGAGCTCTAGTTCAAATGGCACCTTCTTCCTTGTAGGAGCATGGTGGGTGAGGTAACGAGTTAAAGACCCCCCAGCTTTACAAATATTAATATATAACAAAATCCACCATATTCTCATAGATGCTGTCCGTGGACAAAAAAAGTCAACTTTTGGAGGCACCTTAGCCTGCAATATAGCATTCCCAGGGAAGCCAACAGCTGTAGTATCTAGCTCGGTAATGGAGGCTAAACTGTTAGACTTTAGTAGTTTATAGTTGTGCTGCATGACTCTAATTTGTTTGCTTAAACTGTGGTCTCTTTCCATCTAAAAACAAACAGCACCAATGTAAAAAGACCTTTTTCCTCTTGATCAAATTATCCACTGTGCCAATGAACTCTTGCTTAAATGGCACTTCCTCCCCATTGTAAGAGCAGGAAGGTAAGCTCATGGGTTCAAGGCCCATCGGGTACGTGTAGCTTATCAATACAAAAAAAGTTTTCCTGTAATGTTTTCCCCATAGATTATGTCCGTGGGGGTTAAAAAATTAACTTTTGGAGATAGGAATTAGGATCTAGCACGGTAATGGTGGCTACACACTTAACTTTTGGTAGTTTATAGTCTGGCTGATTGACTATAATTTGTCTGCTCAGAGTGGTCTCTTTCCAACTTGAAAAACAGAAAGCACATGAAATAGCGATAGCAAAGTGATTATGAAAGCTTGCAAAAGCTTTCTGAACATGAGTGGAATGGATCCTTACACTTTCAAATAAAGTGTGGTAAGGAAGCCCACCTCAGATGGCACATTTGAGCTTTTATAGATTCATAGTGGGTAAGACAAGGTGAACATTCTGCCTCAAGTATTTAGAGAAAAACATACTATTAAGGAGAAACTACTTACTATTTTATTATTTATTGACTATGGTTTAAATTTTGAGGTGCGGATACAAAGAGGGATAGGTTAGGAGGAAGAAAGAATGACAAAGGCAGAAGAAAACGGATAATAGGGAAATTAACAAGGATAATTGGTGGGTGGAGCAACCTATTAAGAAAAAGGGAAATGAAAGAATGGATAAAACGAGCAAGCAGAGAATATTCTTTGTTAATTGTTGTAAAAATGTGTTCTTTGAGTAATAGTTGATGGGAAGTTATATTTTATTTTGTTAAATAGATTTATTTCTATCTCTCTCACTCTCTCTCTCTCTTTTATTTTATAGGTAAGTTATGATCCTGGTGGGTCTTGAACCCATGACCTCACCTTCCACCTAAGTCTTACTAGGGAATGAGGTGCCATTCGAGCTAGAGCTCATTGGCATAGATTTGTTTCTATCTTGTTGTTTCTATCTCTAATTTAATTGTTAAGCTTTCTTTTCAATGCTGATAGGGAGAATGAAATATAGAGGGTGGGGGAATAATTTGTCATAGATTTGTAGTATGTCTTATTTATAAAAAAAAGAAAAGATTTATAGTATGTATTAACATGTTTGCACACACACACAGAGGCTTATAAAGTGGACTTTATCCATGCATTTAACTTCCTCCTTTTTGCTTTAACAGGGGCTGTTGCTATTCTACTTCTTCTGGCTGTCTTCCTACTCTGTGCATATGAGCTTTGTGCTGTGTATGTTACAGCTAGTTCAAGTGCATCTGAGCGATATTCACCTTCTGGTTTCTTCTTTGGTGTATCAGCAATTGCCTTGGCAATCAACATGCTCTTTATTTGCAGAATGGTATTTAATGGTAAGCCTTGTAATTTTCTCATCCTGATGCTTGTTTCTTTACTTACCTGATTACAGGGGTATAATTGCACTGTGGTACTTTGAATTACTCAAGGCATGAATCTTGTAGTTACTGCTATTGTTTTTCTTAACAACTTTCTTCCCTACTATACAGGAAATGGCTTAGATGTGGACGAGTATGTGCGGCGGGCATACAAATTTGCTTATTCTGATTGTATAGAAGTTGGTCCTGTGGCTTGTTTACCAGAACCACCAGACCCCAATGAATTGTATCCTCGTCAATCTAGTAGGCAAGTCATTATTTTTGCGCTGAAGTGTAGCTATTATATTTAATCAGCTGTTGCTGGATCTTCATATTGTTGATAGCTGTTGGTTATTACTAGGACGGCAAGGTTCTTTAAGTTTGTGATTTAAATAGTTGCACAATTTGTTTCACAACCTTCTTCATGGTTCAATGTAGACGAATTGAAAATGGGGATTTGTGCAGTATAGACTAGGTATTATTATTGTACTTCATTGAGGTTGACATGTTTCTTCTCTCCTTCCGGGAAGGGAGGGTGTGGTTGTTTTAAAATTAGATTGGGTGTTAGATTTTTCCCTGTTTAAAGCTTAAATTGCATATTTGGTCCTCAACCTTTGACATTTGTTTCAAAATCATCCTTATACTTTAAAATGTTTTAACAAGGTCCTTACCATCATTACTTATAAAAAAAAGGTCCTTTCCATCATTTGATGGATGGAAAATGCTGACGTAACAAACAGAATTTGTGAAACTGTGATCACTTTGATGACATGGCATGAATTTTCTTTGTCACATCAGCATTTCCATCAATCAAATGACGATAATGACCTTTTTGAAACAATTTTGAAAGTATAGGGACTAAATTTAAACAGTTTTTAAAGAATAAGGATGATTTTAACAAAGATCAAATATTGAAGACTGAATATGCAGTTTAACCTTGCTTCAATTTCTACTTGACAATTATGGTGCATATTTGATGTATCTGAATTTTATTCTTCCTCTTGAATCTTGTTCCATTGTCTTCCATATTTTAATTTTTGTTGCTTTGTATTTATAGGGCTTCACATCTTGGACTTCTCTACCTCGGCTCGCTTATGGTACTTCTTGTGTACTCCATCTTATATGGTGTAACAGCAAAGGAGGCACATTGGCTGGGAGCCATTACATCAGCTGCAGTTATCATTCTTGGTATGTTTTTAATCACTCTATTAGTATGTAATTGGCAGTTTGTATTGCTGTCTTTGCTTCGACAGCAATGTTATTACTTATTATGGTGCTAATTTATTCAAATGCATTTGTTGTCATGTAGATTGGAATATGGGTGCATGCCTGTATGGCTTTAAGCTTCTTAACAGTCGTGTTGCAGCATTGTTTGTAGCTGGCACATCTCGGGTTTTTCTAATTTGCTTTGGAGTGCATTACTGGTTTGTTATAAACTTTCTGCTCTCAAACATCAATTGTAATGTCACTGGTTTATGTCATTGTTGTCACAGTCATTGTATTTTCTTCTTCATTTTAGGTACTTGGGGCATTGTGTTAGTTATGCCGTTGTAGCATCTGTTCTATTGGGGGCTGCAGTTTCTCGTCATTTATCAGCTACGAATCCATTGGCAGCTAGGAGGGATGCCTTACAGAGCACAGTGATTCGTCTAAGAGAGGGATTTCGTAAAAAGGAACAGAACAGTTCATCTAGCTCTTCTGAAGGTTGCGGCTCAAGTATGAAACGCAGTAGTAGTGTTGAAGCAGGTCACCTTGGTAATGTAATTGAAGCAAGTGGCAGAAGTATGGCACAATGCACAGTTGATGGTGGTTCCTGGAATAATGTTGTCCTCTGTCGAACAGCTAGTTCACAAGAGGGAATAAACAGTGATAAGAGCATAGATAGTGGAAGGCCAAGTTTAGCATTGCGTAGCAGTTCCTGTCGTTCTGTCATTCAAGAGGCTGAGATAGGGACGTCGTGTGCTGACAAAAATGTTGATCACACTAGCTCCTTGATGGTTTGTTCTAGTAGTGGGCTCGAAAGCCAAGGATGTGAGTCTAGTGCTTCAACTTCTGCAAATCAACAAGCGTTAGACTATTTAGCTCTTGCCTTCCAAGAAAGGCTGAATGACCCTAGGATTACATCTATGTTGAAAAGAAGGGCAAGGCAAGGTGACCTAGAATTGACCAACTTATTGCAAGATAAAGGATTGGATCCTAATTTTGCCATGATGTTGAAGGAGAAGAACTTGGATCCAACTATATTAGCATTGCTACAGAGGAGTAGTTTGGATGCAGATAGGGATCATCGTGACAACACTGATATCACTGTAATTGACTCAAACAGTGTTGACAATGCTATGCCCAACCAAATTTCTTTGTCAGAAGAGCTGAGACTTCATGGGCTTGAAAAGTGGCTTCAATTGTCTAGACTTGTATTACACCATGTAGCAGGTACTCCAGAGCGAGCGTGGGTTCTTTTTAGTTTTGTCTTCATCCTTGAAACAATCATTGTGGCAATTTTTCGTCCAAAGACCATCAAAATCATTAATGCTACACACCAACAGGTAGTGGGATCTCTCTTCCTTCGACTAATTTTAATTTTATTTGGTGGCTGTCTGATGGGTTTTTAAATCATTCCAGTTTGATGGTGGGAACTAAATGGGTTTTTATACTCTAGAGGTGTTTTTGGTATGACATTGTTTCACCTCATTTAGATATTGGTGAAATGTTGTGTTTGTAGTTTGAATTTGGCTTCGCGGTGCTACTGCTCTCTCCAGTTGTATGTTCAATCATGGCTTTCCTACGATCACTTCAAGTGGAAGATGTGGGCATGACATCAAAACCCCGCAAGGTATGAGTGCATGTATTGGATATGGAAATATGGTGTTTTTATGTTGGAAGTGGTTACAGTTGAAATTTCTGCAGTGTGGAAGTCTTTGAAGTTGAATTGGATATGTATATAGTCTTGTAATTAACCTGTAAAAATGAATAAATTGTTTGTTCTTGAAGGAAGCTTACTTGCTTGTCTGTTCTGATCAGCTGTTTTCTGTAAGTTGAATGAAAGTGCTTATCTAAATAAAGGAATATGTAGGAGAAAAGCTGCTATGAGCCTACAAGCATTTTTGCGTACTTAATTTTTTTCTTTAACCCAGCTTTCCTACACAGAGTAAAAGCCTTTTAACAAAGGCTGGCACTACCACTTACTCCATCTCTAATCTAAGGTGACTTTATAAATATGGTAGTTCAGTTGCAAATTCCTGTACCAAATAGTTTATCTCCATCATATAACTAATTGTTACTTCTAACTCTAATACTTAAGCTATCTATTGCAATATGTAATTATTAATGCGTTTAACTTTGTGCATTAGTATCCATTATAAACTATTTCTTACAGCATTATTGGGTGTTTTATCTCTATTTTGCAATTTTTTGCAGTATGGCTTTATTGCTTGGCTACTCAGCACTTGCGTTGGACTGTTGCTTTCTTTCTTGAGGTATGGTCCATATGTTTCAATATTTCATTGTTCTGTTCGCATTTTTTCTACTGTGCTGATAATATTTAATGGAGCGCATATCCTTTGATGTATAAACATAATGATTCTGTGAATTTATACAACTGTTTTAGAGGTTCCTTTGAATGGTTGACTGATGTCAGTAGATCATGGCATCCAAAATTTGCTTGCCTTTTTTTAATTAGCATATAATTTGCTTTCATATTTCATTTTTAAAAATATTAAATTTTGTTCACATGGTGATCAATGTTCCAAAATGAATCCTCCATTTTCATAGTTATTTGTAGTTCCGAAATTGAGCTTTAAATGCAGCATTTTTGAATTTGATTGTTTATCAGCTTAATTGATTATCTTACATACAGTTCATCATATATGAGATTATAACAGCAATAGGTTCTAGATGTTCTATGATATACCGCAGACATCTAATAAAGTATATGGTATTCTATGATATTTTATTAGAATCCAGCTTAATTGATTATCTTACTATATTTGCTGGGTGTGCAGTCCAACTTTATTAGAGTTATGTTCTATGATATACCGCAGGGTGTGCAGTTAGGGAGATGTATGTCTATAACAATTTTGGTTAATTGGTCATGTTTGATTAAGATCAGTAAAGGCACCAGATGGATAGAGGATGGCCAAAAAGATAGACAAGTAAGTGAGGAAGATGGTCAAAGGCACCGCATGTGGCTTGAGGTTGAGCAGAGTGGCCAAAAAGGATCATGTAATTGATAAAATGTGGTCAGAATGGGGCTTGCTGCACCTTTACATATGCATCTAACTAATTTTTTTTTTTTTGGGGGGGGGGGGGAGGGGTTAGACTCAATCTTTTTCTTCCTTATTAGATGTTTCCGTGGTTCTATTTCTTACATGTTTTAGTGGTCTCTCCATCTTTAGCCTAGGTCAAGTAACAACAACACTTTTTTGGTTTGAGTGAGAATCATGAGAGTTCTAATTTCCCAATCACCCCATTGTACTAGGCTACTAGCTCTGGGATTGCCGGTAATTTGTTATGGTATCAAAGTAGGTGAACTTGAGTTTGAGAGTGAGTTTGGCATCAGCTTTAAGCATTAGCTTTTAGCTTTTAACTTTTTTGTATAGCTTTTTAAAACTTCACTTTTTCCCACTTTTTCTCACTTTTTCAAAAATTTTCAAGGTACAATTATACTTTAGCACACTTTAATAAAAAAGGTTTTAGCAAAAAGCTAGATAAGCTGTTCTCAAATGGACCTTGAATCTTGTCTCCACTCTACCTTCCACTTAAATGGTTAAAATTTCCACTTGTTGGGCACTACTTATTGAGGGGGAATTTAGGCCCACATATGTGGGGCAGTGTAGGAATAATGGTTAAGTGACAAAAATCATTAATTTTACCCTTTGATTATCAGCTTGAACTTTTGGGAATAGCATAATTTATCAGTTGGTTAATGGTCACTTTATACTGGTTAGTTTACATATGTTTATTGTATTTAGGTCTTGAAATACTTATAAAAAAAAAGTATTTAGGTCTTGAAGTGAAGAAAGAGTGATTCATTTGTACCCAGACATCTAATATTTGTCTAGGAACTCAAACAACTACATTATGATTAAATATGCTATTGAGTGATTGGGGTAGATCATAGGTTCAAACTTACAAACAAGACAATACAAAACTGCAATATGATTACTAAGAACATTTTCTTAATCAGATTCTTTCTCATCCTCCTTATATTCATGAATCAATTTTGATAAGTGATTTGTATTTAAAATCTGAAGTAAAAAACTTTTGTTTCTTTTTATTTTTGATGTGGCTGTTGCATTAGCTGAATATAAGGTTTTGATTGATATCTGTGTTTGTTTTGCAGCAAATCTTCAGTTCTTCTTGGATTGTCTTTGACTGTTCCACTAATGGTTGCATGCCTTTCTGTTGCCATTCCCATATGGATCCGTAATAATTACCAGTTCTGGGTTCCTCAAGTACAGTGTGCTGGTAATGCTGGAAATCATCGAACTCCTGGGACAAAGGAGGTTTGATCTTTATCTCTCACCCTCCCTGCACTTATGTAACTACATGATTATTTTTAAAATATACAGTTGTAAATGAGATCTTGATATGTGTTCTTGTATGAAATCTCATGCACACACTATATATTTATTTTTCAGATGGTAAGATATTTCTTTTAGTCATAATTAACATTTTTGGCCTTTCCACTGCTTCTAGGTTTGTTATCTTCTTATTTATTGATGTCCTCTTCGGGAGGCTGGTGTTGGCTACATTGGTATTACCAGATTTGCTTCTGCCGTTTATATTAACAAATGCACAGAACATGTGCTCAAAAGTGTGGCTAGTGTAGATAGGATCAGTTTTGTTGAATGCGTGTTCATTTATTTTATGTTATCCATACATGTACTTTTCCTATGTAAATTAAATCACAATCCTCTGTTTGTTTGTTCCTTTGTATATTGCTTTCTCTTCTCTTTATTTATACTGCCTCTTCTCCTTCTCCTTGCTTTTTTGCTGATTTTAGACTTGCTACATTTTCCTGATATTGCTGGTCTTGACATGTACATATATGACTTGTGGTGTGGGGATTCCCCTCTAAAGGAGTTCCCAGAGTTATTTTTGATAAGTCGGGATAGAGATTCTTCCATTGCAGATTTACTGCAACTCAACAATGGGATGAAGCATTGGGATCTTCATTTTTCCAGGTCGGTACAAGATTGGGAGCTGGACTTGTTGGGTAGGTTTATGGATTTAATTTATTCATCTTCTGTGCTTGGAAAGAGAGATGACAAGATGGTCGGAAGCCTAATAAGAGTAGGGGTTTTGAGGTATTAGGATATTACCGGCATTTATGTCCCTCTAATTCAATCCATTTCCATGGAAATCTATTTGGAGATCTAAGATCCCTCCTAGGGTTGCCTTCTTCTCTTGGAGTGCTGTGTTGGGGAGGATTTTGACTAGGGATAATTTATGGAGGAGAGGTATTAGCATGATTGATGGGGATGTCATCTGTAAACATAATGGGGAAAATGAGGATCATTTGCTTTTACAATGTCCTATAGTTTCCAAGATGTGGTCCTTGGTTTTTTGTTTGTTTGGCATCCATTGGGTTATGGATCTTCTAGTCTTGTGGCAAGGCAGTTTTGGTCGGCACTGTAATGCTGCAATTTGGAAGATTGTACCGTATTGCCTAATGTGGTGGATGTGGTGGGAGAAAAATGCTAGAAGTTTTGAAGGATTGTGAGCGGTCCATCATAGAGCTTAAATCTTTTTTTTTTTTTTTTTTTCTGGATTCAGTTATTGCTCTTCAAGCTTTCTTTTTCAGATTTGTTAGAGCTATGTTTGGTGGGACGTTGATGTTGGTTTTTCTTTGTATACTCCGTGTACCTGAAAGTTTTGCTGCTTTAATAAAGATTATTTCCATAAAATCTGATGATATAGGCAGTAACAAATCTTTATTCGTTGAAGGCCCATGTTCCACTTTTCTTTCCACTTTGTTGTTTTCCAATTAAATTTTTCCTTCCTTTCTTTCTGTATATACTGGTGACTGAGAAATCTCCTTGCTTTATTTTTCTCTCTCCATTATAACTGCTCTTTATTACTAATTACTTCAATAATCTTATCTGGCTGTTTACATAAAGCGCCTTAAATATAGTCTTTCTTGCAGAACTTTACTAGCTGTTTGTATTTTAGCTGTAACATCTAATGACACATCATTTCATTCTTTGAATTTTAAGGCACTTGTGCATTTGAATTAATCCAATAATTCTTTTATCCTGGAATTTGTTTTAAAATATCTAGCTTTCCTTTCTCAGTTCTTGTTATAAATTGTTCTCCTGCAGGGTGTTGTTCTGGCCATTTGCATATCAGTATTTGCTGGATCTGTATTAGCTCTAGGTGCAATAATATCGGCAAAGCCTTTAGATGATTTAGGATACAAGGGATTGAGTGGTGACCTGAAAAGCTTTAGCTCTCCTTATGAATCGTCCGTGTACCTTGGCTGGGCGATGGCATCTGCAATTGTTTTAGTGGTTACTGGTGTGCTGCCAATTGTTTCGTGGTTTGCAACGTATCGGTTTTCTCTTTCCTCTGCCATCTGTGTTGTGATATTCTCAGGTAGATTGTCTAAATTTTCTTTGGCTTTGATTTCTGTACCCTTCAATTGGAACTCCATTGGGTTATATTGACATGTTATCCATGTATTCTTTGCTGCTGCGATTTCTTCGTAGTTGTTCTTGTGGCATTTTGTGGTGCATCCTACTTGGAAATTGTCAAATCTAGGGAAGGCCAGGTTCCAACAAACACTGATTTCCTGGCTGCTTTACTGCCTTTGGTTTGTATTCCAGCAGTGCTATCACTTTGCTCTGGTTTTTATAAATGGTGAGTAACTACTCATGCGAATTTAGTTTAGTAACTTAGTTGTATTCCAGCAGTGCTATCACCTTGCTCTGGTTTTTGTAGATGGTGACTTACTACTCGTGTTAATTTAATTTAGTAACTTAGCTGTACCATTTAAGTTAAACAAATGCATTGTTCAGAAATTTTAAAGAAACAGCCACTCTATAGTATGATGGCTGCTTGCTCCTTCTAATGCGCTATGGTAAATTTTGTAGGAAAGATGATGATTGGAGACTTTCTCGAGGTGTATATGTATTTGTTAGCATTGGCCTTCTCCTTCTGCTTGGTGCAATATCAGCTGTTACAGTTGTTGTCAAACCTTGGAGTGTGAGGCTCACTTTGGTGTTTGCAGCTTATTTTAGATTAAAGTTGTAGTGCACCTGTCTAACTTGGTGCCTTTTTCTTTTTAATTGGAAACAGATTGGAGTAGCATTTCTTTTGGTTCTTCTCATGATGGTACTAGCTATTGGTGCTATCCACCACTGGGCTTCAAACAATTTTTATTTGACCAGAACACAGATGTTCTTTGTTTGTTTTCTTGCTTCTCTTTTGGCTTTGGCAGCATTTCTTGTTGGATGGTTTGAAGGTTAAAAACAGAATCCACTACCACCAAATATTATTTTGCTACCCCCACATTGTCTTAGTTTTCTTGCAAAAAACATCATGATGCAGCTTATGACATTTCCTTTTTGACCTTTTCTGTTCAGATAAACCATTTGTTGGAGCATCGGTTGGTTATTTCTTGTTTCTGTTTCTTCTTGCTGGAAGAGCATTGACTGTGAGTTATATTGATCTAACTTCATTCAAACTTTGAATCTTTATGTTTGTATTTTATTTTGTCTTATTTCTGGTTGTTTTACCTTATCTACATTTGCATTATAGTATAACCTATTTTTTGCAGGTTCTTCTTTCACCTCCAATTGTTGTTTATTCTCCAAGAGTATTGCCTGTATATGTCTACGATGCTCATGCAGATTGTGGAAAGAATGTCAGGTTTGTCGAGTGTCCTGTTTTAATTTTTCTTTCATTTTAGTGTATTCTAACTCTTTTGTAACTTGTTGTGCTGTACATTCGCTATCAGAATGTTGTGTAATGAGTTACCAAATATATTATTCACATCTAATATCTGTCAATGAAATTGCTTGACAGTGCTGCATTTCTAATGCTTTATGGGATTGCATTGGCAACTGAGGGCTGGGGGGTTGTTGCCAGTTTGAAAATTTATCCACCATTTGCTGGTGCTGCTGTGTCAGCAATTACTCTTGTTGTAGCCTTTGGATTTGCTGTCTCTCGGCCATGCTTGACTCTCAAGGTTTGTGCATTAACTGTGACCAATATGTTGAGGTCCGTTTATGATTAAATGTCTGCCTTGGGCATCATTCCCTCATTGTCTCTTATTTGATTTCTTAGAGTTTTGAATATGAGATTGCAATTCTTTAGGAATGGTTGGTTACGCATCCTGTGTATGTGAACCATATCCTCTTTTGAATAAAATTATATTTATTTCTAAAACAATTTCCTCAATTGGCAGATCACCAGTCTTATATCATGATAGCATGAAAGGTGTTTTTGAGATTGTTATATGAAAGAACTGTGTTCATTGATTCATGTCTCTCTTCATAGTTTTGCTTCCATTAAGAAGATTTTTTTTACTTCAATCTCCAGACGATGGAAGATGCTGTGCATTTCCTCAGTAAGGAAACTGTTGTTCAAGCAATCGCTCGATCTGCAACGAAGGTGTGTTTGATTTTGTTACAATCTGGCTTTTGAACCTTATCCTAAGATTTCCAGATAATTACCAACAATCCTTCTTTTTTTTTTGGGGGGGGGGGGGGTGTTGGGATTCATCATTGTGGCTTGAGATTTGTTATATTTGAAGTGTAGCTTGTTCTTGATTATCTTGTCAACTTAACTCAACTCAACCAAGCATGATTTTCTGTGACTATTGCAGTTTGGTATATCAATTAATTTTTTGTTATCTAGAGTTTCTGATCAATGCTATTGTTTGTCTTTGGTTTTCTATCTCACCACTACACATGCATACCTATGTTAACACATGCCCATGTGCACACGCACATATTATGGTTAGTCAGTTTTTTCTGTTTATTAGTACATTGCATAAACTTGTACTTAGATGTTGGTGAGATGTACTGTTCTACTTGGTCTTTGTTTATTTCCTTACTTTTCCCATGTGCTTGTGATTATGGTGCTATGCTTGGTGTTCGAAGCTATATTCAAAAAATCTTACTGGTGTTGTCTAATATGGAAGCTTGCATGTACTACAAATTTTGTCACCGATATAACTGGTATTGGGCCAGGCAATATTAAAGAAGGTAGTCATTAATAAAAACTCCTTGACCATGGTATATAATTTGAACTACTTTTACGAGTTCTGCTTCTGCGGTGATATAGATTAAACTACTGTTGAAATTAAAACATTGAAATGAGTGTACCCCACCCCTTCTCTTCCCCTCTCTTTAGCCAAGGCATATATGGTTGTTCCCTTGCATTTCAACATTGCTCATGATTAGAGGTGGCGATACTGATTTTTGACAATGTGATGATTGATGATATCGTAATGGTTACAAATTGTTACAGAAGATATCCACCATAGTCAAAAACTTATTAGATACTTTGTTATAAATAATCTGAATGTGCTTTCTATTTGCTGGCACTACAATCATGGGACAGTTTTGGACAAGTTCTTGTTTCAATAAGTTAATAATATACAGCTTGTCAGGCAGAGATATCAAAATTTATCTACATTTAAGCAGCTAATTTTCTTCCAGCAAATGATTGGGAAGCGATACCTCAAACACAAGGGAATGGAGGCACATAGGGGAGTTTTCATCTAAAAATAATAATACTACGAAGGATAAAGATTAAGTTGTCCAGAACAAAAGCAGACTTTTTAGATGCCAAAAATGCTAACTTGTGAAAACATATCTGAGAACCTATTGGAAGCGGTGCAACTCTAATCTAAATATCCTTCCTTTTTCACAAAAAAAAAAAAAACAAGAAAACTCAATTTTTTTGATTAATACAACAATGCTGGTGTTGGATGATGAACTAAACTGCCCAATGGAAATTTATTGATGTCATAAGTTATTATCTCCTTGCATGGTACATATTTGATGGTAGTGTCATCATAACATTGACAACAATGTTGGATATCAGCTGTATATGGTAGCTATGCCTTTTGCTAATGGTAATTTATATTTTTCAACACATAGCTAGAAACTTGTATTTGCTTTACCAGTTTACCTCTTATTTCAGGATGGTAGCTCATTTTTTTCGATGTCACATATTTTATTTTTTAATAATTTTGGCACACTTTTAGAAGAAAATTATTCCTTTTTAATTGTGAAGTTCATTGGAGTTCAATTTATTTGTCTCACAGACCCGAAATGCACTATCTGGAACATATTCAGCTCCTCAGAGATCTGCCAGCTCAGCAGCTCTTCTGGTAGGAGACCCTACCATTATGAGAGACAGGGCTGGAAATTTTGTGCTTCCTAGGGCTGATGTCATGAAACTCAGAGACCGTTTAAGGAATGAAGAATTAGTTGCTGGATCATGCTTCTGCAGAATGAGATATAAAAGAATCTTCCGCTGTGAACCTGCCAATGATGTAGATCATAGAAGAGAAATGTGTGCTCATGCACGTATTTTGGCTTTGGAAGAGGCCATCGATACTGAATGGGTGTACATGTGGGATAAATTTGGTGGTTATTTACTTCTTTTGCTTGGTTTGACTGCTAAGGCAGAACGAGTTCAGGTGACCTATAAAAAGAAATCCTGAACTGCTTTCTATGCATGCTGTTTTTAATTGTAGATAATGATATAATTGTTTTTGTGCTGTTGTAGGATGAGGTTCGCCTGAGACTATTTCTTGATAGCATAGGATTTTCAGACTTAAGTGCCAAGAAAATAAAAAAATGGATGCCAGAGGACCGCAGGCAGTTTGAAATTATTCAGGAGAGGTAGTTACTAGTTGAAAAAGAAATACTTTGCTCCTTGTGAATTTGGGTTTTGCTATTTTCCATATTGGAAAATCATAATATTTTAGTGTTTCTAAACCTCTATCTAAATGAATTTTGTAGCTACATAAGAGAAAAGGAGATGGAAGAGGAAATCTTAACGCAGAGACGTGAAGAAGAGGGAAGAGGTAAAGAAAGAAGGAAGGCTCTCCTGGAGAAAGAAGAACGTAAATGGAAGGAGATAGAAGCTTCACTTATTTCGTCTATTCCCAACGCTGGCAACAGAGAGGCTGCAGCCATGACAGCTGCAGTTCGTGCAGTTGGAGGTGATGCTGTTCTTGATGATTCTTTTGCACGAGAAAGGGTTGCAAGCATTGCACGAAGGATACGCACAGCTCAATTAGCTCGCCGAGCACTTCAGGTTGAGTTTTTCAATTATAATATGATTTTTGGTTCGCCAGTCAAGCATTAATATATATAAAGTAAACAACAGGAGTGATTATGCCTTTGCCTCTAGGTACAATTACCACTTATATTAGATACTCTTTCTTTGGATTTTTGACAAATTACCACTTGTATTCAATGTCCCACTCTTGAAGTTTTCTAGATCTGTGCAAATTTTGTCCAAGCCATATCCATATTTCTTTCGACAGGAAGGTGATCCACTAACCCCATCTTATTGTCACCATATACATATCTACACATATCATTGAGTCCAGACCATCACCTACATTTATTTCAATCTTACGTAATTATTTTTCCCACCTGTTCTAGTCTAATTTATTTGGACCTCCCTGATTTCTGATAGTCAATGGAGACAATTTTTGGTATTCTCAACCAGTCTGACTCTGAAACTATTGCTTGTTAACGTCATTGGCAGACAGGGGTTACTGGTGCTGTATGTGTTCTTGATGATGAACCAACTGCAAGTGGCAGAAACTGTGGCCAGATTGATCCCAGTGTATGTCAGAGTCAAAAGGTTAGTTTTTCCATTGCGGTGATGATCCAACCAGAGTCTGGACCTGTTTGTCTTTTAGGCACTGAATTCCAGAAAAAAGTATGTTGGGAAATTCTGGTGGCTGGTTCTGAACAAGGTATTGAGGCTGGACAAGTTGGGCTTCGATTGATTACTAAAGGTGATAGACAAACAACTGTTGCAAAAGAGTGGAGTATCAGTGCCACAAGTATTGCAGATGGAAGGTCTGGGCTTTTTCTTTATTAGAATGTACTTAGCACAATTCAGCAAGATTGTAGTGCATATGCTTTTCTTCTCTCTTTTGTAGAGTTTATTTTGTACTCATTCATCTCCCATTGCATGTCTCTGAGTCATGGTTTCATTGTGCTGTTATTGTCAGTACTTCATTTACTAGAACTCACTTTCACTGGTGTTCTATAAATGCTTTGCAGGTGGCATATTGTGACAATGACAATTGATTCTGATTTAGGTGAGGCATCTTGTTTTCTGGATGGTGGTTTTGATGGCTACCAGACTGGGTTACCATTGCGTGCGGGTAATAGCATTTGGGAGCAAGGGACAGAAGTTTGGGTTGGTGTTAGACCACCTATAGATATTGATGCATTTGGGAGATCGGATAGTGAAGGAGTTGAGTCCAAGATGCATATCATGGATGTTTTCATTTGGGGAAGGTGCTTAACTGAAGACGAGATCGCTGCTCTTCATGCTGCTGTTGGATCAGCTGAGTACAATGCCATTGATTTTCCGGAAGATAACTGGCAATGGGCTGATTCACCTTCTAGAGTATGTGCCTTTCAATGCTTTAATATATTGAATCATAGTGTATTTGGTTGATTTAAAAAAGGCTGAAGATAAAATTTAATATGTTTTGCTGACCCTGTTCACTCTTTTCTGCTTTCTATAGATTGATGGGTGGGACAGTGATCCTGCTGATGTAGATCTATATGATAGGGATGATGTAGATTGGGATGGGCAGTATTCAAGTGGGAGAAGAAGAAGGTTGGACCGTGATGGGGTTGTGGTTGATGTGGATTCTTTTGCCCGGAGATTTAGGAAACCCAGGATGGAAACACAGGAAGAAATTAATCAACGGATGCTTTCAATGGAACTGGCTGTCAAAGAAGCCCTCTGTGCAAGAGGAGAAAGACATTTCACTGATCAGGAGTTTCCTCCAAATGATCAATCGTTGTTTGTAGATCCTGAAAATCCCCCTTTGAAGTTACAGGTGTGTTTTCCTGACTAATTGATTGCTGTTAGATGTATTATTATATTGGGGGTTTACGCATTGTCATTCTTTGATTGATTTTCTTAATTCTGTTAGTCTCTCTTTTTGATTGGTTTGTATTCTTTTCAGTGCATTGAGTTTACTATCGAAAATTCATTCTGCTTTCATTATCAATAAAGCTGTTATTACCTATCAAAAAATATATAGGGAGGGGTTTGGGGGTCAGTGATGTGTTATTAACGTGGTTGCTGCAATCTTATTGGCTTCCCAATATAGGTTGTTTCTGAGTGGATGAGGCCTACTGAAATTGTGAAAGAGAGCCGTCTGGATTCTGGTCCATGCTTATTTACCGGGGCCGCAAATCCTTCAGATGTTTGTCAGGTTTGGTCCATTTTGCAACATGTTATGCAAAGCTTTAGTCTGAACCATGTACATTTTTGTTAAGAGTTGCATCTCTTGAAAAAGTTGGTTGAGTGCTTTTCTTGCTTTACTAAATTGCTCAATTGTCTATTGAACAGGGCCGATTGGGTGATTGTTGGTTTTTGAGTGCTGTGGCAGTTTTAACGGAAGTTTCACGAATATCAGAGGTGATTATAACTCCAGAATATAATGAGGAAGGAATTTACACAGTCCGCTTCTGTATTCAGGTAATTAGCTTTTTTTTTTTTTTTTTTTTGGTGGAGGGTGGGGGTTGGGTTTGAATCAAATGTTTTCTATACATCTGCTATGAGTTGGTATAATGGGAGTGTGCATTTCAGATGACATGCCTGCACTTCATGCTGGAGAGAACCAATGGCTTGTTTCCTGTTTTTGACTTCTCTTGTAATGTAATGAACAAATTTAATTACCTTTTCTGGTACTAGCAGAAAGACCTTTGACGTGTTAGCTGAAAGAACCAAAAGTTCTAAAAGCACTTAAAAAGCTTATGTGGAAAACTATCTCTCAATATATATATACCCAGTTCCATCATAGAATTTCAGTATATGATTAGAAGGTTCAATTGCTATAAATTTTTTGCGGAAAAGTTATTCAATGTCTATAATTTTGGAATTGAAGTTGTCTCCGTGCCATCAAGTAGGGTAGTTTTCTTTTCTTGGTCTACTTCTTTAGGTAGGATCCTAACTATAGATAATTTTCAGAAGAGACGTATTTTATTACTTGATTGGTGCTATATGTGCAAAAGGTACGCGGAATTGTTGGACCATCTACTTCTTCACTGTCCCATAGCATATGAGCTGTGGTCCATGGTCTTTGGTTTGTTTTGTATTAATTGGGTTATGCCGGAGAGGGTTATTGAGCTGTTTGCTTCTTGGCTGGGTCAGTTCAGTTGACACTGAAATGTAGCTCTCTAGAGGCTTGTGCTTCATTATTTATTTTGGTGTCTTTGGTGGGAAAGGAATGCTAGATGCTTTGAGGATTGTGAACGATCAATTTCCGAGATCAATTCTCTTTTCTTTCTTACTTCCTTCAATGGAGTCTAGTTTTACCTGCTTTGGGCTCTTGATGCTCTGCCCCTGTAGTACATTTCCAGTTTAATTGGGTGGTTTTATTTATATAAGTTTCATGTTACTTATATATATATAAAAAAAAAAAAAATTCTCTATCTAGGGAAATTAGCTGATAATTGCATTAAGACATTGGCCAATGCCAATGCCAATGCCCAGCATTCCACCAAAGGGACTAGGGGTGTAACTTCTCCTCACCAAGTTGGGAAAGATCCAATTTGGTCTGGTTTTGGTTCTTTAGTAGTTGGGGTGTAGACCCATTTTAGAGGAATCCCTCTTGGCTTTGCTTGAAGAATTACCTTGCTAAATTTCTGTTCAGGAATATGGATTTTTGTTAGGTTGTGGTTCCCACTCTTGACGACTTATTGTCATCAATCATGATATTCAGTGCTACGTTATGTCTTGCCATAATAGATACCTGATGTTTATTACAATAGTTTCTGTTGGTTATTTTTGTGATTAGTATGCTAGCAACTGCATATTATGGTTTTTTGTCTCTGTTTAGGGTGAGTGGGTTCCAGTTGTTGTCGATGATTGGATTCCATGCGAAGCACCAGGTAAACCAGCATTTGCTACCAGTAGGAAGGGAAATGAGCTCTGGGTTTCTGTATTGGAGAAGGCGTATGCCAAATTGCATGGCTCTTACGAGGCACTAGAGGGTGGGCTTGTTCAGGATGCTCTAGTGGACCTCACTGGGGGTGCTGGTGAGGAAATTGACATGAGGAGTTCCCAGGCCCAAATTGATCTTGCAAGTGGTAGGCTGTGGTCTCAATTGTTGCGCTTCAAACAAGAGGGGTTTCTGCTTGGTGCTGGGAGTCCATCAGGTTCTGATGTGCACATTTCTTCCAGTGGCATTGTGCAAGGGCATGCTTACTCTTTATTGCAGGTATGTTCTGAAGCTACTTCTCTTATAATATCTGTCATATACCCACTTAAAAAATTGATGGTGATAAATTTTCTCTAATTAACAATTATTTAGGTTAGAGAAGTTGATGGCCACAAGCTTGTTCAAATTAGAAATCCATGGGCTAATGAAGTTGAGTGGAATGGACCTTGGTCTGACTCATCTCCTGAATGGACTGATAGGATGAAGCACAAGCTGAAGCATGTTCCACAGGTAGTTATACTGCTTCCGTATTATATAAGAGGAGTCTTATGTGGTTTTACTTTTTTGAGTTTTGTTTTTTCTTTATTGTTTTGTGATAATTTAGATCATATTACATTGGACATAATCTGAATTTTTTTTACAAGATAAATGCATGAATCATGATCAGGATTTTGCAACTATTTTAATTTGTTGTCTTTAGTGAAATCTTATTGCTAATTGCCTGAACTTCTACTTCTCGAACAGTCAAAAGATGGTATATTCTGGATGTCTTGGCAAGACTTTCAGATTCATTTCCGATCAATATATGTTTGCCGTGTATACCCCCCAGAGATGCGCTATTCTGTTCATGGCCAATGGCGTGGTTACAGTGCTGGTGGGTGCCAAGATTATGATACGTGGCATCAAAATCCACAGTTCCGATTGAGAGCCAATGGACCAGATGCATCATTACCAATTCATGTCTTCATTACCTTAACTCAGGTATACTTTGAAATGAATCTTTGTATCTATAGAGAGCACAATGGTTTTTCACTGGGTCTTTTCCAACTTTTCTGTCATTTTCTGTATGTAGGGTGTGGGTTTCTCAAGAACTGCAGCTGGCTTTAGAAATTATCAATCCAGTCATGATTCTATGATGTTTTACATTGGGATGCGGATACTTAAAACCCGTGGCCGCCGTGCTGCTTACAACATATACCTGCATGAATCAGTTGGTGGGACGGATTATGTCAATTCTAGAGAAATATCATGTGAAATGGTTCTGGACCCTGATCCAAAGGGTTATACAATAGTGCCTACAACTATACACCCTGGGGAAGAAGCACCATTTGTTCTTTCTGTCTTCACAAAAGCATCAATAAGCCTTGAAGCTTTATAGCACGCAGATGGCTCTTCATTTGGTTTTCTGTACATCAGGCTGAGGGCATATCTGCAGAATTTTTGAATTGCTTGTGTTGTCCGTGGATCATGAACTCCTGAAGGCAGTTTTTGTACCCCCTTGTCCACAGAATCACTAGGTAAGTTTCTGACTTTTCTTCCGCCATATTATTTTTGATTGGATTATTTAGACTCACTCTCACTAGCATATCCAATTCTTACCCAATAAAAGTAAAAGGTTATTGAGGGATGATGCATAATGTGTAGCAATGAGGGCGTTTTTGTTGACTCCAATACTGGACTTTAATTATAGGGTTTTTATTTTTGTGCAGGTTATATGATGTGATTCTTCTGTATGAGGATGGCCATCAAGTTTTCTATCCATCGGACTAGTGCAACTCTAATCTTCATTCTTTCTGCAAAGTTCACAACTTGAATGATATGATTCCTGAAAAAGCTGCAGTGCATTTATCTGGACAAGAGGGTGTTCATGAAATGTAGTGGCTCCCCCAGCCTGTCTCTTGGGTTATATGCTTCTTCTGCATGGCTTTGAAGAGGGTTCTTGGGGTTTTCTGTACATAAGTGGGTAGTGTAAGGAATATAGGGGGGTGTGTAATCATGTAAATGATGGGAAAAAGAGAGAGTAAAAAAGAAATAGGAAAAATAAGTAGTAAATGCCTAGTTAATGGGGAACACAGAAAAGCATTGTTAGCTGAGAAAGGAATTCGGCTGCAGTTTTGAAAAGTGCTTTCTAATCGGAAAATATTTGTACAAATGTATGTTGTTTCAATATAATCCCCAATTTATTTGTTTTAATCTTATTTAATGGCCATTTCTGTGTCTCTTTTCTTTTCAAATACCATTTCCTCCCCTATAAAGTATTTTGGTTTAAATGTTTCTTATCAAGGGGGTAACACAAGTCTTGACTCATGTATTCTTCCCTTGGATAAAGTTGACAAGGCATCTCATGTCTTATAAACCAGACTCTTCAAAAAACTAGAAAAGTGATGGATTTTAAGGTGCAGAACGGAGATTGAAGCAGAAAATACTTATAATTGAGATCAATCAATCTGTGACATCCAATTTGGTCTATTTGGTCCAATTTTGTCTATTGAGTCCAATTTAATCTATTCGGTCTAATTCAATCTACTTTGGGTTGAGTTGAGAGTACCTATTTTAAATATGAATTTATTAAAAAATATAAATTTAAACTCATTCCAAATTTTATTGAATTTGATTAATTTAATCCAAATTTGTTTAATATATATTTATTAATGAATCCAAACTCATTTCAAACTCATCGATTTATTTTTTTTATTTTACTTAATTAAAAAGAGACCAACTTAACATCACTTATATTTTTAAGTTCGAAAACACTATTAGATCATATTGTTAAGTTCCAAAACACTATATTTAGTCGTGAGATATGACATATATCGAGTTATATTATGTATACTAATTACTATTACCATTTGCAATGGTTAAAACAATCTCTGAGTGGGGCCATATGATTTTGTCTACAGATACTAATTTAGAGTGAGCTGTTCTCAGGATCTCTTGAGCCTCTGTTCTATTTTGAACTTGTGCTACAGATATAAAAAAGAAGAAGAAGATATTTTGCTTCAACTTACAGATCCAGAAAATGAGAATGGTTGGTAGTTCCTTTTAGCATTTATTCTTCACAGTAGTCTATTAAGCAACTGTTGCAAAGGAGTATCAGTGCCAAAAGTACTGCAGATGGAATGTCTGGGCTTTTTCTTTATTAGAATGTACTTAGCACAATTTAGCACGATTGTAGTGCATGTGCTTTTCTTCTCTCTTTCGTAGAATTTCTATTGTACCCATTCATTTCTCATTGTGTGTCTCTGTGTCATTGTTTTATTGTGCTGTTATTGTCAGTACTTCATTTACTAGAACTCACTTTCATTGGTGTTCTATAAATGCTTTGCAGGTGGCATATTGTGACAATGACAATTGATGCTGATTTAGGTGAGGCAACTTGTTTTCTGGATGGTGGTTACCATTGCATATGGGTAAATAGCATTTGGGAGCAGGGGACACAAGTTTGGAAAAAATCGGTGGACTTTTACTTCTAGTGAGTAGCAATTGAAGCACCTGAAATTTGAATATTCATTCGGGTTTGATGGGTAGAGGATGGGTGGAAAGAGAAGGAGAGACAATGTATTGAAGTAAGACTGTAAGAGTAATGAAGAAAAAGGAAAGTGCGGAAATTAAAGATGATGAATGTGTACAAACAAAGTATATGTGAAGTTTAAACCGCCCAAAATATTATTTGAAAAAAAAACCTATTAAAGATGAATATGTAAAAGTCAATTTATTAATATATTTAATATTATCAAAAAATTAGAGGAGCAGATCAATAAATAATAAAAAGGTGACACGGCCGATATTATGGCTCATTTGGAATTTTGGAGTATAAAAATATCAAATTTTGTACTTCTACATTTAGATATTATATATATGTGCATATCTTTTGTTTCACATGTTTTAGAAAAATAAAATCTTTAGGCTAATTCTTTATTTGACTATAGTATTTTTTTGACCCTTTAAGTTTGAGATTGTTTTCATTTGGCATTAATGTTTTATTCATTTTCATTTACCTTTTATGTTTCAAAATTTTCATTTTCATAAAGGACTAAAATGAAAATTTAAAATGTAAAGAGCCAATATGAAAAGGAAATCAAACAAGAATGGCAAAATGAAAATTTTGAAACATAAACTAAAATGAAAACAAGCCCAAATTGTAAGTGCTGAAAGTGTACTTTATTCATTGTTTTTACTAGATGTAAATTTACAAAACATGCAGTATATGTGAAAACATAAACATGACTATATAAATATGTTTGTGTGGAAAACAAAAACATGGTTATCAATATCCATTTGTATTCTAATTGTAATGTACTTATTCAGAATAACACTGTTGTTTTTATCTGTTCAATATCACTTTAATTTGAGTTTATATTTGGCAAATAGTAGACTAGAATATATAAATTAAAAACTTATATTTTTCTTTTGCCTAAAATATCAAAATATGTATTGTTTCAATGGAAACTTTATGCCATATAGTTGGCTTCCACAAATCTACCTTGATATTGGCAACAACTAAAATTATTATAAATATGTCCTTGGAATCTCGAGTCAGTTCCAAATGTAAAAGCTTCTATTTTCCATTGAGGCTTAAAAACTAACATGATCCCAAAACCTCACCCAAAGGTAGCAAACTAGAAAATATCATTAAATTTAATAGCCACAATGAAATAACTTAAATTAGAAATTTTATTTTGAGCTTAAAATTAATGTATTAATTTATTTGGTATGTGATTACTTTTTGTATCACACGTTTTGAAAGATAATATCTCAATATTAATTCATGATTTTTATTACTATAAAAATTTATTTCACAAACAATGCATGTGGAAAAAATAAACGTGGATTATCACTTAATATTACTTTGAAAGGCGTTATGTCAATGTTTTTCACTTATCAGCAAAGGTGCAGTAAGATTAGTTTCTTTTCGAAAATTTGCTGCTAGGGAACGCTGTGAAAGTCGTATAACTTCTCTCTCTCTCTCTCTCTCTCTCTCTCTCTCTCTCTCTCTCTCTCTCTCATAAACTAAAAACTAATCACATCCATTTCTTCAAGTGGGATTCTTCCTATCTTTGGTACAAAGGCACAAATTGTTAATAGGTACAATTGTGAGTATGGCTATGGTTACAAGTCCAACCAAAAAAAAACTAAATGATTGATTCTAATTAAAGAAACATTGCAAACCAAAACAACACAACGTGAGTGAGATACATGCCATAGAATTATAAAGTCAATACTGAGTGGAAAGAGTAATATTTCAAAATAAGTTTAAAATACAGCTTGTTGTCATTCCCAAATCCAACCCAAGCGCAACAAACTTGAGAAAAAAAAAATAGTGAGAAATAAATTAAATAAAAGTTGAAAAATGTGTTTTACTAACTCCTAATCTTTTATATTTATTTTTATTATGTATGTGAGTACTTTTGTTACATATGTTTAGAAAAACAAAATGGCTAATTTAATTTATATTTATAGTAGTATGCAAATTTTCTTGACATACAATGCATGTGAGAACATAAACATACGATTATACAAATATGTTTATATATGTGTAAACACAAACATAATTAATCACGCTACTTGTTATGATATGTTCGATCAACACCTATTCAAGTTTTAAATGTAACGTCATTATTTGGAATACCATTATTGTTTTGTTCTATTCAATATCACTTTCAATTTGTGTTTATGTTTTGAAAATGGTAAACCAATATCTACAAATTAAGAACTTACATGAGTACTTCTTGTTTTACATTAATGGTCAAAATCAAACAAAGCCCAATTATAAGAGCTGAAAGTGTAATATACTCATTGTTTTTATCATATATGAGTACTTCTTGTTTCACATTTGGAAAAAAAAAATCCAATTTAATTCATGATTTTTACTAGTATGGAAGTTTTTTATAAAACAAACGTGGAAACATAAACATAAACCTAACCATACACATATGTTATATATGTGTCGTGTGGAAAATAAAAAACCTGACCGTCAATCGTTACTGTTTTTCCAATTTCTAATTGTGTTTTAATTGTGATGTGTTTATTTACAATATAATTATTGTTATGATTTGTTCAACTTTGCTTCTAAGACATGTTTATATTTGGGAAATGGTAAATCAATGTTTGTAAAATACTTGCAATTTATTTTTCTGAATACATCACAATGTAATGTTTTCCATGCAATCTTACTTCAAGCTATAGTTCATTAAATGAAAATTTCTCCATATTCCTTTTTTATTATTGAGTTGGTTTTTTAATTTTATATAATAATGTTCTCGGTTTCTCATGACAATACCATTTGTTAGCTAACACTTTGTCAGGTTTAATGATTTATGATTTTTTTTTCTTTTTTCTTTTCTGTCTCATCTAAAAATCCATTAGAGGTTTCTTAAAAAAAAAAAAAACCAAGCGAACATGAATGAAAGAAGAGACAAAAAAAAAAAAAAAAAAACTAGCATAATAATTCGGATTCATATATGGTCAAACTTTAGTATGGGATGTTTACTAGTTTGCACAAAATAATCAAAGCCCTGCATTGAGTGTTAAACCATTATATTTCAAATTAATTTTAACAAACTACCAGCCATGGATGATGGATCCTAATCCCATATCCAAGCTTAAACCTTTTGAACTTGAAAAGGTTACAAAATTTATTAGTAAATGAAAAACTAAATAAAATTTGAAAATAGAATTTTTCTACTGGCTTATATTTTTTTGTTTATATTTTTCTTGTATAAATGTCTACTTTTTGTTTCACATGTTTTAGAAAAATAAAATCTAAAAACTGATGGTGATAATTTTTTCGCAATTAACAATTATTTAGGTTAGAAAAGTTGATGGCCACAGGCATGTTCAAATTAGAAATCCAGGGGCTAATGAAGTTGAGTGGAATGGACCTTGGTCTGACTCATTTCCTGAAGGGACTGATAGGATGAAGACAGGGTGGCACCACCTGAAGGCCAGGGTGGTCCTGGATAGGGGTGGCACCACCTTACCCTTCAAAAAAAAATTGGGAACACCCTCAGTTTTTTTATACCAATAAAATTAAATTTTGCTCCATAATTTGTTCTGCATTTAGTGAATGAGGCTATCATGCAATGATTTTAAAATATAAAAACTCGTAAAAAACAATTGTAAACTTTATGTATTTGCGTGTTTTTTTTATTGTTGTTGTTGTCAATATATGAATTTCTCTTTTTATTAGATTATATAATTTATGCTTCTTAAGAAACACTCTGAGAAAAATTCCTGGAGCCGCCATGAAAAACAAGCTGAATCACCTTCCGCAGGTAGTTATACTGTTTCAGTATTATATAAGAAGAGTCTTATGCGGTTTTACATTTTTGAGTTATATTTTTTCTTGAGTAAGTGTTCCGTGATAATTTAGATCATACTATTACATTGGACACAATCTGATTGTTTGTTTTTTTACCAGATAAATGCAAGATCAGGATTTTGCAACTATTTTCTATAGTGAAATCTTATTGCTAATTGCCTGAATTTCTGCTTCTTGAACAGTCAAAAGATGGTATATTCTGGATGTCTTGGCAAGACTTTCAGATTCATTTCCGATCAATATATGTTTGTCGTGTATATCCCCCTAGAGATGCGCTATTCTGTTCATGGCCAAAGGCGTGGTTACAGTGCTGGTGGGTGCCAAGATTATGATACGTGGCATCAAAATCCACAGTTTCGATTAAGAGCCAATGGACCAGACGCATCATTACCAATTCATGTGTTCATAACCTTAACTCAGTTATACTTAGAAATCAATCTTCAGTCAATTTTGTATGTATAGAGAGACTAATGGTTTTTCACCGGGTCTTTGCCAACGGGTTTCTCAAGAACTGCAGCTGGTTTTCGAAATTATCAATCTAGTCATGATTCTATGATGTTTTACATTGGAATGCGGATACCTGCGTGAATCAGTCGGTGGGTCAATTCTAGAGAAATATCATGTGAAATGGTTCTGGACCCTGACCCAAAGGGTTATACAATAGTGCCTACAACTATACACCCTGGGGAAGAAGCACCATTTGTTCTTTCTGTCTTCACAAAAGCATCAATAAGCCTAGAAGCATTATAGTACGCAGATGGCTCTTCATTTGGTTTTCTGTCCATCAGGTTGAGGGCATATCTGCAGATTTTTTGAATTGCTTGTGTTGTCCGTGGATCATGAACTCCTGAAGGCAGTTTTTGTTGGACCCCCTTGTCCACAGAATCACTAGGTAAGTTTCTATATTCTCTTCTGCAATATCATTTTTGATTGGATTATTTGGACTCACTCTCACTAGCATATCCAATTCTTACCCAATAAAAGTACGGGGTTATTGAGGGATGATGCATAATGCGTAGCAATGGGGGTATTTTTTGTTGACTCTAGTACTGGACTTTAATTATAGGGTTTTTATTTTTGTGAAGGTTATATGATGTGATTCTTCGGTATGAGGATGGCCATCAAGTTTTCTATCCATCGGACTAGTGCAACTCTAATCTTCATTCTTTCTGCAAGTTCACAACTTGAATGATATGATTCCTGAAAAAGCTGCAGTGCATTTATCTAGACAAGAGGGTGTTCATGAAATCTAGTGGCTCCCCCAGCCTGTCTCTTGGGTTATATGCTTCTTCCGCATGGCTTTGAAGAGGGTTCTTGGGGTTTTCTGTGCATAGGTAGGTAGTGTAAAGAATATAGGGGGGGTTGTAATCATGTAAATGATGGGAGAAAGAGAAAGTAAAAAAGAAATAGGAAAAATAAGTAGTAAATGCCTAGTTAAGGGGGAACACAAAAGGATTTCAGCTGTAGTTTTGAAAAGTGCTTTCTAATCGGAAAATATTTGTACAACTGTATGTTGTTTCAATATAATCCCCAATTTTATTTGATTTTAATATTATTTTATGGCCATTTCTGTGTCTCTTTTATTTTTAAAATACCGTTTCCTCTTCTACAAAGTAGTTTGATTTAAATGTTTCTTATCAAGGGGGTAAACAAGTCTTGACTCGTGTATTCTTCCCTTGGAAAAAATTGACAAGGCATCCCATGTTTTACGAACCAGACTCATCAAAAAACTAGATAAGTGATGGATTTTAAGGTGCAGAACGGAGATTGAACCAGAAAATACTTTCAATTGAGATCAATCAAACTGTGACATCTAATTTGGTGTATTTGGTCCAATCTGGTCTATTCAGTCTAATTCAGTCTATTTTGGTCCATTTCAGTCCATTTTGGTGCACTTACTTAAGAATGAATAAAGATAGATTTGGGTTGAGTTGAGAGTAACTATTTTAAATGTGAATTTATTAAAAAATATAGATCATAAACTCATTCCAAATTTTATTATATTTGATTAATTTAATCCAAATTTGTTTGATATATATATTTATTAATGAATCCAAACTCATTTCAAACTCATCCATTTATTTATTTTATTAAAAAGATACTAACTTAACATCACTTATATTTTTAAGTTCTAAAACACTACTAGATCATATTGTAAAGTTCTATTGAGGACTTTTTTTTCGCCCCACATGGCATTACTTCATTAGCAGCCCATGCCACATCAATATATTATTGATTTTTTGGGTAAATTTCTTTAAAGCCCAATAGAAGCTTATATCTTATGGATTGGGCTCACATGGCTCACAAGATCCTTACTTCAAGAGGCGGACTCATGGTCCACAGTTCTTCTTCATCAATTGGATCATAAACCCACGACATCATCAACATCAACATAGGAATCATGCTTAAGTAATGAATCAAAGTTCACGGCTCATATTACCTTTCTTACACGCATGGAAAGCGACTTCTCCAACAAAAGCTTATATTTACACAAAATGACAACAAAACCCGAGGTATGTTATCTCATCTTCGGCTTCTGATCCAAGGTCATGAGTCTCTTTAGGGAATCTTTGGGAGTCATGGTTTGGAGGGCCAAGAAGTATGTTCAGTAAATCTCCAACGGTTTAAAGTTGATAAAAAAAACATGTTGCTTGGCTTGTCTTCTCTAACTCCCTGAATTCTGACGAGTCCGTGTGTAGCAGGTAACATATGGTAAGCATCTGTTCCTAAAACTCCCCATTACTCTTTTCCTAAAACTTAATATTCATTATATGGCAAATATTCAATATCCCCAGTCATCAAAATGCTGAACAAATAACTATTCATTCAATCTTCAACTGTTGCTATACGAATTTAGAAACTTCATTATATTATTCTATATAAACTACGTTACTACTTTCAGCTAAAATCTAATTCAAACACATGGCCTAATATGATTGGCTATCTTTAATCTCCAAATACATAGAATATTAATGATATCTCTAATACCCAGCTGCTGTCTACCACAATCAAACCTGATATCCCTCTGCCAGCTGCTAGAGCAAAGCACTAAATGCTCTTTTTGCTCACCAAGATTAAGTCACAACACAATGAGACCTTGACTAAATCTCTAAATCTCTAAAGCTTCTATCAACCAACCATTCTCTTATTTACTAAAAATGTGTTGTAATAGAACCTTGGACCAAAAATACAAACACCCAAAAAAGGAAACATTTCCATCAGAACCCCAGCAATGTATTCAGTACTTGACATCTGGCTGGAAGTGTAATATCAGCCATTTAATGCTCAAATCTTAGCAGCCAGCTGCTATACCCAAAATAGCAAGATACCCTTAAAAGAGATCTTACTATTTTCAGCCAAATCCATGAAATAAATTTGGAAATCCTAATAGCCTGACATTTGACCCTATCTGCTTCTGCCCCAAGCAACAACTGACTTATGACAGCTGTGACAGCTTTTCCTGACAGCTGAGACAGCTTTTTCAGAACAGCTATGACCGCTGACCCAACTGCCTTAACATTATTGTTTTTTCCTCATTTGGTTGAGATTATTTGCTAAAATACCACCTTAAACTCAGCTTTAATAGAACCTTTCATCAACACACAAAAGGGGGGGGAACAACAATGGAAGAGCACAACTCTTTCATAAACTTCTCTATTCTCTCTCTTTCTAATTATCTTCTTAAGCTCTTAATGAAGTTTTGAGCTTCTGAGTTTATGGTTTCCAAATTAAGGACTAAACTCTTTAGCTTTTAGCTCATAAATGCCCTTCATAAGCCTTTATACATCCTCTAGCAGAAGGTGTAACGTCCCAGTAAGTCAAAAAGAAGAAGAAGAAGAAGTAATGGTTAGATTTTTTGGGAACCACACGTGCCCCACCTAACACATTAACCCCCACCACACATCTCACTCATTGGCTCTAATCCTCTTGGCCGGCCATCCTTCTCTTCTTATTTTCTTTTCTTTCTTTTCTTTTCTCTCATACACTCCTCTCTATCACTTGCTCATCCTTTCCCACCGGTACCTCCATACCACCATCTCCACCATCATTTTTTTGGCAATGTCACTGGAAAATCCTTAGGAACCTCTAAACATCTTCATCCATTTTTTTTTGAGGTAAAAAAATTTCTAATCTTTTTGGTGGGTTTTACACTTTTGCTTAAGGTTATTTTTATCTAAGCTTTAATAATGATACCCATGTGATTTATGAGCATTGGAAGTGATATTTTTGTGTTTATATATATGGGTTTTGTATTGGTGGAATTATTTAATGAGTGAGTTTATGGTTTGTTCCAATGGTAGTGATCTAAGTGGTGAAGATTTGGGGGTTTTGGCTTTTTAATGTGAAATAAGTGGTAAATATAATTTTTATTGATTATTTGGAACTAGTCAAAGATTTAAATTGTTTGTTTCGGTGGATATTATGATTTTGGTATCATGGGTCTCTTGTTGATGTGGTGTAAATATTGTGGGAAGTACTTATAAAATGTTGAGGTTTTGATATTAGAGATGATACCTTGAATGATTTATGAGTATAATGGAAGTCTATGCCTTGTAAATTAATTGGTTGAGAAACTTTGGAAGCGGAAAATATTATTTGTGAGGCTAAATACTAGGTTTGCTTGATATTTTTTAGGTTCTAACTAATCTCATTTGGAGCTTAGAGAATTAGGGTTTTGCGGGTTGCAAGGTAAGTAGTTTTTAATGGAATTTTTTGGAAAATAACCATATTTTATAAATGTTGTTTTTGGGTCAAACACATTTTGAAAAATTATATATGGATATATGTTTTCTTAAAAGTGTTGTGTTGTGACCCTATTATATATTATTATATATGAAAATGCATTATATTTGATATTGCATTTGGGGAAATGCATGAATTGTTGACATGGAAAAATGAGTATCTTTTATTTAATCTTTGATAAGGAAATCATGGATTTTATGGTATATTGGAAAATTTAAATATGCTTATCTTGTCTTGTTATTTGGGAAATTGATAGAAAATCTTTTTGACAAGAATGAAGTTGAAAACCTTACAACCAAAGGTGGAAGTTAGATTATTTAAGGTTTTTCTGAAACTGCCTGGTTATAAACTTTGTATTTGAAAGGAAATGTATACCTGTGAGCTTTAGGTGGCTTTAACCCTATGCCATGTGTGATTTCCTGGTGATCACCCGATTTAATTTTTGTAGTCTTTGTGACAACTGAATTAGATCCAGGTCAGTGCCCTTTCACTTTGGATGACGCGTTCTTCCCTGCTACCTATGGGGGAAGAGGTTCCTTGATTGTGTGTGGATGAGGTTGCTGTCCATGAGGCCAAAAGACCACAAGGCCAAGAGACCACATGCAAAAGAGGTTTTATTTGACGCGCTCTCTCTGTTGCCCATGGGAGGAGAGAAAAACCTTGAGGGTATGAGTGAGGCTGCTGTCTATGGGGCCAAGAGTCTGCATACCAGAGAGGACAATATCATGCCAGTTGTGAATTGGTGGATCCCCTGATCGGTTTATGTGGTAGTGTGGTATATTTGTGAAAAATTACCGTATGTTAGATTTTATGGCTTTGGAATTATATTATTAGTGCTTACAGATTATTGTATATGGTTTCATGGTATTATTTTGAGAAATTTTGTGTTTTATCATTTAATCATTCTTGTCACATAATTATTGAAAATGATCTTGCAAGATTCAGTTAGAAATTTCCTAAACTAAAACATGTTTTGCAAACTGCTCATTATCATGAAACTTGTATTCCCTCCACCCCCATTAATTATGCTACTTATTGGGCTTTAGCTCATCCCACCCTCTAATAGTTTTTCAAAGTAATTAGCTATACCTTGGATATGAAGCTTACTTTGTTGGTGATGATTGAAGTGTTATGTTAAATTTGAAGACTTTTGCTGTAAATGGTTGGTGACTCAATTTTGCTATAATTCAATGAGACATTAATTAATTCTATTGGAGGTTGGTAACTTGAGGTTTGTTAGCCTTAGGCGTGGTAGGCCTAGACTCGATATTAAAATTCCTTATTCTTGATAAGAATGTGACTTTGTGTAATCCAAGAGTTTTGTAATATATATATATATATATATATATATATATATATATTCATGTATTATGTGGAGGCACATGATTTTTAATTATTGTTCGTAAATGTGTTATAGAGCTCTGATTTGTAATGTGGAGATTTATGGTTATATATTCTTATCTTGTGGAAATGAAAGGAAAATAAAGATCTCCTATAGTTTGGTTTTCCAAAAAGGAAAAATCTACAAGTATCTTCAGGATGTATTTCTCATGCTTTGGACCCCTTTGGGTTTGGGGCGTGACAGAAGGTCCCAGTAGTAAATCCTAGCAGTAAATCCCAGTAACATTGCTAAATACCAGCCCTTAGCTCATAAATGCCCTTCATAAGCCTTAATACATCCTCTAGCAGAAAATCTCAGCAACATTGCTAAACACACTACAACATTATTACCCCTCTTATACTCATTCTCTCACTTTTCATATTCAGAAAATACACCTATCTCACTGCTCCTATCTCCAAATACCTAAACACATCTCCATACTCTTCTCTTACAAAATCTTTCCTCTTGGAAAGCAATCTCTACAACTTTTGCAGCGGTTCTAATCTCATATTTTTACTATCTTTTGCCTCCATATCTCTCATACTTCCATATATTATACATATTACAAAAACTACATTCCACAAAGCATTTTTATTTTCTACCATCTCTACACGTCTTAAGAGATATCAAACATTCATACTAAAAGCCCTTCTCATGGAAGACATAAACTTCTAATGCTAAAACCCTTCTCCTAGAAGGCACCAAGACCTCATATTAAAGCCCTTCTCATGGAAGGTATAAACTTCTAATGCTAAAGCCCTTCTCCTAGAAGGTACCAAGACCTCATATTAAAGTCCTCCTCCTAGAAGGCACAAATATTTCTTATAAAAGCCCTTCTCATGGAAAGCACAAATCTATCTTACATAAAACCCTTCTTTTAGAAGGCACAAATACTCCATACAAAAGCCCTTCTCATGGAAGACAACACTATTCATAACTTCACAACAGCTAAAAGAGCACTGTCAAGGGGAAAACTCATTTAAGTGCATGATAAGATGGGCAAGTTTAACTAGCCCCTACACATAGTTGAACCTACTCTCTCTCCCTCTAGTTGTACCCATTTTTTCCCTTCAATCTTGAAGTTATCATGGCAAACTGTCTCTCTACTGCTGGGGTCATTCTGCTGGAATGCAGTTAGCTCATTGATGCTACACCGCTAGAGCTACAAACCATACAAAGATAAATGACTTTGCTTCCATATCTTTAAATTTACATCATTGACTACATGGTTATTTCACCTTTAAATACAAATTACTTTATTTCAACTACTATTACAACTACTAATCAAAACTATTATATCAAACACATATTACATACTTATTCAACAATTATCGTGATTTTTAGACTTTGGTTTTAATGGTTTTGTAGGCTTAAAAGTACGCCGATAGCCGTTGGACCACGTGGCTCGATGTTGAGTTCTGGACGCAACTCCCCAAACAATCTCAAGTCTAGCAAGTTCACCCCTCCAAAGGACCACACGTGGCCGAGAAATCGAAAAAGGCCCCCAAACAAGTTCTAAAACACCATATTTAGTCGAGAGATATGACATATATTAGAGTAATATTATATGATTATGTATACTAATTACTATTACCATTTGCAATAGTTAAACCATTTAATAAGACTGGTTCCTGTGCTTGGATTTACCCCTTCACTTTGCTTTGATTAGGGCCATATGATTTTGTCTACAAATTGAATCTCCCGAAAATACTTTCAATTGAGATCAATCAAATTGTGACTCCAATTTGGTCTATTCGGTTAAATTTAGTCCATTTTGGTACACTTACTTAGGAATGAATAAAGATAGATCTTGATTGAGAGTACCTACTTTAAATATGAATTTATAAAAAAATATAGATTTTAAACTCATTCCAAATTTTATTAAATTTGATTAATTTAATCCAAAATTATTATATATATATATATTTATTAGTGAACCCAAACTCATTCCAAACTCATCTAATTATATATATTTTTTGTTTCTCAAAAAAAAAAAAAAATTGCTCATTGTTAAATTCTAAAATACTATTAGATTACATTTAAACCTTAGAGTCACTATATTTAGTCGTGACACATGACATATATTATGTCAGATAAATATTTGTTGATTATGTATACTAATTACTTTTACCATTTAATAAGACTGGTTCCTGACTTCCAGTTCTCGGATTTACCCCTTCACTTTGCTTTGAGTAGGGCCATATGATTTTGTCTACAGATCCTAATTTAGAGTGAGCAATACTCATGATCTCTTGAACCTTTGTTCTCTTTTAAACTCGTGCTACAGATCCTAAAAAAATGATATTTTGCTTCAACTTAACAATTGGGCTTCATATATATATATATATATATATACATGGCTTCGTTTGAATAAGGTTCCAGAAAATGAGAATGGTTGGTAGTTTCCTTTTAGCATTTATTCTTCATAGTCATCTATTAAACAACTCTTGCAAAGTAGTGGAGTATCAGTGTCACAAGTATTGCATATGGATGGTCTGGGCTTTTTCTTTATTTGAATGTACTCGGCACAATTCAGCAAGATTGTAGTGCATGTGCTTTTCTTCTCTCTTACATAGAATTTATTTTGTACTCACTCATTTCCCACTGTGTGTCTGTGTCATTGTTTCATTGTGCTGTTATTGTACTCACTCATTTCATTTACTAGAACTCACTTTCACTGGTGTTCTATTAATGCTTTGCAGGTGGCATATTGTGACAATGACAATTGATGCTGATTTAGGTGAGGCAACTTTTTTTTTGGACGGTGGTTTTGATGGTCACCAGACCGGGTTACCTTTGCATGTTGGTAATAGCACTTGGGAGCAGGGGACAGAAGTTTGGAAAAAATCGGTGGACTTTCAATTCTAGGGGAGTAGCAATTGAAGCACCTGAAATTTGAATAGTCGTTCGGGTTTGATGGGTGGAGGATGGGTGGAAAGAGAGTGAGAGGCAATGAATTGAAGTAAGACTACAAGAGTAACGAAGAAAAAGAAAAGTGCGGAGTGAGTTCTTCCTAAAATATTTATATCAAAGGAGTTAAACATTTTAGCTTGAGAGGGTTCTTTCTAAAGCATTCATAGCATAGGAGTTGAAAATTTTAGTTTTTAACCGCTCAAAAACTAATTTTATCTGTATATATTAAGAGGATTCAGAAAGTTAGTTATTAGTTTTTTTTTCTGTCATAAATACCCCTAAATTAATTAACCAACAATTTAAAAATAAGGTTAAAATAGTAAATTGGCAAAAGAAAGTTAGTTATTACTTTTTTAATTGTCAAAAATACCCTTACCTAAAACTTAAAAATGGGGTTAAATTAGTAAATTGACAAAAATAATAAATTCCTATCTCTCCTACTTTCACGTTGATTGGAAAAAAGTAGAAATTTCAAATTATAATATATGCAAATTATTAATCTTTACCCAAAAAATAGAAAAGCCTTTGGAAAGTTAGTTATTGGTTTTTTTTTTTTTCTGTCATAAATACCCCTAAATTAATTAACCAACAATTTAAAAATGAGGTTAAAATAGTAAATTGGCAAAAAAAAAAGTTAGTTATTACTTTTTTAATTGTAAAAAATACCCATACCTAAAACTTAAAAATGGGGTTAAATCAGTAAATTGAAAAAAATAATAAATTCCTATCTCTCCTACTTTCACGTTGATTAGAAAAAGTAGAAATTTTAAATTATAATATATGCAAATTATTAATTTTTACCCAAAAAATAGAAAAGTCTTTGAGCACGCGCGTGAAAGGCTAGTCTATTTTAATACCTTACTTTATATAATACACCAAATATCACACTTTCTATTTTTTTTTATAACTTCATTTAAATATTATTTCTTTAATTTTTTTTATTTTTATAATTTATATTTTTAGTCTCTCCACTTTCTCTAACTTCTATTCTTCTTCTCCATCTCCCTCTCTTCTCTACTGCTCATACCCACAGCCACCAACCACCCCCACTGGTTTAAAAAAAAAAAAAAAAACATAAAACAAGAACTCACAACTTACTGCCAGCCACCACCACCACCACCACTGGGAAAAAAACCATAAAACGTCAACTACAAACAAGAATAAACAACCCTTCGGAGGAAAAAAAAAAAAAACCATAAAACTTCAGCCACAAATAAGAAAATAAGCAACACACTAGAGGAAAAAAAAAAAAAAATCTCAAACTTGAACCATTGCTAGCCACCACCACTACCATTGGGGGGAAAAAACCCCACAAAAATTCAACCACAAATGAGATAAAAGCAACCCACCGGAGGACAAAAACCCACAATCTTCAACCACTGCCAACAACCACCATCGGAAGGAAGAAAAAACCCACAGAATTTCAACCACCGTGAACCCACTATAACCCATTCCAAAGTCAACCCAACCTCAAACCCATGAACCCAGAGTTGTCCACAGCCACAATTGAACCACCGAGACCCACAACCACTACCAAAACTACCACAACCCAAAACACAACCAAGAGAGTGAGAGAGGAGAAAACTATGAGATGATAGGAAATTTAAGAGTGAGAGATCGATGAGAGGAAATCCAGAGTCGTTGGGGTCTGAGAGGGAGGAGAATAAAGAGAGATATTGGGGAGGGTGAGAAGGAAACGATTTTGAAATTGAAGGTAAGAGAATGGTAGGATAAAAAATTGAGTTTTATGTTTAACTTAAAGCTCCTCACCATGTTGAAAGCTAAAAATTTTTAGATGTACCAACTTTGATGTTGCATGATTTTCATGATTTGAGTTGTTAAAATAGCTTTTTAACTATTTACACATCTTTGCTATGAATGCTCTAAATTAAAGAAGATGAACATGTATAGACAAAGTACATGTGAAATTAAAACCATCTAAAATATTATTTGAAAAAAAAAAAACCTGATCAAGATGAATGTGTAAAGTCAATTAGTTAATATATATTTAATATTATGAAAAAAATAAGAGAAACAAATCAATAAATAAGTAACATGACGTGGTCGATGAAGTAACTCAACAAGAATGTGATAATATTAAATTTTGTGCTTCTCCATTTGGATATTTATAGATGCAAGTACTCTGTGTTTCACATGCATTATTTTGACCTATAAGTTTGAGATTGTTTTCATTTCGGCATTCATGTTTAATTCATTTAATTTACCTTTTACATTTCAAAATTTTCATTTTTATGGACCAAATTGAAAATTTTGAAATGTAAATAGCCAATATAAAAACGTAATCAAACAAGAATGGCAAAATGAAAATTTCAAAACATAAACCAAAATGAAAACAAGCCCAAATTGTGGGCTGAAAGTCTAACCTACTCATTATTTTTATTAGTATGCAAATTTATAAAACACAAATTATATGTGGAAACATAAACGTGACTATATATGTTTATGTGTGGAAAGCATAAACATGAAATTCAATATCTTTTTCTGTTTTAATTGTAATGCACTTATTTGGAATAACATTATTGTATTGATCTGTTCAATATCACTTCAATTTAAGTTTATGTTTGGAAAATAGTCGACTAGTATATATACATATTAAAAACTTTCATTTTTTATTCGCCTAAGAGCATTCACATAAGCTCTTTTATAATCTTCTATAATACAAAAAAAACCTTCATTTTACACATTTTGGTCAAAAAAACTCCCACACCAGTGATTGTAAAACTGTGTAAAATCTTGCAAATCTATCCACGAGCTACAATAACCGTGTAAATGTACACGGCTACTGTAGCTTGTTCATCCAACAAAATATTGTTTTCCCATTCGCTCCTTTTTTTCTCTCTCATGTCTGTGCTCAACAAACTCAGTTCTCTTCTCATCTTCTTCTTTTTCCTCAGATGCACACAAACACACCCACACACAAACACATCCACACAGACAAATCAATAGGATTAACACAGAGATACACTTGTTCAAAAAAAAAAAAAAACACAGAGATACACACAGATCGGTGCTTGATTGGAAAGATGGTGCTTGATTAGAACGATGGTGGTCCGATCGGAACGATGGTGCTCCGATCGGAAAGATGGTGCTTGTTCGGAACGATGATGCTTGATTAGAACGATGGTGCTTGATCGAAACAATGGTGCTTGTCGGGTCTTGCCTGATTGGAGATGTGGATCGATGCTTGTGGATCTGATCGGAGCTGTCGGGTCTTGCCTGATCGGAGCTGTGGATCGGTGCTTGTGGATCTGATTGTAGCTGTCAGGTCTTGCCTGATTGGAGCTGTGGATCGGTGCTTGTGGATCTGATCAGAGCTGTCGGTTCTTGCCTGATCGGATCTGACCAAGATGGGAGAAAGATGGGTAGAGAGAGAGAGAGAGCCAAATCAGAAAAGAGATGGAAAGAGAGAGAGAGAGAGAGAGCCAAATCAGAAATGGGTAGAGAGAGAAAGAGAGGTACCGCGTGTATATAAGTGGCAGTTGTGGGAAATAATAAAAAATTTAAGAAAATTGATTATTTAATTAAAAGAAGGTGTAAAATAGATGAACTAATGTGGGTGTTTTGTAAAAATGGATGTGTAAAATATAAAAAGTAAGTTTTTAGTGTAAAAATAGATGTGTAAAATAAAAGAACTGGTGTGGATGCTCTAATATATCATAATATGTGTTGTTTCTGTGAAAAATTTATGCTATACAGTTGGCTTCTTTGAATCTACCTTGATATTGGCAACAACTAACATAGTTAGAAATTTGTCCTTGGAATCTAGAGCCAGCTCCAAATGTAAAAAAGATTCTACTTTCCTTTGAGGCTTAAAAACTTGTATGATCCCAAAACCTCATCCCAAGGTTAGAAATCTTGAAATTTCATTAAATTTAGTTGCCACAATGGAATAACTTAAATTTGAAATTGTATTTTGAGCTCAAAATTAATGTATTTATTTATTTTGTGCGTGAGTACTTTTTGTATCACATGTTCATAAAGATAAAATCTCAAAATTAATTCATGATTTTTTTACTATAAAAATATATTTCACATACAATGCATGTGGAAAAAGTAAACATGGACTATCCCTTAATATTATTTTGAAAGTTGTTATGTCTTTTGGGTGTACTTGATCTATGAAACTTATGTTACTGGGGCAGTCTCTCTCTCTCTCTCTCTCTCTCTCTCTCTCTCAAGCGTGCGCGCGCACACACACACACAAGATCTAACAATATTTACATCTTCAAGTGGGGTTCCTCTTATCTCTGTTGTGAAGGAACACATATTTACTAATTACAATTGAATGACTATAGTTACAAGTCTAACTAAAAAAATTAAATGACTATAATTCCAACTAAAGAACCATTGCAAACCAAAACAACACAATGTGAGTGAGATACATGCCATAGGAATTGAAAGTCAATATTGAGTGTAAAGAGTAATATTTCAAATGAAGTTTAATATACAACTTCTTGTCGATCCCAAATCCTACCCAAGCTCAATAAACATGAGATTTTTTTTTTATAAGTGAAAAAAATTTTAAAAATTGAAAATGTGTTTTACAAATTCCTAATCTTTTGTATTTATTTTTATTATACATGTGAGTACTTTTTGTTTCATACATTAAGAAAAATAAAATGGCTAATTGAATTTATTAGTTTTAGTAGAATGCAATTTTACTTGGCCTAGAATGCATGTTAGAACATAAACATAATTATATAAATATGTTTATATATTCGTAGACATAAACATAATTAATCAGAAAACTTGGTATGGTATTTTTAACACATATTCATGTTTTATAAGTAACTAGTTGCAGACCCACACGATGCGTGGAAACAAATAATTATTTTGTTGTTATAATATAATATATAATTTGTTCTCTCTAAATTTTGTGGAAAATAATTTTTTCTCCCCAAAAATTAAACAATTTCTAAAATTATATTTTGTTTATCTATCTCAAAAAATATATCATTATTTTAATATTTGGATTTTTATAGTTGATATTATTCATTTTTTAGGCGGTCCGTATTTTTCTAAATTATGTTATTGTGCATTATGGTTTCCTAATTTTTTTATCTGTACAATTAAACTGTTTAAGTTTCAAATATATTATTCAAATTTCTAATTTTCTTAGAAGAGATTATTATTTTTATAATTTTTCTTATCCTAGGAGTAGCTTCGAACTATTAATTGGGTTTTATTTACTAATATAAATACATGAGATTGACACTACATATTTCTTAGACGTCCCTAAAAATATTTAAAATAATATGTAAAAAAAAGAGTAGACTTTATGTAAAAAATTGAACGCTTTAGTTTCTCAAAAAAAAAAAAAAAAAAAAAAATTGAACACTTCATCTATCAAATTGAAAGAAAACAATTTGTATAACCATATAAAGAGAACGTGATCGAACAAATAAAAATTGACTACATACACTTTTAGTTATTAAGATTAATTGCCTTTAACTGGACATTCATATTACATTTATTCTTACTACACTTTTGTTAAGCTTCACCATCCTCCACTTCATTATCTTTTGTATTATTTTTTTTTTTTGCTTTTAGTCTTTTAACAATATTAAATATATAAATATATTGACTTTACAAATTCACATTAGGCCATTTTAACTTTAACTATTCATGTACTTTAATTTTGATGTTATAAATTAATGAAAAATTAAAACAAAAATATTGTCTATACATATTCATCTTGTGTTGTTTTAATAGTCGATAATCAGATTCAAATACTTAGTCAAGATTATATTTTGATATAAATTCAAATTTTCACTTTCAAAATAACTGAGTATAGAGAAGATTTGTGAAGAAACAAAAAAACACACTATGAAATTGTATTAACCCAAAATAATGTTATAAAAAAAAATACAATGATTAATCAACCTAAAGTAAAATTGCAAGAAAGAATAAATGAATTATATATATACATATATATGAGTTGAGTTCAAATTACACCATTTTCATACCATTAATTCAAAATAGATCCAAAGTCTAAAAATACACTACAGGCCACATCATCAATTTTCTAAAATTAATTTTTTATCTCGTATTTCCCATTAACTTCAATAAATGCCCCTCTCAATTTCTCATAGTCTCTTTCCATTAGGGGTGGCAATTCGTGTTCGCATGTCGGGTTCGTGTCGTATCAAGTCATAAGTATTCGACTACATAGGTCAACACTAACCCGACATGTTTATTAAACAGGTCAAGATTCCTCAACCTAACACGACCCATTTATTAAACGGGTCAGTCGTGTAGACTTGTTTATCAAATTTTATCAAAATGAAAAATAAAAATTAATGAAAAAACAAACAAATAAATATTTTTAATACAAAATTCAGAACTAAGGAGTAATTGTATCACAAATAATCATTTAAAATTAAAGCATATCTCAATATCATAAATAATCAATCACAATATGTCAAAGAAAATAAATCACAACAACTAATAAGTTTATATACCTAGAGTTTGAAGGGTTTGTTGGTAAAATATCATTTAATTAAACGGGTCAGACAGGTTCTATGTGTTCAACACTAACCCAACCTATTTATTAAACGGGTTAGCCGTGTCAACTCGAATATGACACGAACCCGTTAAACCTCAACTCATAACTGCTAATTTCGTGTTGCGTCGTGCTGGGTTCGCGGGTCGTGTCAAATTTTGCCACCCCTACTTTCCATCTCCTTTTTCTCTTCAACTCAAACATACAGATCCACTATATTTCCATTTTTGCCGTTTCCTCAACCCTTCATTTTTTTAAGGTTCTAAATAATTCCTTTGCCACTTTTCGCTAAAGTATCAAATGGTATATATAAATCCATGAGAGGAGCCGGCTAATTTGCAAAATAATAGAATTTAAAGTTCTCTACATGTATCAAATAAAATTCTCAGCTCTATCTTGTGCTCACTTTTTTCTTTTTAGTGTTCGCTTTGATTTTTTTAAATGGACATAGAGAAGTTAGTCTTAGATTTTCTTCTTCAATAAACCCCTTTCCATCCGTAAAACTAACGCATAAATAATCATTTCCCATATATGCAAAGTCCACCAAATTTGGGAGAGAAAACAAATCAGAGATACAACAATTGACAAAGTTTTCAACCAGTACTCCCAAAACTTATTCCAATCAGCCAACCAAATTAATTAAAAAGAACGGAAAAAACAGCAGCAACAATAACAACAATAACATAAAAGAACCTAAAAGGCTAAACCAGAGACACCCATTAATCCTATGATCAAGAAAACAACCAGCAAAAACCAAAAATAGCAAACCTCATAATATGAAAAAACCAAAAATAGCAAACCTTATAATATTGACAGCATATTCGCTCCCACGTACACTCACCGTCACATTGCCCATTAAAACTAACCCACTATAAAAAATGCAACTCAAGAACAAGAACACAATTACAATTATTCTTCTAATACTTTTCTGATTCATAGGCTGTTTTCAAATTTGTTATCGCACTAAATTAATGTATAAGAATTATTTAAAAATAATAATAGATTAGATTACAATCAAAGAGAAAAAAAAAAAAAAAACTTAAAATACAAAATTACATTGCATCAACCAAAAGTAGAGTTCTAAAGCATACAAAAATTTATCAACCTAATGTAGAGATGCAAGAAAAATAAAAAATCAACCAAAAAATTAAGAGAGAGAGAGAGAGAGAGAGAGAGAGAGAGAGAGAGAGAGAGAGAGATAACCTTTTGTTTGTGTTAGGATATATATGATTGGGTGTTAGGAACATATGTTAACATTTTATGTATTAGTTAATCCTTTGACAAAACGCACTTTACTTGTATTTGGATAAATCTAGGATGTGTTTAATGCTTCAAGAAACAAGGTTTCAAGTTCAAGTGTTAAAGCCATGCAAGTCTGTCCAAGAATCAAGTGAGAAAGTGCTGGATTTTAAAGTTCGACAGCTAGTATCTATCGAGGTTTAAAAACTGCTGAAACTCGTGGCTCGACAGCTAGCTTGATAGATGGCTATCTATCGAGGTTTACAAAATTCAGTTTTTTAGGACTGTTTTTCATCCAATCCGTGAGTATGTGTTTGAGATTTCTTTTCTCACGACTCTAAACATATATAAGGATTATTTTAAGGGTCGTATCAAGTTGCATAACCAAGAGCACAATTGCACAAGAGCATAATTCCATAAGTGTAACAAGAAACCTAGTTTGCCCTAATTCTTGAAGAAACTGCTGTTTTTGTACACCGTAGAGTTTTGTGACCAAGCAACTTTGTGATCTTTATTAGTTGATGAACAGAAAAACTTTGCAGCCAACATCCTTGTCAAGTTGGTGATTAAGTTGCATATTGGGATCCGCGCATTTTTTGGTTAGTCACATACTGGGAGCTGTCCAATACAAGGAGAGATTGTTACTACAGAACAAGTTCAATTGGGTATTGGGGTAAGGGTTCAACTGTAGGTTGGTATAAGGTACTAGGATTCCTTTACTTGTAATCGCTTGTTTTGATAATAGTGGATTCTCGGGTGTAGTGACCTTAAAATCACCCGATGGAGTTTTTGCCGTGTAGGTTTTCCCCATTTATAAATAAATCACCATGTCATTTAACTTCCGCTGCATATTTAGTTATTTGGTGATTTGTTTGTGTTGCCACACTTATTGCATGTAATTGAATCTAATTAATTCACTTGGTTAATTAATTGGTTAATTCATCTCAAGGGGTTAATGCATTTTTGGCCTATTAGTTTGTGAGGAAAAACTATGCAAATAATGTGAAAGCTCGAAGTTGTGTGAATACACAAGAGCTTGTTTAGACCCCCAATTAAAAGTTACGGCTTGGTTGCTTTTACTCTAATTTAAACTAAGTGCGGAATAAAAATAAATGCGAGCGAACAAATAATAAAACTACTCTAAGCTATATTAATCAAATATAAACAATAAAGTGAAAGCTAAAAGAGTAGGGAAGAAGGATGCAAATACAAGATAACACTGAGACATGTTATCGAAGAGGAAACCGAAGAACTAGGCGAAACCCTCTCTGCCGCCCTTCAAGGGGTAAATCGATCCACTAGAGAATAAGTTGGAGTACACAAATAACAAAAGACCCTCCAAGCCTAGTCTACTCCATGTACTTGAGTCCTCCAAGCTCCTGCTACCAACTGACTTGACGAAGTATTGTATTCTCTAACTTTCTCGGATCACACAATTCAGCTCGATTACATTCGCCAACAATTGGCTTCTTCCAATACTTCCTAGTAGCACTAAAACATCACTTTACACTCAGATTGAGTGTAGTAAGTGTTTGAGCTATCAACCTCTCAAGGATTTAGATATGGAGAGGTAGGAGTAGAGGAAAACCACAAGGAAATGTGTAGATGATTGTGGGGATAACAATCTTTAACTCTCAAGGGTAATTTTTAGGGTTTTCTCTCTGAGGGTATATGTGGGTAATGGGGGTATATATACTGTGGGTAAAGACTTGGTGGAGCAGAAATGACAAAATAACAAAACAAAATGTTTCGCGAGTACTTTGCGAGAAGGTCTTACCCGTGAGACACTCGCGAAAACTCCAGCCTGTCATGACTCTTCACATTCCAGTCATGTGCTCATCACGTGGCTACTTCCCGGGTTAGCTTCTTGCGAAATCCATTTAATCTTCAATATCAGCTTGAGTCTTCACACTCTCTTTCATACACAACCTTTACAATAAAAATCCCACATAAATACAGGGAAAAAGTGATTGAATAGAATTACAATCAAGTTTGATATGGAATTAAAGCCAATACAAAATAGTTGTAAATAACAACTTTACATAATGGAAGAATGAATGACAAATTTATAGTAAAATGGTGTGAATAAAAAGAGATAAAAGAAGGGAAGATGAAGAGAAAGATGAAGAGTGATGTTAAAGTAGGGATGAGTGGGGAGATGATAGGGTAAGAGAGGGAGAAAGGCTGGACAAAGTCTAAATATTAAAAAAAAAAGAGTAAATGTTAATAAAGAATATAGAAAATTGGAAAGAAATGGGATAATGAAGTGGACTCTGATGTGGCTTAACTGGAGCGAAGTAACGATAAATGCTATGTTTTAGCTTTTAGATATATATATATATATATATATATATATATATATATATATATATATATATATATATATATATATATATATGTCCTTATTGGTAATACTACTATTATTTTGTCCTGTTCAATATCGCTTTTAATTTGTGTTAACGTAATGAAAATGATAAACCAGTATCTACAAATTAAAGACTTACATTTTCTTTTGCTTAACATATCACAATATATGTTATTCTTAAGTAAACTTCATTTAAGCCGAGATTTTTTTTTTTTTTCTACAAAAACACAAAATAAATAGAACAAAACAACCTCGCCAACCTGGACAGGGTGAATGGATTTCCAGTTGCAGTCGATGATTGAATTCCATGCAAAGCATCACGTAAACCAGCATTTGCTACCAGTAGGAAGGAAAATGAGATCTGAGTTTCAAACAGGAGGGGGTTTCACTTGGTGCTGGGAGTCCGTCTATTTCAGACGTGCACTTTTCTTGCAGCGGCATTGTGCAATGGCATTAAATATGAATGGACCTTGGTCTGACTCATCTCCTGAATGGACTGATAGGATGAAGCATAAGCTGAAGCACGTTCCACAAGATCATATTACATTGTTTCCGTATTATACAAGAGGAGTCTTATGTGGTTTTAGTTTTTTGAGTTTTATTTTTTCTTGAGTAAGTGTTTGGAGATAATTTAGATCATATTACATTGGACATAATTTGATTTTTTTTTTTTTACAAGATAATTGCATGAATCATGGTTAGGATTTTGCAACTATTTTAATTTGTTGTCTTTAGTGAAATCTTATTGCTAATTGCCTGAATTTCTACTTCTTGAACAGTCAAAAGATGGTATATTCCTGATGTCTTGGCAAGACTTTCAGATTCATTTCCGATCAATATATGTTTGCCGTGTATACCCCCCTGAGATGCGCTATTATGTTTATGGCCAATGGCGGTGTTACAGTGCTGGTGGGTGCCAAGATTATGATACGTGGCATCAAAATCCACAGCTCCGATTGTGAGCCAATGGACCAGATGCATCACTACCTATTCATGTGTTCATAACCTTAACTCAGGTATACTTAGAAATGAATCTTCACTCAATTTTGTATGTATAGAAAGACTAATGGTTTTCACCGGGTCATTTCCAACTTTTCTGTCATTTTCTGTATGTAGGGTGTGGTTTTCGAAATTGTCAATCCAGTCATGATTCTATGATGTGTTACATTGGAATGCGGATACTTAAAACCCATGGCTGCCGCGCTGCTCACAACATATACCTCCGTGAATCAGTTGGTGGGACGGATTATGTGAATTCTAGAGAAATATCATGTGAAATGGTTCTGGACCTTGATCCAAGGGGTTATACAATAGTGCCTACAACTATGCACCCTGGGGAAGAAGCACCATTTGTTCTTTCTGTCTTCACAAAAGCATCAATAAGCCTTGAAGCCTTATAGTACGCAGATGGCTCTTCATTTGGTTCTCTGTCCATCAGGCTGTGGGCATATCTGCAGAATTTTTGAATTGCTTGTGTTGTCCGTGGATCATGAACTCCTGAAGGCAGTTTTTGTTGGACCCCCTTGTCCACAGAATCACTAGGTAAGTTTCTGTCTTCTCTTTTGCCATATTATTATTGATTGGATTATTTAGACTCACTCTCACTAGCATATCCAATTCTTACCCAATAAAAGTACGAGTTTATTGAGGGATGGTGCATAATGTGTAGCAATGTGGGTATTTTTGTTGACTTCAGTACTGGACTTTAATTATAGGGTTTTTATTTTGTGCAGGTTGTATGATGTGATTCTTCGGTATGAGGATGGCCATCAAGTTTTCTATCCATCAGGCTAGTGCAACTCTAATCTTCATTCTTTCTGCAAGTTCACAACTTTAATGATATGATTCCTGAAAAACCTGCAGTGCATTTATCTGGACAAGAGGGTGTTCAAGAAATCTAGTGGCTCCCTAAGCCTGTCTCTTGGGTTATATGCTTCTTCTGCATGGCTTTGAAGAGGGTTCTTGGGGTTTTCTGTACATAGGTGGGTAGTGTAAGGAATATAGGGGGGGGGGGGGGTTGTAATAATGTAAATGATGGGAAAAAGAGAAAGTAAAAATAAAAAAAAAGAAGGAAAAATAAGTAGTAAATGCCTAGTTAATGGGGAATACAGAAAAACATTGTTAGCTGAGAAAGGGTTTCAGCTGCAGTTTGGAAAAGTGCTTTCTAATCGGAAAATATTTGTACAAATGTATGTTGTTTTAATATAATTCCCAATTTATTTTATTTTAATCTTATTTTATGGCCATTTTTGTTTCTCTTTTATTTTTAAATACCATTTCCTCTTCTATGAAGTAGTTTGATTTAAATGTTTCTTATCAAGGGGGTAAACAAGTCTTGTATTCTTCCCTTGGAAAAAGTTGACAAGGCATCCCATGTCTTATAAACCAGACTCTTCAAAAAACTAGAAAAGTGATGGATTTTAAGGTGTAGAAAGGAGATTGAACCAAAAAATACTTTTAATTGAGATCAATCAAACTGTGACTCAAATTTGGTCTATTCGGTCTAATTCAGTCTACTTTGATTCATTTCGATTCAATTAGGTGCACTTACTTAAAGATAGATTTTGGTTGAGAACATCTATTTTAAATATAAATTTATTAAAAAATATTGTTCTTAAACTCATTTCAAATTTTATTAAATTTGATTAATTTAATCCAAATTTGCTTTATATATATTTATTAGTGGATTCAAACACATTTCAAACTCATCTAGTTATTTATTATATTTTCCATAATTAGAAAAAGACTAACTTAACATTGCTTAATTAGATCACATTTAAACCTTAGAGCCACTATATTTAGTCATGACAAATGACATATATTGAGTAATATTGTAAGTCAATAAATATTTGTTGATTATGTACACTAATTACTATTACCATTTGTAATAGTCAAACCATTTAATAAGACTGCTTCCTGACTTCCTTTGCTCGGATTTACCCTTTGCTTTGCTTTGAGTAGGGCCATATGATTTTGTCTACAGATCCTAATTTAGAGTGAGTAGTACTCATAATCTCTTAAGCCTCTGTTCTATTATAAACTTGTGCTACAGATCCTAAAAAAATAATATTTTGCTTCAACTTAACAATTGGGCTTCATATATATATATATATACACGGCTTCGTTTGAATAAGTTTCCAGAAAATGAGAATGGTTGGTAGTTCCTTTTTAGCATTTATTCTTCATAGTAGTCAACTGTTGCAAAGGGGTGGACAGTGGAGTATCAGTGTCACAAGTATTGCAGACGGAAGGTCTGGGCTTTTTCTTTATTTGAATGTACTTAGCACAATTCGGCAAGATTGTAGTGCATGTGCTTTTCTTCTCTCTTTCATAGAATTTATTTTGTACTCATTCATTTCCCATTGTGTCTCTGTGTCATTGTTTCATTGTGCTGTTATTGTCAATACTTCACTTACTAGAACTCACTTTCACTGGTGTTCTATAAATGCTTTGCAGGAGGCATATTGTGACAATGACAATTGATGCTGATTTAGGAGATGCAACTTGTTTTGTGGACGGTGGTTTTGATGGCCACCAAACCGGGTTACCTTTGCATGTCGGTAATAGCATTTGGGAGCAGGGGACAGAAGTTTGGAAAAAATCGGTGGACTTTTAATTCTAGGGGAGTAGCAATTGAAGCACCTGAAATTTGAATAGTAATTCGGGTTTGATGGGTAGAGGATGGGTGGAAAGAGAGGGGGGACGCAATGAATTGAAGTAAGACTGTAATAGTAATTAAGAAAAAGAGAAGTGCGGAGAGAGTTGAAAATTTTAGCTTGTTAGAGCATTAGCATTGGGGTTTGCCCCCCAAGTTGCTATTTTACCCACCAAATTTACAAAACAAGCTCCAACCAGGTTGCTATATCTAAAAACATTTGCAATCCAGCTACTTTATACAACCCCACTATAGCAGTTACTTGCCTTTTTTAATTATTTTTTTCTTCTCACTTCCCCCTCTCCTCTCTCTCATTGGTTGCTTCCCTTTATTTGTCAACTTTTCTCCTCTCTCTTCCCTGTCTCATAAAGTAGTGTTTGTATTATTATATTTGATAGTTATATTATTTTTTTGAGTTGTATGTAAAAATAAAACCTGAGATGTAAGGTGAGTTGTAAAATGTGTTGATAAAATAGATAAGGTGGTGTTTGATAATGTAAAATAGATTTTTTTTAAAATTTATTTTTAATTTTTTATATATCCTCGGATACTAGTACTCTTAGAGTTCTTTCTAAAACATTCACATTAAAGGAGTTAAAAATTTTAGTTTTTAGCAACACAAAAACCAACTTTATCTATTTTAATACCTTACTTTACAATACACCTCATATCAAAAGTTTTATTTTTTTACTACTTCATTTAAATATTCTTTATTTAATATTTTATTTATTTTTTTATTCTTAGTCCCTCCTCTTTCTCTATCTTCTATTCTTCTTCTCCATCTCCTTCTCTTCTCTACCACCCATACCCACCACCACCAACCACCACAACTGGGTTTAAAAAAAAAAACAAAACATAAAACAAGAACCCACAACCCACTACTGGCTGCCACCACCACCACCATTGGAAAAGAACCATAAAACTTCAACCACAAACAAGAAAAAAGCAACCCGTCGGAGGAAAAAAAAAAACCCCAAACTTCAACCATTGCCAGCCACCACCACTACCGCTAGAGAAAAAAAAAACCCACAGAACTTTAACCACCATGAACCCACTATAACCCATTCCAAAATCAACCCGACCACAAACCCATGAACCCATAGTCGCTCACAACCACGATTGAACCACCAAGACCCACAACCACAATGGGGACTGCCATAACCCATAACACAACTGAGAGAGTGAGAGAAGAGAGAAATGAGAGATGATAGGAAATTTGAGAGTTGAGAGATGAGAGGAAATCCAGAGGCGTTGAGATCTTAGCGGGAGGTGAATAAAGAGAGAGATGTTGGGGGAGAGTGAGAAGGAAATAATTTTTAAATTTAAGGAAAATAGATGGTAGAATAAAAAATTAAGTTTTATGTTTAACTTGATACAGCTCACTATAGTTGATGATGAAAAACTCAGTAATCAGTGAGTTGAGTTTTAGTAATGATCACGAGAAGAACAAAGTTTATCCAAACAAAAACAGTGAAGGAAAGTTTGAGAAAGAGAAAGAAAATGCAAGAAAATGAGAGAGAGAGAGAGAGAGAGAGAGAGAGAGAGAGAGAGAGAGAGAGAGAGAGAGAGAGAGAGAGAGACCGATTTTGTATTGAATTATAGATAATTTTGGATAGATTACACAGATGCTCAATTGAGCTATTTATATACTACAAATCTAAGCTAATCACACTTAACTTAACTGCCCCAAATTATGCAGATTAAATCCTAGAAATTAGGGATTTAGTTGAGCTGAAGACAACAACTCCACGCGCCAACAGTAACAGATATTTTGAGCAAGGTGTGATGCGCACCGTTTTAGTAAGTAACAGAGGAAACCAATAAGTAAAACGGTGCGTTGGATAATACTCTCAAAACCATTAATGAAACGGTGCGTACTGGTTCGTTCTCACTATTCTTCTTTCTTCACAGGTCTGGTACTCTTCTTTATAGGTCTGGTATTGTGTTCAACAACTGAAAGCTAAAAATTTTAGATGTAGCAAATTTGATGTAGCAACTTTGATGTAGCTTGATTTTCATGATTTGAGTTGTTAAAATAGCTTTTTAACTATTTTCACATATTTGCTATGAATGCTCTAAATTAAAGAAGATAAATGTGTATAGACAAAGTATATGTGAAATTAAAACCATCTAAAGATGAATGTGTAAAAGTCAACTGGTTAATATATTTAATGTTATCATAAATTAGAGGAATAAATCAATAAATAAGAAATATGATGCGGTCAATGATGTGACTCAATAGGAATGTAGCAACATTAAATTTTGTACTTCTATATTTAAATATTATATAGATGTGTGTACTTTTTGTTTTACATGTTTTAGAAAAATAAAATCTCCAGGGTGGCTCTGTGGACATTTCTTGAAAGAGTCCAAATCTTTTGTTCCACTTTTCCTGCTTCACTCTATACTCCACCAATAAAAACTTGCCACGTGGTCACCTAATTAATTAAATACTACTATTAATTAATAACGGTAGCATTAATAAGTCAATAATGATAGTATTTAATTAATTAGGTGAACACGTGGTGGGTTTTTATTGGTGGAGTATAGAGCAAAGTAGGCAAAATGGGACAGAAGATTTTGATTCTTCTTGAAATGCAATGAGAGAGGAACATTGAATTCTGAGAACTAGAGTGAGGCTTCGTTAATGAACGGTGTGAGACTGAGACAGCGCAGAGGCTAGTGAGAGCTTGCAGAGAAACTGACATTAGAACCACCAAACCCAATTGAGAATTCAAGAAGAAGAAGAAGAAGAAGGAAATCTTTCTAAGAGGGGTGAGGGTGGCAAAGCTGTAGCTACAAGTTTTTGAGAACTAAGAAGCATGGTTAAAATTAACAGCTAAAGAGTACAACGTTGTTAAGTGAAATTTCTTTTTCGGATAAGGAATATTTTGTGTCTATGGGTGGGGGGGGGGGGGGGAATTGGCTATAGCAAACTTTTCTACCAATCAATTTCTCTCTCTCTCTCTCTCTCTCCCTCTCACACACACACACACACACATCTTTGGCTTGTGTGGTTAAGTAGTATTAAAGTACAATTTAGCATCATAAAAAAAAAGTACAGTTTGGCAGCTTGAACATTATAAATTTCTAGAAATATATGAACTTCTGGTTCTAATCCAATTATAAGTTTATTGCTGTGTTTGTTAGAATAGTTATTCAATTTTGTCATTGTGTGTAAAATTATGGAAAAAATGTTGTTTGTACACTTGCTATTACACGTTCCGTACACATTTCTTTTGAAATCATGTTTTCAATTGTGTTTAGAAAACACAATTTCAATTAAAATTAAAAAAGGGGAAATAGCATAATTTTAACTAAAATTGTGTTTTGAAAATATGATTTCATTCCCATGATTTCAGTTAAATTAGCAATTATAATTCAAAATCAAGATGTCACAATAAAATAAAGTTTTTTTTTTTACTCTTTAAGTTTTGGATTGTTTTCATTTTGGCATTTATGTTTAATTGATTTTCATTTACCTTTTACATTTCAAAATTTTCATTTTCATAAGGACCAAAGTGAAAATTTTGAAATGTAAATAGCCAATATGAAAACATAATCAAACAAGAATGGCAAAATTAAAATTTCAAAACACAAATCAAAATCAAAATAAGCCCAAAATGTAAGGGCTGAAAGTGTAACTTACTCGTTATCTTTACTAGTATGCAAATTTACATAACATGCAATGTATGTGAAAACATAAACATGACTATAAATATGTTTATGTGTGGAAAACATAAACATGACTATAAATATGTTTATGTGTAGAAAATATAAACATGACTTTCAATATCTATTCGTGTTTTAATTTGATGTACTTATTTGGAATAACATTGTTGTTTTCACCTGTTTAATAGCACTTCAATTTGAGTTTATGTTTGGAAAATAGTAGACTAGTACATATACATATTAAAAACTTTCATTTTTCTTTCTCCTAACATATCACAATATGTGTTGTTTCCATGGAAACTTTATGCTATACAGTTGGCTTCTACAAATCTACCTTGATATTGGCAACAACTAACATAATTAAAAATATGTCGTTGGAATCTAGAGTCAACTCCAAGTGTAAAAAAGATTCTACTTTCTGTTGAGGCTTAAAAACTTATATGATCCCAAAACCACACCCAAGGATAGCAATCTTGAACATTTCATTAAATTTAGTAGCCACAATGGAATAAATTAAATTTGAAATTGTATTTTGAGCTCAAAATTAATGTATTTATTTATTTTGTACGTGAGTACTTTTCGTATCACACGTTCAGAAAGATAAAATCTCAAAATTAATTCATGATTTTTATTACTATAAAAATATATTTTACATACAATGCATTTGGAAAAGGTAAACATGCTTAGTAAGATGCATAAGTGAGGTACCTTGCAATTAGAGAACCATCCAAAACAACACAACGTGAGTGACATACATGCCATAGAAATATATAGTCAATACTAAGGGTAAAATGTAATATTTCAAATTAAGTTTTAAATACAACTCGTTGTCGTTCCCAAATCCTACCCATGTCCAATAAACTTGAGAAAAAAAATTATTAGTAAAAAATAAACTAAATAATTGAAAATGTGTTTTACTTACTCCTAATTTTTTATATTTATTTTTATTATGTATGTGATTACTTTTGTTCCATATGTTAAGAAAAATAAAATGGCTAGTTTAATTCATTATTCATAGTTGTATGAAAATTTACTTGACGTGCAATGCATGTGAGAACATAAATATGTGATTATACAAATATGTTTATATATGTGTAAACATAAACATAATTGATCACGCTCCTTGTCATGATATGTTCAACACCTATTCATGTTCTAAATGTAATATCCTTATTTGGAATACCATTATTGTTTTGTTTATGTTCAATATCACTTTCAGTTTGTGTTTATTTTTTGAAAATGGTAAACCAGTATCTACAAATTAAGAACCTAAATGACACGAGTACTTCTTGTTTTACATTAATGGTCAAAATGAAACAAAGCCCAATTATAAGAGTTGAAAGTGTAATATATTCATTGTTTTTATCCTATATGAGTACTTCTTGTTTCACATTTGGAAAAAAATATCCAATTTAATTCATGATTTTTACTAGTGTGGAAGTTTTCTATTACAAAAAATATACACGTTGAAAGATAAATGTAAACCTAACCATACTAATGTTATATATGTGTCATGTGTGGAAAATAAAAAACTTGTCCGTCGATCATTATGGTTTGTCTAATATCTATTTGTGTTTTAATTGTGATGTCTTTATTTACAATAGAATTATTGTTACGATTTGTTCAACTTCACTTTTAAGACATGTTTATATTGGGGAAATGGTAAATCAATGTTTGCAAAATACTTGCAGTTTATTTTTCCGAATACGTCACTATGTAATGTTTTCCAAACAATCTTACTTCAAGCAATAGTTCATTAAATGAAAAATTCTCCATATTTCATTTTTATTATTGGGTTGGTTTCTTAATTTTATAAAATAAAGTTCTTAGTTTCTCATGACAATACCATTTGTTAGCTAACACTTTGTTAGGTTTAATGATTGATGCTCTTTCTTTTTTCTTTTTTCCTTTCTGTCTCATCTAAAAATCCATTAGAAGTTTCTTAAAAAAAAAAAACCAAGTGAACAACTGATTCCTTACACTACACATAGGTGGGTAGTGTAAGGAATGTGGGGGGGGGGGGGGGTGTAAATCATGTAAATGATGGGAAAAAGAGAAAGTTAAAAAGAAATAGGAAAAATAAGTAGTAAATGCCTAGTTAATGGGGAACACAGAAAAGCATTGTTAGCTGAGAAAGGATTTTAGCTACAGTTTTGAAAAGTGCTTTCTAATCGGAAAATATTTATACAAATGTATGTCATTTCAATATAATCCCCAATTTATTTTGTTTTTAATCTTATTTTATGGCCATATATATGTATCTTTTCTTTTTAAATACCATTTCCTCTTATATAATGTTGTTTGATTTATATGTTTCTTATCAAGGGGGTGAACAAGTATTGTATTCTTCCCCTAGAAAAAATTGACAAGGCATCCCATGTCTTATCAACCAGAATCTTCAAAAAACTAGAAAAGTGATGGATTTTATGATGTAGAACGGAGATTGAACTCAAAAATACTTTCAATTGAGATCAATCAAGTTGTTACTCTAATTTGGTCTCTTCGGGCCATTTATGTCCAATGTGGTCTATTCGGTCTAATTTAGTTTATTCGGTCTATTTTGGTCAATTTCTGTCCAATTTGGGTTGGGAGTACCTACTTTAAGTATGAATTTATTAAAAAAAAGACAAATTTTAGTTACAAAATTAGTTGTGGCCTACGATTATAATCTTACTCAATATATTTTTACTGGAGGTGAATTTTGAAAAATCTACCATTAGATTACATTTTTTTTTTATATACTCCATACTTGCAAAATTTCTAGAAAATTGAATATTAATAGCTATGTTATCAATAAAGTATTTAAATTGTAGGCTTTTGTTGTATAAAATTATGCATAAAATATAAGCCTATAGATCATATAGTAAATAATATCCAATTGACAAAAAATTTGATATGTGTATTAGGAGTGTAAAGAACATACAATCCAATGATTAGATTTTCAAAATATATAGTAATGTTTATTTAATTGAATAAGGTTGTAGCCTTAGGCAACAACTAATTTGGTTGCTAAACTTTGTCCCAAAAAAATTATAAATCTTAAACTCATTCCAAATTTTATTAAAATTGAATAATGAATCCAAACTCATTTCTAACTCATCTGATTATTTATTTTATTTTACTTAATAAAAAAAGAGACTAACTTAACATCACTTATATTGTTAAGTTCTAAAACACGATATTTAGTCATGAGACACGACATATATTGAGTGATATTATAAGTCTATAAATATTTGTTGATTATGTATACTAATTACTATTACCATTTGTAATTGTTAAACCATTTAATAAGATTGATTTCTGTGCTCGGATTTGTCAGAGTGAGTGTGTTTCAAACACTAAACATTTGTTTTGTGTCCCACATTGGTTAGGAATAAATCTTGTTATGAGTTTATAAGACTTTGCACATCTTAGGTGGTAAGTTGGAACATAATGGGCTAGGTGTTGGCTTGGGCTTGGGCTTGGGTTTGTTAATTGATTCTTGGGCTGCACCTTTCCTCTTACTTTCTGTTAGCCCAAATTTGATTTGATTTTTGTTATGTCCGTTGGGGAGCTTCTGAGCAGCCTGTTGGGCATTTAATATATAGCCCGTTCGGCCATTTATTGTGCTACCTGTTGGTGCAGCCCAACCCTCCCATCGATTAGTTTATAAACCCTACTAAACACACTATTCATTACATATTCTTCTCATCTTCTCCAGCCATAGCTCTCTCTGCCTCTCTGTTCTGTTCTTTTTTTTTTTTTTTTGTGGCTGCACAGAAATTTTCTGCAAAGAAAATTTCAGCTTCATTTTTCTTAAGGAAAGGAAAGACAAGTAAGGTTGTTCCTAGTTCTTCTTGCTTGAGTGTGTGATCAACTTGAAGAAATTACTATAGTCTAATCTTAGGGGGTTGTTCGGCTAAGAGAGCCATTCACACCGAGTTCTACTCTGGGTGGCACGAATCAACCTTTAAAGACAACGCATTTTGCGTGATTCTATAGTTTGTGAGATCTTTCTAACTCTATCTATTTATTTTTGTCATTGCTAAATTTTTAGGGTTTATATTGTTGAATCAAAACTTGTTTATTTAGCCATATTTTCCAACAATTTTAAAGGTTGACATTTGTGCTTTAAAAATGAAGAAACAAGTTGTTGATTCTCTTAAGGTTATTTCGGAAATTACAAAGCTTGAGGCTTTTGATGGAAATAATTTTAAGCGTTGGAAAGAAAGGGTTTTGCCCATTTTGGAATTTACCGAAATTGACCTAGTTCTTTATGAGCCTAAACCCAAAGATGATTCTAAAAATATAGCAAAGTGGGAAAAAACAAATAAATTATGTGTTCATACTATTAAGTGTGGTTTATCTAACAAGTTGTTTGATAATTATTGTCATTTTACTTGTGCTAAAGATTTATGGGATGAACTTAATGGTCGTTATGGGTTTGAGGATGAGGGTGCTAAAAAGTTTGCTATGGCTAAATTTATGTCTTTTCAAATGGTTGAGGAAAAAAGTGTTTCTAGCCAAATTGAAGATTTTAAAAAATTAGTATCCGACTTAGCTAAAGAGGGTGATGTCTTACCCAAGAGGTTTGTGGCTCATGGCCTTGTGTTTAAGTTGCCGGACTCTTGGAAAGAGTATAAACACCGGTATAGCCACCATAGAACCTATTTGAATCTTCAACAAACTATCGTTGATATTCAAATTGAAGAAACAAATAGGATGTCGGAAAAGGTTTCTAGAGCTAAGGAATTTACTTCCAAGGCTAATGTTGTAGAGGGAGGACCCTCTAGACCTCCACAACATAATAAGAAACATGATTTCAAAGGAAAAGAAAAATTTCATAATAAAAATGGCCCAAATCCTCAAATCCAAAAGAAAAAGGGTAATTGTTTTATTTGTGGCAAAGTAGGTCATTATGCGGCAACATGTAGGGTAAGAGGTAACTTTAACAACAGTAAGAACAACAACAAAGGCTCTACATCAAATAAGGCAAATGTGGGGCAAACCGAAGAGATCATTGTGGCGGTGGTGTGTGAGGCACACTTGGTGACAAAAGTGAAGGGATGGGTAGTTGACTCGGCTTGCACAAGACACATTGGTGCAATCAAAGAGGAGTTTAGTTCCTACACTCCTATGGGAGTTTAGTTCCTACACTCCTATGGTGGAAGGCACCGAATGTGTCTATGTTAGGGATAATAGGTCCGTGCTGGTGAGTGGTAAAGGGAAGATACTCTTGAAGCTAACTTCCGGTAAAACTCTTTCACTCAATAATGTCCTTCATGTACCTCACTTTAGACATAATCTCATTTTGGTACATTTACTTGGTAAGGCCGGTATTAAAGTTTTATTTGATGGTGGCATAGTTACTTTAACTAAGAATGAAGTCTTTGTTGGTAAGGGCTATGATGATGAAGGTCTTTTTGTACTTAATGTTGATCAAGTTATTAATGAAGTGGTTCATCTTCTTGTGCTTACTTAGTTGATTCCATTGATGTTTGGCATGGTAGACTTGGACATGTTAATCTTGGCTATATAAAGAAAATGAAAGAATGTGGAATTATTAACTCACTAAGTGAAGCAAATATAGAAAAATGTGAAATTTGTGCCAAACTAAAATCACCAAGAAACTTTGTAAATCCATAACAAGAGAAACCGAACTTCTTGGATTGGTACATAGTGACTTGGGTGATTTAAAACACACCATGACTAGAGGTGGTAAAAGATTTTATGTGATCTTTGTTGATGACCACTCTAGATTCACTAAAATTTATTTACTAAGAACTAAAGATGAAGCTTTGGAAATGTTTATAAAGTATAAAAGTGAAGTTGAGAACCAAAAGAATAAAAGAATTTAAAGACTTAGAACCGATAGAGGTGGTGAATATGAGTCTAATCTTTTTAAGGAATTTTGTGAACAAAATGGCATAATACATGAGGTAACTCCACCTTATTCATCAGAATCTAATGGAATAGCCGAAAGGAAAAATAGAACTCTTAAAGAGATGATGAATGCTATGCTTATTAGTTCCGGGCTATCTTCCAACATGTGGGGGGAGGCCATTCTTTCGGCTTGCCATATTCAAAATAAGGTACCTCACAAGAAAACCGGTAAAACTTCTTATGAACTTTGGGAAGGGCGTAAGCCTAACTTGGAATACCTTAAAGTGTGGGGGTGCTTGGCTAAGGTCATGCTACCCGTGCCTAAAAGGAGAAAGCTTGGTTCTAGAACATGTGATTGTGTGTTTATTGGTTATGCTTGCAATAGTTCATGCTATAGATTTCTTGTCATCAAAAGTGATATATTAGAATCATACACTATTATTGAATCCGAAAATGCCATATTCTTTGAACATGTGTTTCCTTTGAAAAATAAGGAAAAAGTATTGCATGATTCTATTGAAATCTCTAATGACTTTGTTGATGATGCGCAAGAAATAAGAAAGAGCAAGCGAGCTAGGAAGGAAAAGGATTACGGTAACGATTTCCTTGCCTATGTTGTTGAAGATGAACTTGTAAGTTACTATGATGCAATTAAATCCATAGATGCACCTTTTTGGTTGGAAGCAATTAATAATGAATTAGAATCTATTATGTCTAATCATACTTGGGAATTAGTTGAGCTTCCACCCAAAGTTAAACCTATTGGTTGCAAATGGGTGTTTAAAAGGAAATTAAAACCGGATGGAACAATTGATAAATTTAAAGCTCGCTTAGTAGCCAAGGTCTATAAGCAAAAACATAATGTGAATTATTTTGATACTTATTCTTTGGTTACTAGAATTGCATCTATTAGAATTTTATTTGTTATTGCTTCTATTTACAAACTTGTAGTACATCAAATGGATGTTAAAACTGTTTTTCTAAATGGTGATTTAGAAGAAGAAATTTATATGGAGCAACCCGAGGGCTATGCAGTTCTTGGATAAGAACATAAAGTTTGTAAGTTAGTTAAATCTTTATATGGTTTAAAACAAGCACCTAAACAATGGCATGAAAAATTTGATAATGTTATGCTTACACATGGGTATGTAATCAATGGTGCAGATAAATGCATATATAGCAAGTTTATTGATAATGAAGGTGTTATTATATGTTTATATGTTGATGACTTGCTTATATTTGGAACTAGCCTTAATGTTGTGCATGATGCTAAATGCTTTCTTGTCTCTAATTTTGATATGAAAGATTTGGGTGAGGCAAATATAATATTGGGCATCAAGATCCTTAGGGATAATGATTGCATTACACTATCACAATCTCACTATGTAGAGAAAATTCTTAAAAAATTTGAACACTTTGATATGTCACCTTTGTCTACTCCTTTTGACTCAAAGGTGCATTTATTTAAAAATCGTGGTGATAGTGTTTCACAAGATAAATATGCACAAATCATTGGTAGTTTGATGTTTTTGACGAACTGTACTCGCCCTGATATTGCATATGCTGTTGGTAGATATACTCATAATCCTAGTATTGAACATTGGGATGCAATATCTAGACTACTGAGATATTTAAAGGGTACTTTTGATTATGGTTTGTCATATTGTGGTTATCTTGCTATATTAGAAGGATATTGCGATGCTAATTGGATTTCTGATACAGATGAGGTAAAGTCCACTAGTGGATATGTGTTCACACTAGCTGGAGGGGCTGTCTCTTGAAAATCATCCAAGCAGACTTGCATTGCGAGATCCACCATGGAATCAGAGTTAGTAGCCTTAGAAAAGGCTGGGTCCGAAGCCGAGTGGCTTAGGAGTTTGTTAATTGATATACCATTGTATACTAACTCTATTGACTCTATTTGCATACATTGTGATTGCCAGGCTACCATAGCATGTGCTAAGAACAAAATCTATAATGGGAAAAGTCGACATATCCGATGGAGGCATAATATTGTGAGGCAACTCATTGATAATGGTGTAATGTTCTTGGATTTTGTGAGGTCAGAAAGGAATTTGGCCGATCCTTTGACCAAGCCACTAGCAAGAAGGCTGGTGATTAAGACATAGAGGGGGATAGGACTGATACCCAAATTGTGACACTATGGCCAATGCCCAACCTCTATGATGGGTGATTCCACACAAGGGGTTAAATGGGTAGAGGCCATTTGTGGTCCATATGGGCATTGTCAGTTATTATGTATTCCGTTATCTCATTGAGGAGATTAGTGATGAGTCCATCCCTATGGTGTGAGACAGTGCTAAGTTGCAGATTGTTGGAGGTTGAGCTATAGCTCTTAATGGATCCATAGTCCCTACCTGTTGGGATGGGGTGTACTGCACACACTCTTGATAGATGCCACCTATGTGGGAGTGGAAGTTGTGCCGCTTCCTATGAGACTTGGGTAGGTCTCTAGAGCTCTCAAGAAACCTAGTGGCACATGACCTGTACAAGGCGCCAACCCACTTATGGAACAACCTTGGTAAAGAAAGGTATGTGGGTGGTAAGTTTGGTTATCTAATAGCTTGGTTAAAAGAGTCTAACTCCACCATTGTCTAGTAGTTCCTACTTTTTTATCCTAAGTATGGTTAAAACCTTAGAGTACCATATTGATGCATGCCTTCTTGAGTTTATTGCCTTTCCTAGTCTAGTGTTTGTAACATGTAGGGGATTGTTAGAGTGAGTGTGTTTCAAACACCTAACATTTGTTTTGTGTCCCACATTGGTTAGGAATAAATCTTGTTATGAGTTTATAAGACTTTGCACATCTTAGGTGGTAAGTTGGAACATAATGGGCCAGGTGTTGACTTGGGCTTGGGCTTGTTAATTGATTCTTGGGCTGCACCTTTCCTCTTACTTTCTTTTAGCCCAAATTTGATTTGATTTTGTTATGTTCGTTGGGGAGCTTCTGAGCAGCCCGTTGGGCATTTAATATACAGCCTGTTCGGGCATTTATTGTGCTGCTAGTTGGTGCAGCCCAACCCTCCCATCAATTAGTTTATAAACCCTACTAAATACACTATTCATTACATATTCTTCTCATCTTCTCCAGCCATAGCTCTCTACCTCTCTGTTATGTTCTTTTTTTTTTTTTTTTTGTGGCTGCATAGAAATTTTCCGCGAAGAAAATTTCAGCTTCATTTTTCTTAAGGAAAGGAAAGGCAAGTAAGGTTGTTCCTAGTTCTTCTTGCTTGAGTGTGTGATCAACTTGAAGAAATTACTATAGTCTAATCTTGGGGGGTTGTTCGGCTAAGAGAGCCATTCACACCGAGTTCTACTCTGGGTGGCACGAATCAACCTTTAAAGACAACGCATTTTGCGTGATTCTATAGTTTGTGAGATCTTTCTAACTCTATCTATTTATTTTTGTCATTGCTAAATTTTTAGAGTTTGTATTGTTAAATCAAAACTTATTTATTTAGCCATATTTTCCAATAGGATTTACCCCTTCACTTTGCTTTTAGTAAGGCCATATGATTTTGTCTACATATCCTAATTTAGAGTGAGCAGTACTCAAGATCTCTTAAGCCTCTGCAATATCGAACTCTTGCGACAGCAGCTTAATTGTCTCTATCTTGCGATCTTGGCTGAAATGGGTTTTGATTTGCTTTTAGGTTTAGTGATTTGGAGATTTGGGTTTGGGTATAGGGTTGAAAAGAGGGATTTTTCATTTGAAGGATATGTTTCTTCACACTTTGCTGACGTGGTTTAGCCTTTCTGCCAAGGGCAAGCTTTTTTTTTTTTTTTGTTCTTAGCCTTCTGTCTTCACTTTTTTCAGAAAATTGATGCTCTTTAATGCATCTAATTACATTTGTCATGTCAGCTATTCTCTCATATATGGTCGCATTCTGCTGGAAAATTTATATAAAGATTCTAACTATTACTGCTGATACGATATGGAGTATGCATTCACATAGCAAAAGAAGGAAAAACATACCTGCATTATCTGTTTTGGTTCTTGAAAAACCTTTTAGCAGATTTTTTGAAGGCTTTAAGTAATCTTTCAACTTTCAAGAGATGTCTTGGTGGAAACTTATCAGCCAGCTTAAAGGCATAAATTAACCTTATAGCCCTAGGGAGCTATTTACTTTCAAAATTTTTTGGATTGAATTTTGGAGTTTTATTTAATTTTTGAATTAATTAAGTTTATTGAGATTTGTAACATTAGCAAGTTAATCATGTATATAAATTCATGTTCCGTGGAACTGGATTTTACTAACTACAATGAGCCTTAATTGTGACTAGTCATTTTGAGATATAGTACAAATGTGACTAGCTCTTTTATTTGGGTTATTACAAAAATAGCACGAGTTTGCAACTAATAATAATAATAAAACTAGTTCTTAAAAGGTAGGAAGGTCTTTCCACCCATAAATTCTTGTAAAGCTTCTGGAATCTCAACACCACCCTCCCTCTGGTAGTTCCCAATAATGCAGCACATGGTCCTCTCTGTTGCTATGAGAGTAGAGTTCAACTAGTGTACATATTTCTTTGTCTGCTCATTGCTCTGCAACAACACAAAATAAAAGCGGGCTAACAGTCATAAATTTGAAAAATCCATATAATATAAAGAAGTTGAATGCAGTTGATGCTAAAATCATGAAATCCGAAAGGAAAAAGGTGGAGTTCATGTCGTGTCGAGGTAAGGTATTCTCGATTAAATGCCTCAACCTGAACCCAACCCATTTAATAATTGTGCTAGAGCTCTTCAACCCTAACCCAACCTATTAATGAAGCAGGTTGACACAATCTGACCCACTTGACACGCTTAATAAACAGGTCGTGTTAAGTTGACACAAATGTGACATAACCTATTTTAACCCATTTAATATTAAATATAACATTCATATAGAAATAAGTTGTCCTTACATCTCAAAATTAATGCATACACTTCAAGTTTTCAATCCACATTCAAAATAACATAGTTTAACAAAAATATAAGGCCTGTTTAGTAGCGGTTTTCAAGTATTGTTGTTCAAAATGATGTGAAATATGTTATCTAAAAAGTATTGTGAAAACACATATTTAAAATACTCATGAAGTAAAAAATGTGTTTGATACCGTATTTCAAATAACATATTTTAAAATATAAAAAAACATAATCGTATATTTGGTATGTGTACATGTTTTTAGAAAAATCTACCGCAAACCCATGCAATGCATGAGAATAAATAATTATTTCATATTGTAATATCATGTATAATTTTTTCTCTAGAATTTGTTGAAGATAATTTATTCTTCTTAAAAATTAAACAATTTCTATTCGGTCTAATTTGGTCCAGTTAAGTCTACCTCGGTGCTATTTGGTCCATTTGACCAATTTCAATCCCCTTCAATCCATTGTAGACTAATTAGACCTTAAATTGATTTTTTTGAAGATTTTCTTTTTAAAAGTTAAGCTCAAAAATTCATTTTTTTAATAAAAATTTTTGAGTTGAAAAATATGAAAAATGTATTATCTTTAAGCTTAACTCTTGTTAATACCCATTTTTGCAAATCCGTACTCGAAGGCTCACTAAGAAAAATAGGCCCAAGTTGACTCAAGGAGATGAGTTAAGGCATAGAAATTGGGTCTTGTCCCAAGGGCCCGAAGAGAAAAGAAATTAAAAGTGTCAACAAGCCCAACCCAATATAGCAAACCCAAGAAGTCCATGAGGAGGAAATCCCAATAAAAAGTAAGGCCTAAAAGCACGCCAAAAAGACCAAAGAAACAAAGAAAATAGATAAAAATTTAGACTTATGTTGTAGCTAAAATTTATCCTACAATTTATTGACATGTTTGGAAGCATAAAGGGCCTATTAGAAATGGAAAATGCTAAAGGTATCATACAAAGCTTACAACTTGACATGGCAATGAATGTGATTGGTGGGTTTTAACACCTCATAACTGAATTTTGAATTGTCTCTAACTATTAGTGCCAAGTTAGTTTGTTTAAATGATAAAGATTACTTTTAATGAAGTTAAAATTGTTTAATTTTTTATGCCTTTGTGTCAAATGTTCTTAAAGCAACTAAACATAAAGACGAATATCATATTTTAAATCTATTAATTATTATTACATCAGGCCTACTCTAACAAATATGTCGAGGATCCATAGTCAACCCAAAATTTTGAGACTAAAGCTTTATTTGTAGTAGTTGATGATGATGAAGAATTGATGATAAAGTATAGTCTTATAGAGGAAAATTCATCCATATCTAACAGGTGATGAATTTAAATTATTTGGACTAGCAGACATATGTATTACAACACCCTCCAAGTTTTTGTTCAAAATATTTCCAATAAATTGTTTGTTTTTAACCTAGTTTCATTAACACACTCAAAATTGCTGTTGATAGAGGATTCCAGTTCAGTAAACACAAATAAATGGGAAGTGATAAAGAGTTCGTATGATCTACCTTTTTCTGTCCATATCGCGTTTCCATTCTTCTTGCCTGATAGTCTGTACAGTTTGAACAGGACACCAGCTCTCTGTAAGTCTGAGATGCAGGAAACCATGCCTCCAAATCATACTTCTTTGAAGCTACATCATTCAGAGCACCAAAAACGATAGAAACAACTTGATAGGGGAGGTTTAGCTGAAACATGGAAAATTAAATTAGATTCAGAGAGCGAAAAGCAGGAGGAAAATTAAATTAAATTAGATTCATATATAGGACCTCATGTTTCTCCTACATGAAATGCGGAGAGGAAAAGAGTCCACCAATACACAAAGTATACCACTATGTCTTGACTTAAACACAAATTTCCATGCAAAATACCCAAACATATCCGCATTCTTAACTTGGAAAGAGATAGATATTGACCATCAAAAATTGTCCTTGGATCACCGATATCATGTGGCATGCACAAAGCTAACCTCCTCATTAATATCCTACTCAAGGAGTCTTAAAACATAAGGAAATTAAAAATGATGAAAGGAAAATTCAACACACCATCTTGTAGAAATCTTCAGAGTTTTTGATCATTTCCTCATGCATAGCCCAAGATTCATCATTATCAGGGTTGGTAATACAAAACTGCTCCACCTTCTCAAACTGATGAACTCTGAATATTCCCAGAGTATCTCGACCATGTGCACCAGCCTCTTTACGGAAGCAAGACGAATATCCAGCATACCTAGGGAAAAATTGAATTATTTATGAGCAAAAGGCTACTTTCTAGTCATAGGAACAAGCTTCAGGAAGAATATTACAACCTTATTGGTAGCTCAGAAGGATGGATCCAATCTTCCAAATGATACGCACAAAGCGGCTGTTCAGCAGTAGCAATCAGATATTTGTCATCTCCCTCACCTGTTACCTATTAAATGACAACCACTTCAGTTAGCTCATGTACCTGTACACAAGATGTAGGAAAAGAAATTGAATGAAGATTTTATGATGTCAGACCCTCCCAGGTTCCCACACTTTCTCACCCATTTTCTTTTCTTGATAATTACTACCATTAAAAAAGAGTGCGTAAAAAGTACATAAGAGGTCACAAAAGTTAAAACAAGAACAGAGAAAGAAGAAAAGCAAAAAAAATTGCTAGAAACCAAAAAGTCAAAGAAAGAAAGACAAGGGAATATTTTCAACAATTTAAAAATATTACCTTGTAAAGCTCTTCATCAAATTGTGCTAATTGAGCACACCTAGCCATGACCTCTTTTCTCATGAAGAATGGAGTATGCAATAATGTATGTCCCCTTTTCTCCAAAAAATCAAGACCAAAGTTAATAAGAGCTTGATTAAGATGCACGCCATCTCCTTTCAAATAGAAGCCTCTGCCTCCAGCTATATTGGCACCTATAGTTCACGCATATTGGGGATAGTAATTAAACCAAATTAACATCATCTTGAGCTAACACAAGCATATATCTGTTGAGATTGTTTTAGTGATACAAAGCCTAGCAAGTTGTCTACAAAGGAGTAATAAATACAAGCAGTAGAAGTGAAAGGACAATAATATGTGTAAAGATACTTGGAGCATATCAACTTTACTTATTTATAGAAGTACAGATACTAAAACCTGAAAACTGATCAAGCTAGGACGAATAACTTCAGACAATTCAACCTAGATATAGGAGCCTTTCTACTTATTTAGTTTTTTCTAGTGGCTATAACAATTGAGTCCATGTGGAATTTTTGAAACAAGCAGTGGCAGAGTCACATTGGGACCAAAGGGGGCCATGGCCCTAAAATTACATATAACTTTAAATAAGATAAGAATCTAATTAGTGATACTATACATACATATATATATATATATGTGTGTGTGTGTGAATAAGACATGTAGAATTTTGAGATGCACAGCTATTTTAACAATTATCTAACAAATAAAGGGGGAAAATATAATTTTATCCTAACACTTCTAGGGCTTAATTACTTGGCACCACATCACCACATAGTTGCAGACATTTTTCCACATAGGTGTCTCTCTCTCCCTATCGCTCGCTCTCCCTATCTCTCCCTCGCTTTCTTGTCTGACTGCTTCTATCTCTGGCATGGTGTCTCAACTCTCATCCTCTCAAACAGCTCAACTCTACCTTCTTCTTTCTTTCTTTCTCTGTTTTTCTTTACTCAATGTTCCGTGATTTACCATGTAAAGTGTAGCAAAGCTTTTGTTTTGTGTGAACATTGAATAAATACTGTAGCAAACTAGACATAAGACAACCAATCACGTGTATGGTTAAAATTTTTTCTACAAAAGCAATTGTGTTTGCAGTACCTATGTAGGACCTTTGATTGTGGAGCATATTCAAGCATTCCCAGTCCCACTTTTCCCGGTACAGAGGTACTCTTCTTCTCTTTTCTTTTTTCCATTATTTTATTAGCATATATTTATTTTCATTAAAATTATCAATATATCATATAACATTATAATTTATAAATGTAGCTGATTAAAATATACTACTATTTATCATTTAATTTATAGATAAAAATAATATAACATGTATTTGGTTGTGCGTACTTGTATTTTATTATACGTTTTTTATTCATTGAAGTTTGAATGATTTTTTGTCTTTTAATTAGCAATCTTTAAATTATTAGTATTTTTTTTTATTATCTTAATTATTATACTTTGCCTATTTCATGGTTGATTAAAGACATATTAAATCTTTTTGTCAATTTTGCCTCATGATTGTTTAATTTTAATTAAATACACTTTTTGTAGCATATATTGAATTATTAACTTGTATATTAATTATTAAATTGTATGTACATTACTATTTTAGATTTTATAGTGAAAAGTTAGTCGTCTAATTTTATGTTCGGCGCCCAAAGATAAATATGTGGCTCCACCACTGAGTAGGGTCCTTCTCTTCTTGCCTTACATGGTCACCATCCAAGACCTTCTTGTCAAATCCTCTATGAACAGCTCACATGCCTTAGAAAAAACAATTGGAGCCTCTGCAGATATCATCATGTTCACGTTGTCCACCCAGACTTCTTCATGATTTTCTTTATCCTTGCCAATGGCAACAAGTGAGGCCCGATTCTCAACATTCCTGAATATGTTGCAGCTTGCCTCATCTTCTTACAATTTTAGCGTGTTTTATTTTGGTCTACAAGTTTGGATATTGAAGTTATATTTATAAGAGAAATTAACGTGGTAAAAGAGGTTTGCATGAAGAAGCTAGAGGAGTATTGCTGGCCTGACCTCAACGACAATTAATAAATAATCATTTTGTATAAATTATTATTATATAATTAAGACGATTCATTACGCATCTTGCTTCCTTCAATGCAGTTGAATTATTGAAAAAAAAATGCTAAAGCTACTTCAAATTTTATTATAAAAAGATTTGCAAACTAATATCATAGTGAATATGATTGATGTGACTTTAACTGTTTATAAATAAATAACTAAGATACATATATATGATTAGTAACACATTATTTTGTAACATTTATGCAAAAATTTATTAATAAATAGTTATAGTTTTTTTTCTCAGATAATTACAAAAGATCACAACATCTACGTTATGATTTTTGTAGTCACAAGTTAATTTGTTAAATCAAACAATCAGTGCAGTCGTTCCTGCTCTGTGTTGACAATGTGTCAAGAAGGAAGTCATAGGTCTTGATTTTGCAAATCAATGAAACAACATTTTCTGGATATGCATCACTGCTATCATTTGCTTGCTTGTGTTTTGAAAGATCCTTAGGACAAAATACTACTTTGCGGCAAACCACACAGAAACCAATTTATTAATTACTCACTAATCTTATATATAATTAGACTCAATGTGTTAAGAGTCTTATAGCTCAATGATATTGTGGAGAAGTTAAGTTCAAACTCCCCCATCCCCTCATGTTATTGGGTGGGAAAAAATTGGTCTCAATATCTTATATATGTTAGGCTTGCTGAGTTAATATCATAGATTATTGTCAATTTTGGTAACATGATGTGTTGGGCAAAAAATCTTGTATAAAAAAAAAATGCACAAGTTTGGCCACAACTATCCATGTGGTTGAGTGTGTTCGATAGAGAAAAAGTAGTAGATCCATCTGCTGTATTTCTAATGCTCACTAACTATATCTGTTAAACTTAAAACTGCTTGATTTTCTTTCGTATCTATGAATTGATCTTAAATCATAATATTGTTGTTCAGTCTCGGTCATTCGGTCATTTGCTTGCCTTCCTGTTTAGTAACCAGAGAAAGTCCTGAAAGGCTTTATTTGGCTATTCAAGCATTGAGAATTAATGGCCAATATTTCAGGTGTCTTACATTATTGAGGAGTTTGATGTTCTTTGCAATACAAGAATAAAGTTTGGTATACTGTCGACTTAATTAACTCTCACATGGGCATGTCATTTTCCAGGTGCATTCATGGATTCCATCAGCAATATCAACTTTGACAGTCAGATCAGACGGATTTATAACCCTTCTGTTTTAGAACTATCGAAAGGCATGGTACCATCGTGAGATATTACCGAAATCTATTATTTCCTGTCCTTCTTGCTTTATTACAGGTGTCCAACGATTTTTGTTTTTTAAAGACGGAAATTACATTTTCGTCCCTATATTTTCAAGTGATTCCCCTTTTGGTTTATAGATTTTTTTTATACCATTTTTAGTTCATATCTTGAAAAACGCATTCCGTTTTAGTCCATACCGTTACATTAGAAACAGAAAATGCACACATGACAAACGACAGAATTAAAACATATTAAAAATATTTTATTTTATTTTAAAATAAAATAAAATTTTAGTTATCATTTATTTATTTAAATAATAATTGTTCTTCATGTTCTTCCCCCAAGAACATAGTTGCCCAGAAAAAAAGAAATTTAAGAATTTCTTCTCTTTTCTTGCATTTTCTTAGCATCCAAACAAACAAAAATATATACAAAACCATGATCAATCTCAGATACTCTAACACAATCAACTAACAAAACCCAAAACACTTAATCAAAAAAAATAAAAAATAAAAAATAATAATAATAAAACAAACAAAACCCAAAAACACGGTCAAATAAAAAACAAAATACCAAAACTCAAAACCAATCCTCATCAATAAAATACACCAAAACACAATCATGAGCTAGTCAGATCAAACCACAGTGATCATCTAGGTTTAGAGAGAGAGAAGATTAGATCTCGGTCAAGGTGGGTTTCGGCCATGGATCTTCAACCATGGGGTTTCGGCCATGGGTCTTCAGCCATGGATTTAGAGAAGATGAACATAAAATTTAAAACCCAGAAAATTTGAATTCAAACCCAAATTGGCCGAAACACAAAACTCAAAACCATATTTCAAACCCCCACACCACCAAAGCATCAAACACAAAAATCAAACCCATATTTTCGACCCCCAAATACTAAATCCAAACCCAGATTTTTGGCTCCCAACACAAAACTCAAAACCCAAAATTTCTTATTTTCAAAGAAACCAAACACAATCCTCAAATCCAAAGCTTAGAGCCAAAACCAAACCACTTGCAACCTCAGATTCGAAGCTATAAAATCCAAACAGAATCAACCTCAGACCAGCCAAAACGGAATCAACCTCAAATTTGCTGCTTTCTTCTTTCTCGTGTTTGCCTGGGGGCCAAACCAATGTTGTTCTTGTATTTAAATCTGGGTTGGTTTTTTTTTTTTAGAAATATTTGGATTGGTATTTTTGTTGTTCTTGTTCAAGATACACTTAGATCTTGATTCATGTAGTTTTTGGTTTTTAATTATGTTTTTAGTTTTTTTATATTTAGTTAAAATTGATAAATTATTTTTGAAATTTAGATGCTAATGTGGCATTTGTTAATGCCAAATAAAATTTATTATTATTATTTTAATGACCACGTCAGTTTTTAGTGTGCCAACAGTGCACTCTGTTTGCCACGTGTGCATTTTTCATCTCTGATGTAACGGCAATGACCAAAATGGGAAGTGTTTTTCAGGATAGGGACTAAAAGCGGTAAAAATAAAATCTAAGAACCAAAGTAAGAATCGCTTAAAAATGTAGAGACCAAATATGATTTCCATCTTTTTTTTAAATATGAGCTTTATTTATGATGCTTAGGAATGGCCATACTCATTAGGTAATAGATATCCAACCATATCCAATTCAATTATTCTGGGTAATACCCAGTTTTTAATGGGTAGAAGTTAATTGGATAGGGTTTGGATATTATATAAATATTTTGGGTAGGGTTTGGATATTACTCATTTACCCATTGTTACCTATTTAACTAATGAGATCTAACTCAAACCCAACTCAATCAAATTATTATGGGTAAACCTCAACCCATCTAATTACCCAATAATCAAAATTACCAAATTGCCCTTAAAACTTGAAAATTACCAAATTGCCCTTAAAACTTGAAAATGACCAAATTATTCCTAAAATCCTCTAAAATTGCTGAAATGCACACTAAAACTAAAAAATGACCAAAATACTCTTGAAATTTAAAAATTACCAAAATATCCCGAAATATAAAAAATGACCGAAACACTCCTGAAACTTAAAAAATGACCAAAATACCCCCAAAAACTAAAATTATCAAAATACCCCATAAATATAAAAAAATGACCGAAAGACCACCGAAACCTAAAAATTACCAAAATACCCTTTAAACCTAAAAAAATGACCAAAATACCCCTGAAACATAAAAAATGATTGAAATACCCCCTGAAACCTAAAAAAATAACTGAAATACCCCTATAAACATTGATGCTCTCTTTTTTCCAACTGGTGCATTTGGCCTTGATTGTTTTTGTCAGCTTATTTTACTATTCGCTTATTTTAGCTACTATTCATGGGTTTCACTGTACTATTTCAACTAACTTTTATCTTTATCTACAGTATTTTCAGTAAAAAAAAAAAAATTTAGTTTCAGCTAATAAGCTGTTCTCAAATGGACACTCACTATAGATGGCTACTCGTGCTTGTTTTTAGAATATATGCAATTTTTGAGTTTCCAAGCAGGTGGTTGTAGTAGTTCCTTAAATTCTATATGAGGAAAGAAACACAGGACAGATATAATCGGTTTTCTTTTGCAATTTGTACACGGATCTCAGTTTGAAAAGGAGCAACTTTATATATACTAGGCTTTTTCTTTTTTCCTTTTTTTTTTTTATTTAAAAAAAACTATTTGTATTTCTTCTGCTGTTTTTTCTTTGCATTTTGTTATACAAAATAGTCATTTGAAATACACCAATTCCAATATAGAAGAATGTTTTAAGTTTGAACACCGAAAGAGAGTTTATTAAAATGTTTTTGAAACTATAAACATAAGTAAACTAAAGACACACATACAAACATGTGAACAAGAAAACATGAAAAATGGAGTAGTAAGAATATTACCTTTGCTTATGCCTCAAAGAGAAAGAGAAGGAGGGGAGAGATGACATTTATTTATGTTTTGTTTTGGCAATTGACTAATCGTTTTAAAAAAAAAAAAACAATATACATGGTAGTGCAAATTTAAGGGATATAGATTTTTTTTTTTATAGAGAATTTCAACCTATGGCGTCCGTTCTTAATGATGCTCTTTGTCATCGGACCAAGACACCAATCAGTTTTTGGTGTAGGGAGAGATTGAACTCTAGATCTTTTATTCAACCATCAAAGACTTTACCAGTTAAGATAACTGGAACCCACTGATATAGATGAGAAGTTCTAGTAGGGGTTTTATAGGATTTTTTTTTTTTAAAGGAAAATGTGAGATTAGAGAATAGAGAAACCCCAATTAAAAAGAAAAAGAAAAAGAAAATGAAATGGGAAGCTTTGAAAAGGAGAGATAAAAGAGGCTAAAATTTAGGATTTAAAAAATGAGTTGTTTTAGACGGAAGTTAAAGATATATTTATACCAGATTGTCCTCAAGTTTTATTTTTGTTTGAATGTAAGGTGATGCAGGTAATGTGATGGGCTGTTTGTATATGGTTTAGAAACAATGAAAGGCTGAGTTGCTTAGAACATATTGATGGGTGACTAAATACCTCTGCTACGCAATTCCAAATAGCACACAAATGCTAACAATTAATTCAATTACCAAAAACTTATTTACAAAAGGCTGACATTCTCCTACTTATACTACTTGTTTGGTATATATTTTTTTTTATTAACATATCAAAATATGTAGTGTTTCCATGTAAACTTTATTCAAGAGGGGATTTTTTTTTTACCTTTTTGTCTTTGCTACAAAAAGCACAAGATGAATAGAACAAAAATCATAAGAATGCAGTGTAAATAAGAAATATTCATGTTTATGTTAATGAAGTTAAAAAACCTACATGTCAGTAGCCCCGGATGGATTAACTTAAATTTAAAAATCTATTTTTAGCTCCAAATTACTGTATTAATTAATTTATTTTGTATTTGAGTATAATTATAAAAAAAAAAAAAAAAAATTACACACATTGCATGCGGAAAACATAACCATGGACTATGGCTTTACTTGTTATGTTCCATTCAATATTACTCCGAAGGTGTGATTATATTTTGAATATGCTAAATTAATGTCTAAGAAATTACCTTTTTCTTTTGTCCAATGCTGCAATGCATCACAATATATGTGTTGACAATAAACAGTCCTAGCCACATCCATTATTTCTAGGTGATTCTTTTCATTTCAGAGAAATAAATTGCATAAAACAACAAACAGAAGTCAGGGGAACCAATGTGAACGAGATATACGTCCAAGGATAAAAGGCTTATACTTCAAATGAACTCTAAAATGCATGAAATGCACGAGCATGTGATGTTGAGATAATGCATGGACATGTTAAAACCAATATTTCATTTGAGACACCGAGTTTGCATTATAATCAAATTATTTAACGTGAGAGATTCTTGATTTTAACCTCAAAATACTTTAGTTCATGTGAGATTTCATTATTTTAGAAGGGGAAAGAAATATTTTGTCATTATAAAGTTATTTTTTTACTTTATTTTTAACCATTCTAATCCAAAACAACAAAATCCACCGTATGGGTAACCCTCCCCTTTTTTTTTTCTCTATTATACTTGCTTTTAGTATACAACTTTGGAGGGAAAGAGAAAGATAGAGACCCCAAGAGCTAAGACTCCAATATTTCACTTTTTCACCATGGTACTGACAAGAAAGTCAAACATATCAGTGGCTTTAACAGCTGAATCCATGTGTTTGTGAAGCAGGGTCCTTCTCTTCTTGCCTCGTATAAATTATTATCATGTAATTAAGACCATTCACTACACGTCTTTGCTTACTTCAATGCAGTTAAATTATTGAAAAGATGCTAAAACTATCCCAAATTTTATAAAAATTGCAAACTAACAACGCAATGAATATCATTGACGCGACTTCAACGTAAATAAATATCTAAAAGATATTTCTTTGCCTGCTCTGTTGAAAAGAAAAACAATTATAATATATTTTTTCAGACAGTTACAAAAGATCACAATTGCAAACTATCAGTGCTTTTCAGTTGTTCCTGTTCTGTGTTGACAATATGTCAAAAAGGAAGTCATAGGTCTTGATTTTGCAAATCAATAAAACAACATTTTCTGGATATGCAACGGTGCTATCATTTGCTTGGTTGTATTTTGAAAGATCCTTAAAAAGGACAAAGTACTACTTTGCAGCAAACCACGCACAAACCAATTTATTTTTTTTGATAAGTAAGAATGTTATATATACGGAAAGGTTACTCTATGTATGAAAAACATAGAGCAATTCCAGAAAATACAAGAAGAAAAAGACTGAAAAAACAAAAAAGAAAACCAAACAACAGAATAATTACAAAAGAGAAAGAGAGCTAAGAAAAGAGGAGAGAGAATTACTAGTTGTGAATCCTCAAGCCCGAGACCAATCAAAAAGACTCCCACTAAAAGAGGCAATCATATGGACATTGGAACTATCCAAATCCTCAAAAGTCCTCCGATTCAGTTTTTTCCAAATACACCATAAGATGCACAATGGAACTAAGTTCCAGATTTGAGACGAATGCTTCCCTAACCAATTCCACCGGCTAAAAAGCAAATCTGGGATCAATCTAGCCATAACCCAAGACAAACCAAAAGTTTTTAAGACAAAGCTCCACAATTGATAAGTCATCTCACAATGAAGAAGTAAGTGATCTACCGTCTCTCCACAATGTCGGCACATAATGCACCAGTCTACAAAATCCAACCCCCTTAATCTCCTCAAGTTATCACCCGCAAGAATCTTATTCCAAGCCACACACCAAACAAAAAAAGAGGCTCACCTAGAGACCTTAACTTTCCATATTCCTTTCCAAGGGAAAGACAATTGAGGAAGAATCCCGTAATTTGTTATAATACGACCAGATGTCAAACTCCCCATTAGGCTTCAACTTCCATCTCATCCGGTCTCTAAAATCCATTGGAGGAGTATTAGCTCCCAAAATACGAAGAAAATGCAGCCCTTCATCCATCTCCCAATCGTTGAATTCTCGAATAAAACGAACATCCCAAATTCTTCTATCATCCGTTCCCTGCCTTGACAAAGAAGCTTCTACAGATGCCTCCTTATCAATGGCAATACCATACAACCTTGGGAAAGCCACTTGAAAAGGTTGATCCCCATATCACCCATTCTACCAAAATCTCACTCTATTCCCTAACCCAACAACAAATTGACAATTCTTGCTAAAAACCTCTTATCCCATGCAAATATCTCTCCACAAACCACACCCATGAACTCCCCTACCTAGCTTTAAGGTCCATTCCCCCCCCCCCCCCCCCCAATTCTTCCCCATAACCGACCCTCTTCCTTCCCAACCCGCCACAACAATTTTCCCAATAAGGCTTTATTGAAAGTAGTAATTTTCCTTATCCCCAAACCACCGTTAGCTATAGGTGCACAAACTTTATCCCATCCTACTAGATGAATCTTGCTATCACCCCATAGAAAGTCCATTTGCAACTTTTCAATCTTATTAGCCACATAAGTAGGAATGGTGAAAAGAGATAGAAAATAAGTAGGAAGACTAGATAACGTACTCTTGAGTAACATCAATTGACCCCCTTAGACAAATACAACCTCTTCCACCCGGCTAATTTTCGCTCAGTTTTTTCCAAAATAGGATTCCAAATTGAAGGGAAATTATGTGAAGCCCCTAACGGCATGCCAAGATAAGACATAGGTAAAGTTCCAACTCTACAACCCAAAATTTCCGCCAGGGCATGCACATTATCAACCTCTCCTATAGGAACCATTTCACTCTTGTGTGACCTTTAAACTTGTTACCGCCTGAAAACTAAGTAACAGCAACCGGATATGAAGAATTTACTCCACCTCTGCATCACAAAAAAGGATAGTATCGTCTGCAAACAATAGATGCGAAACACATTCCCTACCACCCCTCCTCCTACCTTCAACTTTAAAACCGAGGATCAAGCCAGCTCCCTCCACTCTTCTCAACATCCTACTAAACACCTCCATTAAAATCAGAAACAACATAGGAGAAAGCAGATCCCCTTGTAATAAACCCCTAGAACTATCAAAAAAATCAACTGGAGACCCGTTAATCAAAATAGAGAACTGAACTGTGGAAATACAAGTACAAATCCACTTACACCACCTCACACCAAAGCCCATTCTATTTAACAAAGCTCCCACTCTAGGGTGACCAAAGCTCTATCAATCCTAGACATCGCTGGTTGATCAGTACCACTTGACCATGTATAGCTACCTCCTTCCAAAGGCAAATCAATCAAGTTAAGATCCTCAATAAATTCAGAGAATTTTTCCATAGCTAGGGTCAAACTTGTCGCACCCCTACGCTCATTAGGAAAGCGAACAATATTAAAATCCCCCAAGCAGCACCACGGTACTCTCCAATATTGTTGAATACCCACCAACTCATCCCACATGTAACCCCTCTTGTTATTCTCATTTGGGCCATAAACCCCTGAATATGCCCATATAAAACTGTCCCCCACCCCTTGCCACTTTACCGATACTGAGAATGTACCAACCATAACTTCCATCTTATCCAAGACCCTTTTATCCCACATAATCAAAATACCACCAGCATTCCGGTCAGCCTCCAAAATAGCCCAATCCACATATGGACAACCCCACAAACTACAAACCAGTTGTCTATTCATGCTAGCAATTTTCGCCTCTTGCAAACAAACAATATCACACTTCCATTCCCGCAATAAATTCTTCACCACAAGTCGTTTCCGAGGATCATTTACACCTCTAACATTCCACGAAATCATTTTTAACTTCATAACCACAAAAATAACCCCACCTGCTGACACCAGCGCAAAACCAAACCTCTATCTCCTATCATAATTTACCGTAGAGATCAAGTTTTGCAGCTCTCTACATCCCTTGTGTTTGGACTTAGCCACTTTTTGGCTGCCTGTTACTTTTCGATGTAACACATTGGCTGCCTCCATCTCAGTTTCGAGCCTTTGTAAGAGAGCAATGCACAACTTCTCATGTCGGATAGTTGATAACCCAACCAATTTATTGAAACCAGGAATTCTTCGTTTCACCCACCCAGAGACATCAAATTTAGCCTCAATACTCACGACCTGAGTGACCTCCTCCAGCTCCACTAAAGATGTCAATGCACTCGGAGCAATAATTTATAAAGGTAAACAATCCGACAATTCTGCTTCACCAAAAAATCAGCTACATCCTCCACAAGCATGATACTAGAAGAGAAATTTGCCTCCTTACCCGAAACTCCTAAACCCATTGACCCAGCACGCAAGAACTCCAAAAAAAGATCGGGGAAAGAAGGTCTAACTAGTCGCGGCACAAAATCGAGAGTCACCAACCTCAAATCTTTAGAAATCAGCCCACCCGACAACCTATTTGAGCCCAAAATACTATTCCGGTCAAAGCTATACCAGAAAGCCGTATACTTTAATGCCCTGTCACCCTCTAAATTTGCCTTACCCATTGTGATCGAAAGCTCGTCGGCGCGAGTTCCCACAGAAAAAAGGCATTCCGCCTCTGCCGAGTTCTCCGCAAGACAACCCACCTTCTCCAGTAACGCCGGTGAGTTATCGGTGCAAAACCCAGCGGGAGGAGGACACTGACTTGCCGCCGGCAGCTTCGCGGGGTGACACACAGTCACGGTTTGACCAGTTGAGCACATCATCGCCGTCGAGACATGTTTTTGCACTGTGCCAGCCTTCTCCAGCGGCGCCGGTGACTCCTCGGCGAGAGCTCCACCAGCATCTGTGTGATCCGACGTGGTAGCCTTGGTATCCAGAGCTTCGTGAGGCTCGCTAGTCCTCTCTAAAGCTTGGGCATCGTGGTATAAGAGTCTCTGGTCACCCAAGGCTGGGCTCACACCCACTACCATCCTAAATGGGCCAGTGGGCTCTAGAAAGCCTAATTGAGAGTTAAACTCCTAGTCTGAGCCCAACACAGAACGACCTTGATTTTGAGCCCGTGAGAACTCCCTCTGACTCCTAGGAACCCGTTTAGAGCTCCTTAAACCCCCTTTAATCACCCCAGAATTTTGATAGGCCCGTGACCCACTAGAAGGACCCACCACCTGCTCCCTCTGATTTCTATTTACCTATATAGAATTCTTCAGACCTCCTTTATTAGATTTCCAAACAACACGCCTTATTCCTTCCCCATTCACCTCTATTATTAAGCCTCCTCCTATCCAGTCAGCTTTCATCAATTTACGCTCTTTTCCATAAGCATGTTTATTCCGATTTGAGTTGAAATTCAACAGAGATCTCTTATAATTTCCTACCGTATTTGTCTCTCCAAATTCAAATTCCTCATTAATGCTCCGGGAACCCACATTGCCTCCTCCAAGGTTCGTCTGACTAGAAAATTTCACTGGCATTTCGTACAACATCCTCCGCTTAATAACTGGGTTCTGCTTCTTCCCCTTGTTATTCTCTAAAAGCAAATTCCTTTTATCAAGGGTGCTGAGCAGGTTTGGCTGCTAATGCCCACGCATCGTATCGACAAAGGTTTTGAAAGGTAGAACCCCTGAGTTAACCTTATGATGTTGAGCTACAAATTCCCCAGACCCACCATTCACATAGTTTTCAGGTTCCAGCATCTTCCTTAATTCTAACCCAAAAACCCTCCATCCATTCTTTGCTCTGCCTTCTGGAATAATAATGAACCTCCTAGACCTGCCAACTTTAAACTCAGTTAGTAGTAAAAACAAGCCAAAAGAGTTGGAGCTCCGTTGGAGGGTGTAAGCTAAATCACCTTCCCTGTACGTATAAAAAAACTTCGGACTGATCCCAACAACAATCTGCTCTATACTCCTCATCAGCCATTGTGCCACAATCTTACCCATGAAGACCAACTTCATGAAGTACCTTCTCCGCTCAAAAATCCTTAAAGAAAAATACTGTCCCCCTTCCTCTACCTCCAGTTGAAAAAATTTGGACTCAATAAAAAAATTGCGTACACCACCCATAATGGAGAAGAGATTCCGATAATATAGAAAAGAAATAGTATTGAGAGAGATTAGAGAGTAAACAACCTCAATTTTGTGACTAATCCGAGGTGACCAGGCCTCAAATTTTGTGACTAATCTGAGGTAGCCAAGCCTCTCTCAGAACTAACCACACCACTGTGAGAACCACTCCTATGAAATTGGCAGCATTCACGAAAGTTCTTACTTGAAATTTGAAATGGGTTTTTGTCTCCCTAGAGAATGGTCTGAATTGGTCATCATATTGAAGTAAGCAATCTTTCAAAAATCAATTCCACAAACCAATTTATTACTTACTCACTAATATTATATATAATTTGACTCAATATATCAAGAGTCTTGTAATTCAATGATATTGCTTAAATCTTCTAATGACGAGAACTTAGGTTCGAACTCCCCCATTCCCCTCTTGCTATTGGGGAGGAAAAAAAATTGGTCTCAATATCTTATGTTAGGCTTGCTGAGCCTCCACAGCAAGATGATTAATATGATAGTTTAATGACAATTTTAGAACCATGATGTGTTGGGGGCAACAATACCACTCCCACTTTCTTTTATTGTGTAACTTTGGATCAACTAGAAAACCAAAAACATAAATATAAATGCAGAAAACCCTTTCAAACTTCTTGCCTGTACTTTTTCTTTTTCCCTTTTTTTTTGGGTTGGATTAGCAAATAACATGATATACAGTGACTGTACAGCGAAACGTCTCAATACAATTACAAATAGAACAAACAAAAAATCTCTCATTTCGTGGCATCAGACCATATGTTGGAGGAACATACAACCAACAATCTCCCTCTCATACTCGGATGAATGTTTTGAAAAGAACATACAACCAACATAAAGAAAAGATAGCAAAGATTTAGAACCAATCAGGAAATCCCTTCGTTCCCCACTCATCTGTTTAATCCCAGCCAGAACTAGCAAACTTCTAAAGCCAGTAAGTTTCTTTTCTGAAATGCCACATTTCATCACTTCTGTACATGTTACCAATAAATTTATATAGCTTAAACGACTGGTCAGACCTCTCTTTTAGATATTGTGTAAGAAAGAGCAACCTCTTTTCTTCTTTCTTTCTTTCGTCCTTCCCATTTTTTTCTTTTCCAAACAAAAGCTCACCTCCTTCAAACTATCAAAACGTTAATATATTTTTTCAGAAAACTAGTTTTTTTTTTTTTTTTTTTTTTTTCATATATATATTGAAAAAATTATAGGTCAAAGAGAACACTGCGATTCTCAATCTGACCTATTGCCCAGCTAGCACCTCCAGCAAAACACATGCCACTAGATCTCAAAAAGTCGCTTAAAGTAATTGCCTGTCTGCGGGACCTCTAAGCCGAAGCTACATATAGAATGCATCTGAGCATCTGACTAGCCCCTCCCCTCTGACTTGTTGATCAGAACTCAAGATTCTAATTATGCACATCCACACAAAGTTTTCATGAATACCTGCCCACTCGAGTGCCTTCCGACCCTCTAGAGGATGAGTTACCATATGATCTCCAAACCTCTCTCCAGTGCCGCCTACTGCTACTTGTTTCAAATGAATGGTACTGGGCATCTGTTTGTGCTCTAGATGTGCTGCTTCCAGTGCGTTTCTTTTGGGCATTCCGCATCTCTTCTTCAGCATCATACCGTGAACGCTGCAGAAGTCATTTATTGGTAAGTTACTCGCCGGTGGGGCACTTAATCTCATAGAATGTATCAATGTGTAGCTTCCATGGAAATTTATAGTTCTGTCCTAAATATCTTATTATATGCCATTTACATCTTCTCTGCACTATTATGCTTTGTGTTCTTATTTAATTTTAGATTTCATTCCTGGAAAACCTTGAGCCAAGGAAAAATAAACAGAGTGCAGAATGTAAACATGCACGTACCTTGATAGAGTCTGAAAGTACTGCATATGCCTCTCCAATCATTTTAAAAAGTTTGTCGGCATCCTTATGAACTTCTGCTGCTATTGCCTTCCACAGCTTGTCATCCCCATTGTCACTTTTTGCCAAGGATTGACTAGCCTACACGACGAAAGGATTTATTAAGAGGTTAATAACAGTAATTACCTACATAAATAAGTGCCTTTATTCTTTATTTTTATTAATAAGTAAATAAATCAGCACTAAACCTTATCAGGATGATGTTTCAGTGCAGCTTTCCGATAGGCCTTCTTAATGTCAGATGCTGAAACAGATGGACCAATTCCCCTGCAATCATAATTTGAATCAGCAAATGATCTTAAAGGCTTGAGATTAATAACCTTAGAAGTGATTATCTTGCTTTTGGGGCAACCTCTTTCCAAGAAAAAAAAAAGAAAAGAAAAGGAAGACTTTAAAAACAAAATATGGAACTTGTAAGCTACACACTTTTTAAGACAACTTCCATAATGCCGATTACAATCACAAAACCATGATGCATATTTGAATGTACATATCTAGTTACAAGAACTGATATGTATCTACCAAAATCTATAGGTTTCAAGGATTACTGGATTAACAGATATATTCTTAGGCATAAGCATCCAAAACTAATTTGTATATATGCCACATAATCAGGTAAAGAATGTAAATGGACCAAGCTGCAGATGTGACACATGTATATGGAAATTGGCCCCATGTTAATGGGAAAGAACAAAGGAGAAGATAAAGTGAACAAGTAATTTATTTTCACTTTACATTAGCCAGAAAAATAAATGAAAGAAACACAAAAACCCTACTCTTCCCTGATAAATCATTACTCCAAAACCAGATACATATATGAAAACACCAGACACTACCTAAAAATCATTTAATAGTACTTAATCCTCAAAAGAAACAAGAAAAGAACCATTTAATAGTACTCCCAAGAATATACAACATTAGTATCCAAGAAAATAAACAACATTTAAGATTAGAGAAGGAAAAAATGAGGAAGATAAAGAAGGGAACTTTGTACACAAAATTTGTCATCTTCCACTAGCCAATTCAGGAAGCTTCATCTTCTCCTTGACTCAAGTGTGTATCAATAAATAAACATTCACTTACTTATCCCAAGGAAAATTAGGACTCCATCCCATAATGAGGGCCTCTTTTGCCAAAACACACACAAACTCAGAGTTTAATGAGTGTAACATCTTGAAAACCAACTTTTGTATGTTTTCAAAATTTATAGTTTATACTATTGGTGTTTTAACATTTTATGACAGACACAAGTTTCAAGGTGAGGATAAAAAGAGAAACTACAAATTTAAACTTTTAACTCGTTCAAATGGAAGGCAAATTTTGAGACAAACAGAAGTAGCAAAAGAGACCCTCAGTATGGAACAAAGGGAATGCTATTTGACCCAATAAACATTTGGAAAGACCCAAAACAGAAATTTTCCTGTACTGGAAATTTCCACATGCATTTAAAAGAAGAAACAACAACATCAACTATAGATCATGAGATATAAACTTAGACCAATCAAGACAAATTCATTATTCAAAAATACAATTAAATCATATCATACAACACACCTTGAGGGAACATGGTAATATTTGTCTATCTTTGTCAATTTATAAAGATAAAGATACATATTTAACTACATTGACTATCAGTTTGCATGCATAAAACCATGAAAGAGTTTTGTTTTGTTTTTTTTTCCTCTTTAAAACTCTTAATGTACAAGTTTCTTGACATAGATACACACCACACACAATCCAGCACCAGTTTTGTAGATGAGCCAAGAACCCTGTAGTTCAACTAGCTGGCACCTCTTGGTGTTTCCAAAGGAGATATCTAGGGTTCAAATCCCCCCCTCCAATTATCAAATTATTGAATTTTTTTTAAAAAAAAAAAATGATATCTGCATTGAGGTAACTGAAGGTTTTATTTTTAAGTGTTCAAAAGCCTGGGTGACACAAGTTATGTTTGTGTTAGAAATGCCCTTTTTTAAAATAGATATGGGTGACATATCATTGATAAAAGAAAGTAAAAACAAAAACAGTGACAAGAATACTATTCCTGCATCACAATGGCCCTTAAATTTATATTAATGACCCATTGAGTACCAAATTCATTTTTACTACCCCCCCCCCCTCCCCCCTCCTTTCTTAAAAAAAAAAATTTCCAGCCTTCATGTCAAATGCTGTATAGACTATCTTAATGCATCAGGCAATTAGGGAATAGTGGTAATTATCTCTAGATAACAACACATAACAAAGAAGTGTCATTTAATAAAATCCTGTTGGAATAACATGCAGAAAGAGTAACTTACAGAATGAGGTACATATCCAAGGGGATTTCTTTTCTGGCTTCTTCTTCTATTTCAGCAAGCCGCAGACGAGCATGTCTCAAATCATTTGCACAGCTATTCGATCTATCAACAGCTCCAGACTGATTGGTCCTTTCCTCTACTTGCTTAGTGAGAATAGATACAAGTCTCTGAAGATCACTAGCCGCTTGACCGTAATCTCTGATCATCTCATATAGAGTTGCTCGTCTTGAGATTGCCTGTCAAAGTATTAACACAATCAGGCACAAATATGACCAGCAATGTTACTGAAGAAGACAACATAATTAGGGTTGTCTACATGAGTATCTTTCAATTTATATTGACGAGTCTGCATACAAAATCAAACAGATTGAGTGATAATGATCAAACATACAAATGAATACAGGGAAAAAAAATTAAATGAAGTATCACACAATGCACAAAAAGGAGTGCATGAATACCCCAGAGCCTTGTGGCTCAATGGCATTGCCTTGCCTGGTAGGAGTGCACTCACTACCAGCAAATACATTTTGACCCACATTGACCCATATTCAACAACTGCCCAAAATAAGCTGTCTTGATCAAAGGTTGGATAAGATGCCTCTTTTTTACAAAATAAATAAGAAAAATATACTGAAATTTGCTAATGCGGGCACAATCTGTGTGCTCAGGAAAATATAAAAATGCATACTATTTTTTTGAGAATGCATACGTAAGTGAGAAGAATGATAAGGGACTAAGGGTAAAATCACAATAAAAATAAAGGACATCAATATAATCTAAAGCAAAAAAGCCTGAGAGGATCCAAAAGAGGGGTTGACTATGGCACCTTCATTCATAGTTGGCTTCAGATTCAATTATTGGATTCCAAACAGATTGGTAATTTATATGATAATGGAAGTTCAAATTTTCTTCCAGTTGATATTCATGTGTGCTTGCATATACATTATTGGCCCACTTGCTAACAGATTTAAGTTTTTGAGACAAAAGGAATTGTTGTGAGTTAGTATCAATAGTATTGTTGTACACACAACACCCCCCCCCCCCACGCACACACATATATATAATATTTATGTGTGTCAGGGTAATTAACTTAATAAAACCTTATACACACTTTATAAAAGAACAAGAATCTAACATAGTATCAGAGCCTAGTTTTCCTAAAAGGTCTTGTGTTTCAATCCTGGGAATCCCCCATTTGTTTCAATTTCTGTTATGGGGTTTAATCTATTTCTGTTTTGGAATCCACATGCAGTTTCAGGTATGTAAATGATGATGGTATAAGTGCTAGTGTGTGCATGATATACATATTGGCCCACTCCACATGTCCAATTGGATCTTCAAGAAGGCAATAAAAGATCAATTTTAGCTCTGCCTACTAAGGAGTCCTATTAAAACCAAGAAATATAGACCTAAACTCATCCAGAATTAAGTGATTTCACCGTTTAAATTGCATTAAATGTCCATTTGCTTTTCCTCAAAACTTTGGGCATTCCATAAAAGACCCAGATATTTTTCCTTAATGGTAAATATGTTGATGGTTCCATCTAAGATTACAGAATTGTGTATTTAAAACAATAAGTCCATTACTATGGACCGAGTTTAGTCTCCACCAGATGTCAAATGCCCCCAACAACTTCTTCTTCAACAAGTTTATATCTAAGAATGAGGTAGATCATATCAGTTTAGAGGAAAACCTTAAGATAATTTCCATCAAGAGCAATAGCCAGGCTACAATCTGCAATAGCATCAGTAATCTGGCCCGAGGCTTTGTATGCAGCAGCACGATTGCAAAAACAAACAGCTGCAAAAGGACGTGGCGCCACATTGCATGACAAAGCAGCAGTATAATGTTCAACTGCTTCTGCATGCCGTCCTGCCTGAAACGCTTCATTCCCTGCAGCCTGTGATGAGAACAATAGATGAATCAATACAAATATAACTCATTACAGGTTTTTGATAAGATTTTTTTTTTTTTAAGTGAAAAAGGAGACCAAGTCAAGTGAAAAATAAAACCTATATACACCATAAAGCACTTTACTACCTGCAAATTTAGTAGTTTCAGGAAAAAACTGAACGCATTAAAAGAAACATAAAAAAGTCACTAAGCATGATGTGACTATTTAACCAGTCCAACCATTTTACCCTAACATCAGTCAAGCAACAAATACTCATAATCACTATTATTCTTGTATTCCACCTCATTTCAAGGAAGAGGTCTCACATTTGACCCATCATTTTTTGACAAGTAACATTTGACCCATCACACGTGTAAAATTTGTGGGGATAGCAAATATTCTATCACTTGTTGATAATAACAGTTACATTTAATTAAAGAATAAGTTAAAAGTATGCAGTTTTTTTTTTTTTTTTCATAGGTAAGAAAACTTGTATTAAGAGAAGACTACTTCATTAGAATAATGAAGCAGCCAGAGAAAAAATATGTACAAAGAAAAGAAAGGAAAACAACCATGTTAAAAGTAAGCAGTTTTCATGACTCAAAGAAAGCTCTAGTCAAATCAACACTAGACCCCCAAAAAACTAGCCACAATTGGAGCTCCTGTAATAGCTTATATAGCCCAGATTTACATAAAATGTAAATCGCATTTAATTATAGAAAAGCTTAATTGAATTGAGTTTATTTAAGTTTACTCTTTCACTTGATTAGCTAGAATTGCTACCAATGAACTACCAGAAAATTAATGATCTGCATTATGGGGCAAGTACTAAAAATATAATAAAAGCATAGAATCAAATAAGGGTCAAGCCAATTGGACTAAACTAGTTATTCTGAGACAATTATCTGAGTCAAACGTTTATAAATGACATAGGTGGAAAATCAAATACCTAAATGGAAAATTTTCGAGCTGCCAGCTCTAGCAGACAGTGCACTTTAGTGAACCCATTATAACTGAAGTGTGAAGAATTTCTAAACTAAATGGTTTGAATATTCCCTGAGTGTGTTCATTTCTTTTCTTAAGAAAAAATATCGCAAATTGTTGGGTTTATGTATCAGTTGTGCAGCTGCAAATGGACATCCGAATAGTCTCATCCTTTAAACATTGCAGTTGAGGTGCAATTCAATTGTTCAAATATCCAAATTTCTCCTTTACTACCTTTTTTTTTTTGATAGGTAATAAGAGTTGTATTGATAAGAAAAGTACAATGTGTTTATGATTAGTAACATAGTAAAGTACAAATCTCCTTCACTACCCCAAGTTATTTTGTATCTTTTTTGGTTAGCAATGCATGAAGTATCCTAAAGAAACTTGTGGCGACCCATGATTTTGTTCCCCTGATCCATCTTTGGACACACCCATCAAAGCAGATCCAACAATGTGCATTTTGTCATGGGAAAGTTGGACATTCATAAGAAAGAGTAACGTACAAAAGCCAATACACACTCATTAACTTCCTTAGCATTATACTAACAAGTAGAGACCTATGAATTGATAGGTCAGGAACGGTCTCATATAACAGAAAAGAGTTACTTTGGGAACAGATGATATGAAGAAGTGGCTAGCCTGTTGAACAAACCCTACTTTCCCCAAACACTTGGGTGTTCCAGGAAAGTCATCCAAAGAGACCTTATACAGGTTTAATATCCACTCATTAATGTATATACGAATTGTGCAACATGTTATGCACACCCAAATAGATAGACAAGAACATTTAATATTCTTGTACTAGCCATTATAGGCTTCAAAGCATGGAGGCCCGGTAAGAAAATTCATTTAAAAGACCAAACAAGAAAATACAAAATGAATGACCGTTGGATTGCTCATGTTTGCACGGGCAAATCCCATTCAAAATCATAAATGAGAGCACACAACATATTGGCTGTAAACCAGACTATGCTGTCCTTAAGTAACACAGCCTACACGGGTGCCTTCAACATTATAAGGTGTCCATTAAGTTTTATAATAACACTATTTTAAGCACAAAAAATGGACTTACGGAAAAGAATTCAAAAAAGAAAAGGATACCTTATGACGCAAGAGCTCACGTACAGTGCCAGCTAGGGGTATTAATGATTCCAGGGCCTTGCTTCCATTCCTGAAAGTTCTAATTAGCATTAGGAACTTTATGTGGTAAAAACATACCTTCATTGCAATGAAACATGTAAATAGAGGGGTAGGATTCATACATGCTAGGATTATGAATTACCTATTTGTTATAGATACTTTGTCCTGTTGCTCCTCAATAAAAGCAATACCCTCCTCAAGCCTTCCTAAATGGAAGTAGGATTTAAAAATCAGGCGGCATCGCCAAAGCCTGAAGTAATAGTTCTCCAAGATTTCAGAACCATCCAGACTTCTTTCAAGGGCACTAGCTTCCACTGGAGGAGAGTTCTTTTCAGCAGAACCAAGAGTCTGATCACACAACTGAATCACCTCATCATACCTCCGGAGCTGCCAGATGAAACAAAAGTTCAAAACAAAACAGACAAGAATTCTAATAGATTCCAATGTCTTGAAGTAAAATTTCTCTGTATCACAAAAAGAGCCACAAACCACGAAAAGAGCATTTGCTTTCATTTCTAGTAATTTTTCTGAGAACGAGCTTAACGTCAAAGCCTCAGCAATTACTTCCAAAGCAGTCTCTGCATCATTGGATGTGCTCCTTTGCATAAGTTCAGCACAGCGATTCATGCATACTGACACTTTCTGGTAGCCAGTAAAAACACACATTAGTTTGGACACCAGAAAAAGAAATGAATAAAAGATTATCCACAGAGATGTAAATGTGAAAAAAGGTCAACAAATCTTGAAGAGGAAAATATGAAAGAAAAAAGCAGGAATACCACCAAGCCCCTTCAAAACTGAAAGCCAGTTAGTCTACAATCAGAAAATTTGACATCATGTTTTTCACAATTCTGTAACTACCACTCTGTTTGTTTTGGCACAAAACATTTTCCAGATAATGTTTGGAGCATCTGAATATATTGGTCAATGAAAAACCTTTCCCAAGTAAACAGAAAATAATCGAAGAGGCATATAATGTTTATGCTTCTTCGAATGGTAATACATTTTTTCCCATTACAATGCTACCCTTCCCAATGGAAAAGAACCAATTTATTGAATCCATTTACTCTCATCAGGCAATAGACATGCATCTAAATACCTGAATTATTGAATTTTGGAAAGATTAAGATAGAGAAGTGGAAATTTATATAATGAATGATACTGTAAAATACTATACTTCTGAGTGATACAACATGAAATTAATGAATTTACACTCTTCAAATTGTTCAGCTGCAAGGACTAATAAAACAACCTTTTAAAAACCAAAAAGATTTTGACTACATTTCACCTAAAATATATTTAAAAATAAACAAAGATATGCTCTGCACAATTATCAATTTGGATATTTTTTGAGACAATAGTGAGTTATTATTTCCAATTTGGATGCTATAATAAAGTTTTCATATTTATAAGTGTTAAATACATATAATGAAAAAATTGGTGATAAATACAATGACAAGATCTGATCTATTCCAAACAGTAAGTTGCAGTACCTGCGCCTTTTGTAAGCCATCAGATGCTTCTACTGCAATATTCCGGTCCACACAGATGTCACTTCCTAATGGCAGGCATCTCTTGAAATATTTTGATGCATCTTCAACTTCTCCAAGGTCAAGGTAGCAACTTTAAGAAAATGAAAAAGCAAGGATTAGGGGATATTATAATCTTCTATCATTTTAAAGCAAAATCCAGGCTCATGAGACAGCATAAATATGCTATTATCTATCTGAAAAAGAAACAAGCCTAAAGAAACTAGTTGAACAAAAAATGTGCATAAAAATCAAGAGTGGAAACTTCCACCCCATATACCATTGAAATGTGCATAAACAAATCATTTCATCTCAAATTAATCCACAAGTTGATAGGATTTCAATACAACAAAATACAATGCAATACTATTAATCACCAAGAATATGATTAATAGATTGTTCAAATTCTTTTTTGGCAGCAAACAAGTTCAGTTACTGATAAACTAGCATATGTAGACAACTTAAAGTCACCGCAAACTCAAAATAAAATCCCTTACTTTGCAGCTCTAAGTTGCACCCTAAGGAAGTTGGGATCTATTGCAGCAGCCTTCACACAGTCCCCCAGTGCATCTCTCAATCTTCCAAGAGACATACGCGTTGCTGCACGGTTGCTATAGCATAGCATTAAAGCCCTTAGACAGCTTCTAGATGTCTCACTTGTAGACACACAGTTCACCCCTTCTGTGTAACAATCCTCCGCTTTAGACAGATCCCCATGCTTATAGGCCTGGTTTCCCCTGATAAATATCATATTCAACAAACAATATGGCATCTCAGACTGGAGGGGGTATAATTAGAACATTTAACATGCATGTGGCTAACTACCTAAATACTAGAAATGCAATGTGGAAGATGATTTTTATTGTTTTAAAAATTTGAAGGACAGAAATGAAAAGAAAATGATTTGAATTGATACTGACCTTAGTCGCCACTTCTCACATGCTTCCTGAGATGCAACACTGGCAGCAGACTCTTGCTTGATCTCTGGGTTTTTATCCGGCTCTAAATCTGTTTTAACCTTGGATTGAGAAGTAGATAAATCTCCCTTCTGAACCCGCCCGGGAGACAAAGGCAATGAAGTTCCAGAGAGTGGAAAAAGATTCACAGAGGATGATGCATATGAAACTTTTGCATTGAGTGTAGAATCGTACATATCATGACCAACTTTCAACAAATTTTTCTTTTTCTGGTGGCGTTTCAAAGCGGATAATTGACCTTGAGCGGCAGAAGAGGCAGCAAAGGTAAAGTTAGACCCAATTATATCTTCTGAACTTGAAGCAATACCAATGTGCATCCTGCCATCACTATCATGCCTCTCAATGTTTAAGCTTGGACTGGCTTCAGCTTCTGCTGATGTAACAGCAACATCAATATTAAAGTCTACCTCCTCAGCTGCAGACTTGAAGCTTTCAGTTTCAACCCCAGAAGCAGAATCTTCCTGAAGGTCTCCAGCACCAACACTTCCATAAGAATGGTATTCAGAATCTCCGACTTTTGCTTCTTGGCATATTGAGTCACCATCATTCATATCCAAGCATTGTGTTGCAATAATCAAATCTTCATCTATAGCATCACTTGAAACCGTTGGTGCTGAATCAGATGCTCCATAGCCGTTATCGAGACTGAATGACTCATCAGATGTCACAGAATTTTCTCTCGAGCATCGGTTATCAGGCAATGTTTCCTGATATGGGGAAATATCCATGGGTGAATAAGATTCAGAAGGCTCTGGGTTCTCTTGGGAATCACTTTCCTTTGAAACAAAATTTTGACCAGGCCACAGCTTAACTGGGGTGGGATTTTTCAATTTTCCACTCATTTTCTTAACTCTTGAGTCTCTGGTTGATTCCCTCTTTGCACTGAATTCCATTTTCTGATTCATGCCTGAAAATATGTTAGCTTTTGGTTTTGGTGTTTTAAATTCTACAAAGGGTGTCTCTATACCATCTTGTTTGCTTGCAAAGCTAAACTCAGCCATAGGCCTTTCAAAAGCACTCCCAGCTGGTGGAAAACCCATATCACTAGATGAAAATGAAGATGGAGATGAAACATTTCCACCAAGTTTGGTATCATCTTTCGGTTCATTGAAAGGAACTTGACTACCACTGGCATCCTTACTCTGCATTCCCAGCTGAAAAGTGAATTCTGTGGGTACTGATTTATCAAGGTCATGGAATAACTTATCACTAAAATGTCCCGTTTGCATCTCCTTCACAAATTCTTGAGAGGAAGACGGCCCTGCATCTGATACAGAGTCTCCTGCCCCACTTCCTACTTTCAGCTTCTCCATCTTCTTCGAAAGCAGAGCTTCTTTTCTTCCATCATACAAACCGCTAGTACTTTTACTGGTTCCAAGAACAGTGTTCTCTTTTTCGTTGGTCCTAATATTAACTTCATTCTTTTCAAAACTCTTAGTATTTAAAGTTTCCTTGATGTTCAGACTCTTCAACTGATCAGGAAGTGTGTTTACTGAACTTCCAGCAAATGAATCATCACCTTTTTTACGACTTCCAAATACAAACATATTCGTATCATTGGCATCAAAGCGGCCAGCTTCTTTAATGTTCAATTTATTCATCAATTCATTTGGGAGTTCTGCTCCCACACTACTGTCAAAGGAACTACCCACATTGTCACCACTCCCAAAACCAAACTTGGTCTTATCAACCACACTTACATTAAACCTTCCATCTCTAATTTTCTCAATACGTTCACCATTCCTCGAACCTTCAATGTTCAACTTCTTCAAATTTTCTGGAAGCTCCGACGCCATGCTTTCATCAATACTAGAACCCTTCTGATACCCACTTCCGAATACAAAGCCACCACTCTCCAACCCCCCAGATAGACTCGAACTCTGCCTACTATTCACAAACTCATCCCAACTCCCAATTCTCAAATTCCCCATTTCCTCAATAACTCCTTTTTCCAAAGCTCCACTAGAATCCCACTTCCCCGGATTCAAATTCACACCCAAATCATCCCTATTCTCTCCAAACATAAATGCCTCATTCCCCCCACTGCCCAACCCGGAAACCAAATTCTCCGAACCAGGCCTGAACGGATTGAAACCGGGGATATTTGGCCTCAAATTCTGAGAATTAGATTGCCTCCTCACCTTCAAAAACCTCGGCCTCGAAGGACCGGAATTTGATCGTGGAAAAGACGGCGTATTGAAGCCGAAATTGGGATCATTTTGATTAGAATTCGAAAACCCAGAAGTTTGATTACTAAAATTTGATGGGTTCATTGGCACAAAATGAGATTTTGAAGGATACCCAGAAGAATTTAATGGGAGAGGAAGAGAAAACTCACCGTTAAAGCTGTGGCTTTGTTGGGTTTTTCTTGTTGTTGGTGTGTGAGAAGGAGGAGCTCCAGGTTCTAGTAACGGCGGCGACATGTCAAAGCAGAAGAAGTCATCAAATCAAACTGCTGAGATTGCTTCTGGGTCTTGATGATGATGATGATTGGACCGTCTGATCCAAACCTTAGCTCTGCTTTGAAAAATCAATGCAAAAACCTTTATAGAATAATGAGTTTTTTTTTCTTTTTTTGTGGGATTTCAAAGATTTTTTTTTTTAACGTTTGTAAATGTGTAAAGGTTTTTTTTTTTTTCTTTTTGTGTGTCTGTGTCTTGAAGTCTTAGTTGTATTTCTTTCTTTGGTCTTAAGAAACAGAGAGAAAAAGACAGAGAGAGAGATTTGGCTTTGAGAAAATCCCGGGGTTATAGATGTTTCGTTTTGTTTCCGTTCCCCTGTTTTTTCTTAGATCAGTTTTTTGATCCTCTCATGGCGTTTTCAAAAAGTTTTTTTCTGTTTTTGCTTCTTTTTTTTTTTTTTGGTTATACTTTTTGCTTTAGTTTTCTTCTTATCTTTTGAATAACTTTCTTACAAAATTTTTTTTTTCTAGATGATTAGGAATTGTATTATCAAAATATTCAAAACTTGTATTACATACAAACCATTTTTAGATATATCATACCAAAGTTTTAAAAGGTAAAGATAAATATATCTTTTTCTTTTTTTAGAAGGAAGACATAACTAATATTATTAATACTAACATCATCATACGTATTATGCACATGCGATGAGACTTTTATTTATTTATTTTGAATTTAATGTAATTTTTTAATTTATATTTATTTATTTTTAGTGAAGTTACACAAAAAATAAATTTTTAAGAAATTAAAATTCAGGATTTGAAATTGAATATACTGCTAGATTTAGTGTGTACTAGTTTTAAGGAAAATGTATCAAACATGCTTTAGATATATTTAAATAGAGAGTGTTCTAATTTTTAAGAAAAATGTTTTTCTGGTAGTTTTTTTTTTTTTAATTACAATTTTAACCCCATTTTTTATTTTTATTTTTTATGAATAAAGATTATCTAATTAAATTAAGAGTATTTTTAACATTTTTTGAAACCATAATCAACTTTCTGAATCCTCTTAATATATAGAGAAGAGATAAACCGGCTATATTAGCATGATATACCGAATGAAACTGTGAAGAAACATCCTCCATCTATATAATAATATCTATTATGTTTTTGGAAAATCTAGCTAGATTATGAGTAATGAAATCTGTAGGGGTATTGGGCCCAATAGTATATGAAGGATGGCCCAACGAAGTATTTTGGGCTGGAAACCCAAAATCCGAAGACATCAAAATGGTCGTGGACTATTTACATATCCAAACACGTCCGAGGAGTAGATTTGTCCTCGGGTTTCAAGGCCGAGGACATAGAAAGAGAAGTTTGGTATCCCTGGGTTATATTATAATGAGTCCTACAATTATGGGGATGCACGGTATACGTGGAGGGCGAGAGAAAGAACGGTGGAATGTCTAAAAATAAAGCTGCTACCACCGCCCATACATTAAAAGCTCTGTAAATTGATACGCTGACTGTATAGATGGAAGGATGGGACCTGAACATCGAGCTTGGAACTTGGTCCCTAATCCCAGCGGGCTTTAGGGAAGAATGGATGGGACAAGTATCCAAAAAGGGGGATTGCAACCAGAAAAGTGGAAGGTGATGAAGGGAAAGGAAAGGATATAAATAGGAGGAAAGGCATACGAAGAAGGAGAGGACTTTTCTGAGTAAAAGAGATAGAGCCAATAGTAAATGATAATCAACACTTGTATCCAAACTTGAGAAATATCATTAGAAACCATCCTCGGACACAATCCGAGGACGATTTCTCAGTCTTACTCTTTGCAAACGATTCTTTGTTCTGTTCTATTGGGCCCAAAGCCCGTTCTTTTTGTAATTGTCTAAACCATCCTTGAAATCTAAATTACAAGCCCATCCTCTACAAATTCATTGTAAAGAAAGGCCTTTCAAGCCCATTTTTCTCCCAGTCGTAGTTTGGGAACTTGAATTGTGTCCTTACAATTGGCGCCGTCTGTGGGAATTTAGTCTTTAAGGAAGTTTAGGACATCATGGTAGGATCAGGACCACAACGCAGTGCGGAGTCCGTGGGCTCTCAGCGTGAGGATCTTTCCTTGCATCCTGATCACGGAGAGAACCGAGAGGGAAGTGTACATACTACACATACCATCGAAGTGCAAGTGATTCGCAAGGAGGAAGCAGAGCTCCTTATGAAAGAAATGCCGGGGCCATGCGAAGGAGATTGACGGCCTAAAGAGGAGATTGCGCCACGAGAGGCGAAGGAGAACTCCTCCGACCTCTGACCCCTCTTCGGAAGGATCCGAGGATGACAATTACGGGCAAAGATCCAGAACTCCCCCAGGTGAATATGCCTCTTCCGAAGAAGACAATCTGCATGGGAGACGTGGCAGAGACTACCCCCCTAGGGGCTTAGGAAATGACGCAATGGGAAGAGCATTGCACCAAATCTCCAGGTCACCCTTCGCGCGCAGATTGGAAGAAGGAAGGTTGCCTCGGCGCTTCACACAACCGGCCTTCACTCTTTACAATGGTCGGACGGATCCTGTAGAGCACGTAAGCCACTTCAGCCAGAGAATGGCAGTGCATTCCAGGAATGAAACTTTGTTATGCAAGATTTTTCCTTCTAGCCTAGGGCCCGTAGCCATGAGATGGTTTGACGGCTTAAGGGCAGGCTCCATTGATTCTTTCAAAGAGCTTACTAGGGCATTTGGTTCTCGCTTTATCACGTGCAGTAGAGTTCCTCGTCCATTGGATTCTTTACTATCCATGGCCATGAGGGAAGGGGAAACCCTGAAAACATATTCGGACCGGTACTGGGAAATGTTCAACGAAATTGACGGAGACTTTGACGATGTAGCAATAAGGACCTTCAAGGTCGGCCTACCAACAGAGCATGACTTGAGGAAATCCTTAACGAAGAAACCTGTCAGAAGCGTACGTCGACTGATGGATCGCATCGACGAGTACAAAAGGGTTGAGGAAGATCGGCGAGCGGGGAAAGGGCAAGGCGAAGGTTATCCCACAAGAAAGGAGGGATTTCAGTCGGACCGATACAACAACAATAGGCCTACGCGGGATTTTTCCGGGCGGGCTGGCCACATACCCCCACAAGTGGTCAACACCGTCTTCGGGGAGCCGGTGCAGCAGCTGTTGGAGAAAATAAGGCATGAGCCTTTTTTCAAATGGCCAAATAAAATGGCAGGGGACCCTTTGAGACGCAACCAAAATCTCCACTGCCATTATCACCAGGAGAGAGGTCATACCACCGAGGACTGTCGCACTTTGTGGAATCATCTGGAACAATTGGTTAAAGAGGGAAAGCTGAAACAATTTCTGTACCAACCCAACGGGCGAGGAAACCAATCAGGAGTGGCAAACCACGACGGTCCTTCATCCAGACCTCCTCTAGGTACGATCAACGTCATTTTTGCGGCACACAGTAGGACCGGCTCGGCTCCTTTCGGGGTAATGTCGGTTGCTCGAACATTGGCCGAGGAGTCACGGGATCAGCCGAAGAGGATCAAGGCAAGTATCCTGCCGATCCTAAGTTTCTCTGAAGAGGACAAGATGGGGACCATCCAGCCTCATGATGATGCCTTAGTGGTAACCCTCGAATTGGGAACTATGATGTAAAGAGGGTAATGGTTGATCAAGGTAGTGGTGCGGATATCATGTACCCCGACCTATTTAGAGGCTTGAAGTTAAGAGTTGAAGATCTTATGCCATATGACTCACCCTTGATAAGCTTCGAAGGGAGAGGCTGTCGTTCCAAAGGGACGATTAGATCGCCTGTGCAATCAGGTCCGGAGGTAGTAGACGTAGATTTCATCGTAGTCGATGCCTACTCTCCCTATACGGCTATTGTGGCGAGACCTTGGCTGCATGCGTTAGGGGCTGTTTCCTCAACCTTGCATGTCAAAATCAAATTTCATTCTGGAGATCAGGTGGTGGAGTTACTTGGGAGTCAGTCTGTGGCTCGACAGTGTGTCACGGCTGCAGTGCAACGTCGACCGAACCGGACTCCCCGTCCTCGGCTAACGGTGAAGCATAGCAATCAAAGTCTCTTCCCATAGCCGAGGTAGATGAAGCAACGTGTGAAGAATTGGAGAAAATTATCATAGACAATGATCCTGAAAAGTTCTTCCAGGTTGGAGTTCAATTGCCGCGGGAAGAGAAGACAGAGCTGATTTTATTTTTAAAGAAAAATATGGATGTATTTGCTTGGAACGCGTATGAGGCCCCTGGGGTTGATCCGAACTTCATATGTCATCATTTAAGGGTCAATCCAACTGTAGTGCCGAGGAGGCAACCACCTCGGAGGTCCTCAAAGGAACATTCGGAAGCCGTCAAAGAGGAAGTGCTCAAACTCAAAGCGGCAGGGGCTATCAAAGAAGTGTTTTATCCTGAATGGTTAGCCCATACTGTGGTGGTGAAAAAGAAGAATGGGAAGTGGAGAGTATGTGTAGATTTCACAGATTTAAACAAGGCTTGCCCAAAGGACTCATTCCCGATGCCTCGGATTGATCAACTGGTTGACGCTACTGTTGGACATCCTCGGATGAGTTTTCTTGATGCTTTCCAAGGTTATCACCAGATACCTTTAGCCGTTGAGGACCAGGAGAAGACAGCATTCGTCACTCCTACGGGAAATTATCATTATAAGGTAATGCCTTTTGGCTTGAAAAACGCAGGGGCTACCTACCAAAGGATGATGACGAGGATGTTTGAGGCACAGCTAGGAAAAAATATTGAGGTATACGTGGACGATATGGTAGTAAAGAGTAAAGAAGTTTCTGCACATCTGGAAGATCTGAGCAACACTTTTCAGAAGCTAAGAGAGTATAAATTGCGGCTCAATGCCTCTAAATGCTCTTTCGGTGTGGGGTCGGGCAAGTTTCTAGGATATATGGTGACTCACCGAGGAATTGAAGTGAATCCTGCTCAGGTTAAGGCAATAAGCAGCTTACACCCACCTCGGAATCCTAAAGAGGTGCAAAGACTAACAGGTATGACTGCTGCTCTCAACCGATTTATATCTCGGTCCGCGGACAGATGCAGGCCTTTCTTTCAGTTATTAAATAAATGGAAGGGTTTTGAATGGACCGAGGAGTGTGCAACAGCTTTCCAACAGCTAAAAGAATATCTCTCGCGACCACCAGTTATGTCTCGACCAGAGGTTGATGAGATTCTGTTTGCATATATTGCGGTGGCTAAACATGCAGTTAGTCTGGTTCTTATCCGAGATGACAATAACATCCAGAGACCGGTGTACTATGTAAGCAAATCTCTCTGCATGAGGCCGAGCCGAGTTATTTGCCACTGGAAAAAGCTATCTTGGGCGTGGTACATGCTACACGAAGACTTCCCCATTACTTCCGGTCTCAGACGGTTGTTGTTCTTACACAACTCCCTTTCAAATCAATTTTGCGAAGTGCAGATTATATGGGAAGAATTGCCAAATGGGGAACTGTCCTAGGAGCTTTCGATATCAAGTATATGCCTCGCACCTCTATAAAGGGGCAGGTCATCGCGGACCTTGTGGCAGAGTTTGCTGAGCCTTCGTTAGAAGACTATCAAGAAGGCATGGGTAAAAAATCAGTAGGCATGATTTCGTGTGAAGGGCCTCCGTTATGGAAAGTCCATGTTGATGGAGCGGCAAATCGGAGGGGATCGGGTATCGGATTAGTTTTGATATCCCCGAGAGGGTATTACTTTTGAGAAATCCCCGAGATTAGGATTCTCGGCCACCAACAACGAAGCGAGTATGAAGCGGTCCTCGCGAGGGATGAACATGGTTCATAAATTGGGAGGAAAGGCGGTGCAAATGTTCTCGGACTCACTATTGGTGGTAGGCCAAGTAGAAGGGAAGCTAGAAGCAAGGGATTCCAGAATGCGAGAATACCTAACCCAGGTCAGGTTTATGCAATCTAAATTTGAGTCTTTTCTACTATTGCATGTATCCGGATGTGGCAATACCCATGCCGACTCATTAGCCACGCTCGCGACGTCCTCGGCACAAAGTCTACCACGAGTTATCCTCGTTGAAGATCTGTTGAAGCCCACCGGGACGGATGGTAACTCCACTCAAATTCTTCAAATTAGGACAGGACCTAGTTGGATGGATCAAATAGTAACATTTCTCGAAATGACATCCTACCTGGAGAAAAAGCTGAAGCGGATAAGGTTCGCGAGAAAAGCCACTCGTTTACGGTTATCCGAGGACCAAAAATTGTACAAACGTTCCTTTTCGGGACCATATTTGCTATGCATACACCCCGAGGCAACAGAGCTACTTTTGGAAGAGCTACACGAAGGGATTTGCGGAAGTCACACAGGAGGAAGGTCTTTAGCTCACGGGGCCCTTACTCGGGGCTATTGGTGGCCAAATATGCGAGAGAGAAGCGCAAGATTATGCAAAGAAATGTGACCAATGTCAAAGGTTCGCTCCAAATATACATCAACCAGGTGGAGTCCTAAATCCTCTATCTAGCCCATGGCCTTTTGCCCAATGGGGCTTGGACATTGTTGGACCCTTCCCCAAAGCAACGGGAAACCGACGGTGGCTTCTCGTGGGAACAGATTACTTTACCAAATGGGTTGAAGCCGAGCCATTATCAAACATCGAGACACGGAAGCAAAAAAGTTTGTATGGAAGAATATCGTTACCGGGTTCGGCATCCCTCATACTCTCATTTCGGATAACGGTTTACAATTTGATAGCAAAGCCTTTCGGAAATACTGCTGTGATCTGGGCATTACGAATAGATATTCCACTCCGGCTTATCCCCAAGGAAATGGGCAAGCCGAAGCTGTCAACAAAGTAATAGTGAGCGGACTCAAAAAGAAGTTGGGTGACGCCAAGGGGAGGTGGGTGGAAGAACTGCCACATGTCTTGTGGACGTATAGAACTACACCACGAAGATCCACAGGTGAAACACCCTTCGCCATGACTTATGGAGCCGAGGCAGTAATCCCCTTAGAACCGGGTTCCCAACCCCGAAGAAAAGCTCCTTTATTTCAGATAGCAATGATGATCTATTAATGAGAAACTTAGACTTAGTTGAGGAACGGCGAGAAAGCGCCATGGTTCAACTAGCTTATTATCAACATAAGCTCAAGCAGGGATATGATTCTCATGTGAAACTTCGACCTCTTGGACCAGGTGACTTAGTATTAAGGAAAGTTTTGGGCACGATGAAGAATCCTGCGTGGGGAAAATTGGGGCCCAACTGGGAAGGACCTTATCGTATTACTTCGGTCGCAGGAATAGGGGCCTACAATCTGGAAGATTTGGACGAGAATGTTGTACAACGTCCCTGGAATGTAAATAATCTACGAAGGTACTATTACTAAATAAAGGGCACTTCGGCCGTTCTTTGTTGTAAACTACATTATATTCGTTATCTTCATTCGTCTAAGTATCAAGCTGAAACTTGGTATGCATGGATCCTCGGACCACAAACCTCATCTAAATTGATATTCTGTACTAAGTGTAAAACAGAACCTAAGATACGTCCGGTCCTCGGATCATATACTTTGGGAAAATAAAAATTTTAAATTTATTCAACTCAGTCTCAAGCTGAAACGTGTTATGCAAGGATCCTCGGACCACATACCTCGTCTAAATTGATATTCTTTACTAAGTGTTAAACAGAACCTAAGTTACGTCTGGTCCTCGGATCATCTACTTTGGGAAAATTAACATTTTAAATTTATTCATCTAAGTGTCAAGCTGAAACTTGGTATGCCTGGATCCTCGGACCACATACCTCGTCTAAATTGATATTCTTTACTAAGTGTTATAAAGTACCTAAGTTACGTCTGGTCCTCGGATCATCTACTTTGGGAAAATTAACATTTTAAATTTATTCATCTAAGTGTCAAGCTGAAACTTGGTATGCCTGGATCCTCGGACCACATACCTCGTCTAAATTGATATTCTTTACTAAGTGTTAAACAGAACCTAAGTTACGTCTGGTCCTCGGATCATCTACTTTGGGAAAATTAACATTTTTAAATTTATTCATCTAAGTGTCAAGCTGAAACTTGGTATGCCTCGATCCTCGGATCAATTACTTGGGAAAAATTAATACTTCTGTTCTTTTTTTTTTTTGACATAAACATCAGATATTTGCATAGACCATATGCCTTATCTTTACATAGTTCAAACTAGAGATCCAAAATGAAGAATCAAATACTCAAAAAAAAACATCACTTAATGCAGTTCCCGGCATAATTAAACCCTCCTGGAGTATCAAATTTCAATTCAAGTTGTTGCTAGTAACTTTGGTAAAAGACAAGAAGATGATATTTATGGAATGATATGATCAGCATAAAAACAAAAAAAAATATATGTATAAGAATCATCTAAAAACAAACATTCATTCTTGTATTAAAATTCCAAAAAAGTACTTTTGCACCTATACTTAGGTATTACACTTGGAGACAAAATAAAAATAAAGAAAGGAAAGACAACAAGCAAGTCACTGTTTCAGCTTAATCTTCAGAGGGCCTTTGGAGTCTTGAGGAGATGGAAGCTGAGCCGAGGACTCAACGGCAATTCCTTTGCCTTTGGGATCATCTATCAAGGTTATTGGGTTAGCTTGATCACCCAACTCATCCTTTGAAGATTCCCGAAGATCACTTGAAGGCTGTACGTCTTCAATTGCCTTTTCTTGTGCAGGGTCAAGTTGTTCAGGGGCATCTTTTGGTAGATTTGAGTCTTCAGCCAAATAACCCCCCTTATCCTCGTATGATCCCAGGCGGCTTCTTGTGCGGTGTCAGGAATGGAAGAAGCGCGAATTGCAGGAGGATAGTAGACACTCTCTGCTTTCCAAAGAGTGGAAGAGGCATCAACCCCAGCTTGGGAAAGTGCCTCATTCCACACTTGGAGGCAGTAGTGCCTACATACCTCGGGAACCTGAGCCTTGAAGGTTTCGGTGACCTCCTTCACGCCTATATCATAACCGTCTTGTTCGGCTTGGTCCCTCGAGTTCTCGGCCTCTTCCTTTGCTTTCTCGGCCTTTTTCTTCTCCTCAATGGCTTCTTCTTTGCCCTTGATGGCTTCTTCTTTGGCCTTCTCGGACTCGTGCGGATCTTTCTTAAGATCCTCTACGAGCCTTCGTGCTACTAAGAGGTTATCCTCGGCTTGGCGAAGCATTAGGCACGCGATCCTCGGCTGTTTAGTCGTCGTTTTCGGATCAGCCTCTAAGCCCGCCTTGGCACTCTCAACCTTAGCCAATTTTGCCGTGACCTCCTGCAGTTTCTTGTTATGAAGGTCCGAGATCTTTTGAGCGGTTTCACGCCTGGACTCCTCGGCCCTCGAGACTTGTAGGAATTAATGGCAATCTCTTCCGCCCTATGGGCGGATTGAACGGCCTACATACAAAACATATAAACCTTACACGTCAAGATATAAATAGAAAATAAAAAAAAAAGACAAGGAATTAGAGAAAACTCACCATTGCAAGCTCCTTCTTCAAAGTCATGAAGACGGTGTGGTCCCTTTTCTTTCTCGGCTCAATCATATCCTCGGGGAGTAACGGTGCTTGCTCCAAAGCATCTGCGACGCATGCCGCTGTCCCTTCATCGGAATTTCTAATGGACGCATCCACGGTAATGACCTCATCGTCCATAGAAAGGTCGGGAAGCCATACGGGGGCGCGTACGACCGCCTGTTGGTCGGTTCTTCTTTCCGACCTAGTCTGTATGGTGCGGGCTTGCTTTGCACCCTTTTCAACCTCGGGCTCCTTGGATACAGAACCCTTTCCTACCTCCACAACTTCCTTCCCTTTCGGCTGATCCCTTTTTCTTTTGAGATCAGCTATGTTGGCACGTTGAGTTTGGGAGGATGGAGGAGGAGGAGGAAGCCTAGCTTCAGGGAGTTTGTCAGCACCCTTTTCTTGAGTCCGAGGGCGCACCTCTTTTGGAGGTTCTTGGACTCTAGGGTCCTTGTCAGCGCCCTCAAGGACATCTTTCAGGCTGGGTTTAATCTTTCGTTGAATGCCCATAACGTCAAGTTCTTCAGTAGTAACCTTTGAGATTTGGGTAGAAGTGCCGAGGATGGAAGTTGAGTCTTCAGGAGAGTAGAGTTGATTAAAAACCTCGAACTCGTCCTCGGAATCTGGTACGTCAACTTCTTCTTCTTCTTCTTCTTCCTTTACAGTAAGGTAGGAAGATGCAGCTTCACCAGAGGTTAAAATTGTGGAGAAAGGAACTGTGGGAATCCCAACTGGAACAAATGGTGGCGGTTGGATTGGTTGGGTGACCAAGGTACCTTGAGGAATGGTAGTCCCCCCCGGTAGCAAAAAACCCTCCACAGCAACGCTAATCCGAGGAAGACGAGGATCGCGGGCTTTAATCACGCACTTCGGCGCCTGAAAGGCTTTTGATATTGGAGTGTAGCCGAGGATCAGATGAGCCGCACGAAGTTGACCGTCGGTGTGCACGAAGATCTCGGCTTGTAGGATCCTATCCAATCGCCCGAAATCCACAAGGTTAGGATGACGATCCGCTGCGTGTGGATCTGCAGAGTTGTCCAAGTAAAAGTGGGTAAGAGTAAGTAAAAAGACGAAAGATAAAAGTATGTAAAAGAAACTTCACCTGGAGTCCCTTCCCTTGTCGGACAGGGGAGGCCGTCGTGCCAATTTCCTGATATGATCGGGAAGTCATTTTTAGGCCCTTATTTGATTCGGGCGGACATTGAATTAGCCCGACTTCGGGTGTCTAGACTTTAGGTAATATTCATCTTTTTTGCTTAGGTGATGGAGGTTATAAACCCAGTTCACGTCGTGGTGAGTGAGCCCTAGGTTCATCTTCTCATTTAAAGCGTCTATGGAACCTAAGATCCTAAAGACATTTGGGGCACACCGGGTGGGAGCCAACCTAAAAGCCCTAAGATAATCCCTAGTCACGGTTCCCATGGGGATTTTCATTCCCCCTTCGATGAACGCAATCATCGGGATTACAACTTCCCCGTTTTTCTTTTTGTATAAAACTCTTCCTCGTTACGGTACCTAATGGATACATCCGAGGGAATTTTGTACTTAACCTTAAAGCTGTTCTATTTTTTCGTTTGAATCCACCGGGGACGCAAATCTACCCATTCTTTTTGAAAAAAGGGGGGTGTGGAGAAAAAATAACTATGCCGAGGATGAAAGACACGGTGAAAAAGAGAAGATGGGAAAGAAAAGAAACAAAAGAAACAAAAAAGCCGATAAGGAGGGGCGAGTATTGAAGAACTTACTTTTAAAAAGGAAGAAAGCATGGTCACCTCGGACAGGGTACTTGATAGACGAGAGAGAGAGTACGGGGAGATGAAAAGTGTGGCTGGTACGTTATGATGTTTCTGTAGTGTGAAGAATTTTGAAGAAAATTAGTATTTATATGTCAGAAGATGTTTTAAAGCGGGCGAATTCCCGCCTCAACCCAGGAATCGCTCTCGACCGTTGGATATGTGTCATATTAATGAAACGTGGGGAACATAGAAGCGCCAACAATCAATTCGGGGGCGTTTCGCATACCGAAGCATTGGGAACACGCGATGGGTGATTCAGAAGTTATTTACGTCAACAATGTTGCCAAAAGTCTCGGGGTAACGGGGTCTTTTTAAGTCGAGATTCTATTTTTCTCCCGAGGTGAAAAAATAAAGAAACTCGAGGGGCTATTGTAGGGGTATTGGGCCCAATAGTATATGAAGGATGGCCCAACGAAGTATTTTGGGCTGGAAACCCAAAATCCGAAGACATCAAAATGGTCGTGGACTATTTACATATCCAAACACGTCCGAGGAGTAGATTTGTCCTCGGGTTTCAAGGCCGAGGACATAGAAAGAGAAGTTTGGTATCCCCAGGTTATATTATAATGAGTCCTACAATTATGGGGATGCACGGTATACGTGGAGGGCGAGAGAAAGAACGGTGGAATGTCTAAAAATAAAGCTGCTACCACCGCCCATACATTAAAAGCTCTGTAAATTGATACGCTGACTGTATAGATGGAAGGATGGGACCTGAACATCGAGCTTGGAACTTGGTCCCTAATCCCAGCGGGCTTTAGGGAAGAATGGATGGGACAAGTATCCAAAAAGGGGGATTGCAACCAGAAAAGTGGAAGGTGATGAAGGGAAAGGAAATGATATAAATAGGAGGAAAGGCATACGAAGAAGGAGAGGACTTTTCTGAGTAAAAGAGATAGAGCCAATAGTAAATGATAATCAACACTTGTATCCAAACTTGAGAAATATCATTAGAAACCATCCTCGGACACAATCCGAGGACGATTTCTCAGTCTTACTCTTTGCAAACGATTCTTTGTTCTGTTCTATTGGGCCCAAAGCCCGTTCTTTTTGTAATTGTCTAAACCATCCTTGAAATCTAAATTACAAGCCCATCCTCTACAAATTCATTGTAAAGAAAGGCCTTTCAAGCCCATTTTTCTCCCAGTCGTAGTTTGGGAACTTGAATTGTGTCCTTACAAAATCTATTTATATTTATTTTCTCTTATTTTTTTTCCTTTGATAAAATATTTTTATGTCCATTTTCATTTGCTTTAAATTAGGGCCAACTAGTATATTTTATATTTGTGTAAAGCTAAATTTCATCTATAAAATAAACCTAAAAAAAATGAAGAGAATGATGCAACTATATAGATACTCTCTAGAATTTTAATTTTATAAACATTCTTTTGATATTCAATTATTATAACTATCTGTTTTTTTTTTTCATTTTATGTTAAAATTATTAATACAAAAAGGATAACACATATATTTTATTTGAGGCTCATTTTAAATATTTTGTGTTTTATGGCATTAGTATATACATAAGTAGGAAGTGAAACAAAATTTATTTATGCGTTTTTTTTTTCCATTTTACTTTAGAAAACATATTTCTAAATTTTCAGGCCAAATAAATTACACTGAAAATGAGAGAATTCTTATTTTTAAAAATTTCAAGTCTATTTTTATCTTTATTTTGATCTATACATTAAGACCGTTGAAAAATAGATTATTCTTAAACATTATTTTTGTGATCTTTTATTACCAGTACCATACAAATTTTCTTATTGTAGAAGTGTGATTTGAAAATTAAAAGTAAAAAAAAAATCAAAAGATGTCAATTAAATTACAATAAATAACAAAGATGTGTAGTTGTATATATTTTACCTAAAAGTTTATCCAAACATGTAATATCGTGTTTTATTTTGAATACCAAAATACAAAGGATGGAATTGTGTGTTATACTTGTTGATGGTAGATTTTCATTAAAAATAATATTAGGATTGTTGGAAAAAAGGTTCTTTCTTACTTTACCCAAATTTTAAAGAATAAAGATCATTAATTTATATCTCAAAAGATATTTGAAATTTTTTAATGAAAAATGTACATTGTCCTAATCTTGAGAATCATGCATTCTACTAATAACTTGCTTTTATTGTTTATTCTCATTGACCTTCTAGTTCCAACAAACAACTGATGCAATTCCCAATTTGAATTACTTAAGGGTATATTATTTAATGACTTATTTGAGAGTCATCTTTGATAATTCCACCAAATATAAAGATATAGTGTTCATACACATAAATAAAATAAATTTTGATTGGAACTCAAGCAAAACTGGCCTCGATATCTCAAACTACTAATATACACAAAAATAATGTAGCTATTTGATGTCTCCTTTATTAGTATTTGAACAAAGCATGTGCAAAAAATCTTTAATGATAATAATTCATTGTCTATTGTCAGTTTGCCACTTGCACAGGTGCCCAAAAAATAAAAATAAAAATGCACAAACTGTAAAATTTCTCCTTTTTAAATCTAAGAAAACATATTAATATTTTCATTTGATATAAGCTTGTCAATACTCGAACCATCCTAATTAATCTGTTCAAAATTCATACCAGATACCATAATTTTTAAGACTAGGACTTCTTTTTTTTTTGGTAGTAGCTTGTCAAAATTTTATGGACCAAAAAAGAAAAAAAAAAAAAACTTAGAATATTTATTTCCTTTGTTAATGCTTGGGGCTAGACCCAAGTTATGGATGGCAAAAAAAATGTGCTTAGTAGTTGGCATTATTGAACATGTCACTTGAACTGACACACCACCAAACCCTTCATGGCCAAAACAATCAGCACGACTCCATCACTAACATAGTTCCTCTTATTATTATCATTAATTATTATATGGTTGGAGGGAAAGGTCGGAAACAAAAGCTGTCAAATCTCATTATAAGCATTATTGAGTTGTTCGTAGAAATTGTATAAAAAGTAGATTTAGGATGTAACCTTAAAAATAAAAAATTTAATAAAATAAAAACCTTATCATTTAGATTTAATTCTCATTGAATGTGAGAAATCGGTAATAATTATGAAATTCAACCAATAAAAATATGTTTATCCAAACACTATAAATCACTTCCACAAGGTTAGTGCCTCGAAATGAATAACATCTATTTGTCTCAATTATGAAGAAAGGTTCTCTCCAAACTAGTTTGGAGAAATTTCAAGAAGATCAAAGATCAATTGCTATGTCATCAAATAAATGTTATAATTTCAAGTTTTTGTGATTTAAAGTTATATATAAAAAATAAGTTAATTGATCAAATAGTAAATAATATCTAATTTGAACGAAATTTGATACGTATATTAAAAATATAAAGAACATGAAATTCAACGGTTAGATTCTCAAAATTCACACCCAAAAAAGAAATATATGAAAAGTTTGGAGAGAAACTTTGTTCTTTTTGTATTCCACTTTATAATTGTGATGATATCATGATATTAGGTACTAAACTGACAACAAAAGTTTCTTAGCTGTTCAGTTTTTTTAAAATCAGAATGATTTGGTCTTTAAATTATTTAGCTGCCCACAGTATCTTAGTCAGATGTGAAGATGTAAAAGTAGAATCATTCTCAACCAAAGTTATGAATTTTTAAAGAACTTCTAGCATTGTTAGTTGAGCGGTAAGATTCTTGGCTAAAGACATCTAAATTCTAAAATGCATAAAAGTGGGCATCTAAACCCATAGGAAACCGACTACAACTCTAGGCTAAGAATATATTTGGAGGGGAAAAAAAGAACCAAGAAAATAACAAAAAAACAAGAAAATTTGAGTAGTTTTAGTGCCACAACTTGTGGCACAACTCGCTCATGTGGTGAGTTGTGATTAGTAAACAGGTGTCCCCACATGAACTCATCATCATTTTTTCATTAACCACAGCTCGCCAGCAAATTGTGCCACAAGTTGTGGCACCAGGCTTATTCAGAAAATTTATGAGGAGCTCTCATGCTGATCAGGATGCATCACAATCACCAAATAGACTTTTCATAGCTTGTCCTCATCATACTCTGACAGTGGGGTTTGAAGAGCATCTAATGCGTTTGAAGAGCATCTAAGTTAAGTGGAAGTGCCACATTAAAGTTTCATTCGACTAACTGATTCATTCCTACCACAAGTCTCATTCACATCCTAGACAATTTTGACCACGTCAGATTGAGCATTGCCAATCCTCACGAGTCCCAACTCAATACATACTCAACTCAACTCAACATAGTAATATGCTCACAGTGAACAAATGAGCTAGAAAAACATATGTAATTTTTTTTTTTATAAAAAAAAAATACACTTTACTTACAAACCACATCAAACAAAAGCACTAGTGTTGAAAACTTGACCAAACTAACTGATTTAATTGGTTCAACCGCATACCCAAAACTACATTTTCTTAAAAACTGAATACAATGAACTAATCAAAGGTTGCATGGAAAAAAATGGAAACCACTCATGATTTTCGATCATGCCTACCTTTTAGCAGCTAATGTTTCTAGCCATCGTAGAGGCTGTTTTATAAGCTTTGGAGAAATCAGTCCAATACATGAATTAGATAACAGTTAAAAAAGAGATACCAATACATGAATTAGGCTATTTATTAAACATTGGAACAACCATCTCTTCCGTATGTAATCCTCAGAAGCATGAAGATGTAGAAGCAGCACCATTCTCAACCAAATCTGAGAAGAATATTTCAAAAAAAAAAATTCCATGTAGCTGAATATAGAAGGGTATAGTGTTTATTCAAGCCCTTGCTAAAGACATCTAAACTAGTATAAGAATGGGCATATGAATAGTAAACCCATAGGAAACCTACTACAAGAAAATAAGAAAATTTATGTTGGCAATTCACCCACTATTGTTTCTTCATGCAGATCAAGTTGCCTGATAAGTGACAATCATCAAATGAAAAATAAGAAAAATTTATGCTGAGCAATCTCACCAACTATTGTTTCTTCATGCAGATCAAGTTACTTGACAATCATCAAATGGAATTTTTATAGCTTGTCCTCATACTCTGACAGCGGGGTAATCTGCTCCTTTAAGCCCTTCCTCTTGCGGATTTCTGATAAAATCCGTGCAGATTCTGTTCCTGCTTCCAAGGGATCAGAGGACATCATGTCCCAATGATCAAATACACACTGGGGGAAAGCCTGGCCAGAAGTTGCAGCTCTCAATTCTGCGGAGAATCCAAAAGACTTAATAACAGGTAGGTATGCCTTGATGTTGTAAAGGGGTGTGCCAGGCCTCTGCAATTCCTCAAACACATGTCCACGTTTCTGGTTAAGGACACTATAAATACCACCAAGTGCTTGCTCAGGAGCTTGAATCTCCACCAGGTACACAGGCTCAAGAAGCCTGGGCTTGGCAGTCAGCTGAGCAGCATATATAACCCTCCTGGCAGTAGGAATTACCTGACCACCACCTCTGTGGATAGCATCAGCATGAAGCACGACATCACAGACTTCAAAACAGATACCTCTCATGTTTTCTTCAGCCAATGCACCTTCCTTAGAAGCCCACTGAAACCCAGCAACAACAGAATCCTTAATTTCATTGAGGTACTGGACTCCCTTACACATATCAACAACCATATTAGGGCCAGTGGTCTCAGGGCCAAAACACCAGATCTTCTTTGCAATATCCTTGTCCCAACCAAACTCCTCAGACAAGATTTTGGAACGACCTCTAGGATCATCCCTTGGACCAACACGGCCCTCATCAATGGCCTCTGCAAGCCCATCTTCCATGGGGCGTGCTTCCATGTACAAACGGTTGTGCTTGTTGGGTGACTTGCTCATCACAACACGGCAAGACTTCTCCAGGACTGTCTCACGGAAGGACACAACAGGATCAGACTTTGTAATCTCTGCTCCACCCATGAAGTCATCCTGCAAATCCTTCAAACAGATCTCAAGGTGGAGTTCCCCAGCACCAGCTATGATGTGCTCTCCAGACTCTTCAATACTGCAGACAACCATAGGATCTGATTTGGCTAAACGTTTCAGACCTTCAACAAGCTTGGGAAGGTCAGATGCAACCTTGCATTGAACAGCTACACGCACAACAGGTGACACAGAGAACTTCATGGCACGGATTGGGTGTGCATCAACTTCCTTCTCATTTGTCAAAGTAGCATTCTTGGTTATATATTGATCCAAACCAACCATGGCAACTGTGTTACCACAAGGCACGTCCTCAACTGTTTCCTGCCTCTTCCCCATCCAAATAACAGTTCTCTGCACACTCTTAACATACAAATCCTTCTTCTCACCGGGAACATAGTTGGGACCCATGATTCTAACCTTCAAACCGGTAGAGACCTTGCCAGAGAAGACACGACCAAAGGCGAAGAACCGACCCTTGTCAGATGCAGGAATCATCTTTGAGACATAAAGCATAAGAGGACCCTCAGAATCACAGTTCCTAATAGCATTAGCATAAGCATCGTCAAGAGGACCCTCATACAAGTTCTCAACGCGATACTTTTGAGCCGTGGCAGGCGAGGGCAGGTGAAATATCATCATTTCCAAAAGAGCATTACTTGCAGGGAGCCAGTTCTGCATGACACGCTTCATCAATGCCTTCCCCATCAAGTCCTTCTCTTCTCCCTTCATAGTAACACCAAGCTTTGCTAGCATAGGCCACAGCTTATCCTTCTCATCATTCATACAAGTGTTGATTATCTGCTTGATGGGTTCATAACAGAACAGAACAAAACCACGCTTGCAGGTAGGAGAGCCAGTGTTCTTAGTTGTCCACTTTTTGGTAGCAGGGTCAAAGAAGTTCTCACCCCAGAGACGTTCCATCATCTTGGCCTCATCAACTCCGAACTTGGAGGCATACATCTTAGCAAAATTGGTTAGAGTAAACGCCCAACCATGCAAACCAGCAGAAAAAGCAACTGTCCCTTTCTCAGGGTATACCTGAACATCACCAAGGAGGGGATCTTCGTATGTGGCCATGATGACATTTGCATTCTCAATAACCCTCTGGAATGTCTGGTAAGCCTCCTCTCCATCAACCTGGAGCTCAAGGAAGCACCGGTCCATCTTGTTAACAGTCAAAACAGGTCTAATTCTCTCCCCAAGGGCTTGTCGAAGCACTGTTTCTGTTTGAACACAGACACCCTCAATACAATCTACCACAACAAGAGCACCATCTGTAATGCGAAGAGCAGCAGTGACCTCAGATGAGAAGTCAACGTGCCCGGGAGAATCAATGAGATTGATAAGGTACTCATTCCCTTGTCGCTCTCCCTTGTAGCTCTTCAAAGACTCATCAGTCATCTCATAAAAGAGGGATATACCAGTAGACTTTATGGTAATCCCTCTTTCTGCCTCATCCTGGCGGGTATCTGTCATCCGGACATCACCAGCAACTTCTTGAGCAATGATACCAGCAGCAGCCACAAGAGAATCTGTAAGTGTAGACTTCCCTGTGAATTGGGGAGCAGAAGGAAGGCAAATAACATCAGAATTTGAACCAAAACAACCAAATACAATATAATAAAAGTAAACAAGTGGAAATATTATGAATCATTGAAGACAAGCATATATTAGTAGGAAAAGACCAGTGGCACAGCAGTCAGAAAACATCTGAAGTAATGATTGGAAGAAAGAAACGAAATCAGAACAGCTCATAAAAGCACAGGCATCTTTAACAGAACTCCAAACTTGAGGGGGGTTGACAAAACACCAAAATATGCGGTCTATAGTCAACAACTGCAAGATTACTCCTCATCAACTATACAATTTTAATTGCCACACTATTTACAATCTGCTCTTACTTTAATATGACCATCCAACACTAATATAATGCACCATCTGAGATAAAATACACCATAATAAAGATCCAAAGGCAAACAGATCACATACCATGATCAACATGCGCAATAACAGACATATTACGAATGTTGTGCTTATAATCCATAATTCTTCGAAGCTCGTCAGCTGTAAACTTCACCTGCACATAGCAAAGACATTTCTCTTTTAAGATCACAAGCACCAAAACCGCAGCAACCCAATGAACTTAATAGAGGCAAAAAAGCTTACCATCTTGACTAGTCTTTAAATGACACAAACTGTTTGAATCTGAACGAATGTGTTCCTCTAATTTATCAAGATACTCCTGCCCATAACAAAAAGAAAATAAGTCATATTCAAATTAGCAAATTTGTTCATCCAATACACTACAATAGATATCTACCAAGACAAACTTCACTACACCAACTTGATGGTTGAAAGCAAGCAATCTACCTATAACATACTATCACCACATTATATACATACTACTACTGTAGTCTGTAGTGAACCTGTAAAGCAAACACTATACCTAGAGCACTATAAAGATTTCAAAAAATTGTTTCACCACAATGAATTTACAGAAAACCTTTATACCTAGAACAATTTTCCAATAGTACAGAGTCTCACATACTATTACTGATTTCATCAAAACTTTGTGTTGCCACAATAAGCCATAAATGGCGAAAATACAATATTTCTACACTAACATTAAAATATTGTTTTTCACTCAAAATTAAAATTCACAGCACACGCACCCGCAGATATATTGGATGTAGCTTATTTGTTTATTTGCTAAAAGACGCTTAAAGAATAATTGTACCTAAAAAAAGCAAGTCTTTAGAAAGCTCTACATAAGCAAATTAGCTCAAAAGTTAATGGAAAATACACACACACACAGATAAACATTACATAAACAAAACCCATAAATATTGAAAAGATGAGATTTAACATAATAAATGATCAAACAAACATTACAAACATAATTTATTTTATATAAGTTGTTTGAAGTGTAATTGTACCTAAAAGAAGCGAGTCTTTAAAAAGATGTTCACAGACTGAGAGATAAACATAACACAGATAAAACCCACATATAAAAAGATGAAATTTAACATAAAGAATGATCAAACGAACATTAAAAACAGTGTATATTTGATAAAAAGTTGTTTGAAATATAACTGTACCTTAAAAAAAAAAAGACGAGTCTTTAAAAAGCTGTACACAGACATATAGAGATAAACATATGATCACAAACAAAACCCAGATGTGAAAAGATGAAATTTAACATTATGAATGATCAAACTCAATCCACATCACAAACTATAACAGAGTTTTGAAAAAAACAAAAAAACAAAAAGCAATGATCTAAAGCTAAGTACAGCGAGAGTAATGAAAAAACTACAAAGTACAAACCTGTTTGGTCTCTCACAGAGACAGAAATAAGCAATGAGTGCGTAACTGAAGAGTGTATATGTATGATGTAACAAGTGAGAATAAAACCTCTGTTAGGGTTTTTGGTGGTATCGGGCTGGGCTAGGTTGACACACTCAGACTCAGACTCAGGCTCAAAGTCAAACCTTTGAATTTTTTTGACGGCGTAAAGCTTATTATAATATAGTATTATTCAGACTGGTTTCCAAGTAGGGGCCCAGTCCAATATAATATATCACTATCAGTGGATTCACTGGATTGAGGAAGTGTTGTGTTGTGAGATTTTGGGGACACATATGGCTTTGACTAATCTCTGCCCACGTATGATTCTCCTGTCTCATTCTCATGTGTGCACTAGTCCTAAATACCGTATTGGATTGCAATCCAATTATTTTACCTCAAAAATGAATGAAGAGAATTATTGAATAAATAAATCTCTAGGCAAGCATGTGTGAGACTCCTAAATTATATATATATATATATATATATTAAATTATGTGATGAAAAGTTTAATCAATAATGATATGTATTTAGGAAAAATAAATTTTTTTTTTGAAGTATAGGTTCTATAAAAAAATTAAGTATTAAATGTATATTAAAAATTAAATAAAATTTTTTGTATTAAATATAGAGTCACGTGTAAGGAAAAACTTATGTTTTGTAATAGCAAATTAAAATTATCCAGAAAATAGCTTTCAAAAAAAATTATCCAAAAAATATTCTCAAAAACTTATAAGAATAATTGAATTTAGAAAAAAAAAATGGTAAAAACAAAATAATATTATGTGAACCTACGGCAAAAGATGTCTATGGAAAAAATTTATCTGCAATCTAATTTATAAGAATTCTTCTAAATTGAGTTAGATGGCACCTTATGAAGATGACAAGTGTCCTGATTATGGTTTAAAAAATCGGATTGGGCAAAATCATTTTGCCTTTGGTTTTCGGTTTAACCTAGTTTTGGCCAGTTTTCATTGGTTTTTGGGATCTTCTTGGGACCGGATTGGTGCCTGATTCTTAATTGCATTGATCGAACCGGCTGGTATGGTCTGGTTTTTAAAAACATGGTCTTGAGTCATGTCAAACTAGCCTAACACAAGTGGGTAAGGCTTAAGTCTAGTGTCTAGTTGTACTGAACTCGTCGAGATCATGACACGTGTCCACTTTTGGACATATGTCATGATCTTTACGGGTCTAGTGAAATAGGATACTAAACCAATTCAAGTCCAACACAAGTCAACATACTTAAACAAGAAATATATTCTCTCTCGGGTTTTTGTGCCCCTTACTCTTAGTGATATTCATGATTTTTACGAACTAGATAAGTTTGTACTTTTTACCAACATCCTTGTGGTTGTGGTGGTGGCGGCAAGAGGAGTGAAGGGAGGAAATGCTAAGTGGTGTTGGTTTTATTGGTGGTTGTAGTGGTGGTTGTCTAATTGGTTGAGCTATACAACAATGTTTGATATGGCAGTGGTGGAGAGGCTAAGGTGGGGAAATTGGTGGAGAGAGAGAGAGAGGGAGAGAGAGGACCGGTTAGGTTTTTTTTTTTTTTTTTTACTTGAATTAGGTGAGTCTGATTGATCAACTATCATGTATATAACTCAGGATACCTTCATAAAGTGCTATCCACACCTTCATAAAATGTTCGGTTTTAGAAATAAAGTCTATCTTTTAACTAGATTTTATTTTATTATTTTAAATATTAAATTTATAATATGGTATAGACTCCTATAAATTTCTAAATGACTTCTATATATATAGATTAGTAAAGAAAACCCACTCAGTAGTTGGAAACTACTTCTAGGGTAAGAAAAACTTATAAAATATGAATTAAGAAAATTAAGTTTTAAAGCATTCAAAAATATTATGGGAAACATCATAAATATTATATAACAAAATGATTATAATATATGGGTCTTAAAAAAAATTATTTTAAACTCGAATCACCAAGTATCCGCACATCGCATGAGAAATTATCTAGTATAATATAAAAGTGGGAAATGCTAACGAATGCTCTTAAGATATTGGTTAATAATTTATTTAAAGAAAGTTTTTATAGGAAAAGAAAAAAAAAAGTAATTAATATTTTGACAGTTTTTTCATTTTCTATAAAAGTGATGTCAACTTTTTTAAAATGGATTCTTAATCAATGCGCTTAGGTTAGCATGACCCTATAAAAGTTAGATCCCAAAATTGGTGCATATACACTACAATGCTATCTGTTTCTTTTTAAAGTATATCATAATGACATGTGGCAACTTCTTACTTTTATTGACATTATATGGAAAAACAATGCCACATGTCAAAGATTATTTGTACATGTCAATATGGTGGTCATGATGCTGGACATGTGGCATGTATTTAAATTTTTTGAATGAAGTAAATGCATTTTTTAAATATGATATTTATGATCATGTTTTTATTCTTATTTATGACTATTAATTCTTAATTTTCCATTCACCTTTTAATTTTGCCAACCATTTCCCTTCCAAAGACTATTCAACTATTTTTTTTTAAAATACTTTAATTAATAATATACATGCAAAAAAAAAAAAAACACAATAATTGGAGTCTTAAATGCCTAATTATAAATTAAAAAAAAAAAAAAAACTGCTACTAAAATGATGGGTATACCCCATACAGTATATATATTGAAAAGCCAAAAAAATTAATGACTAATTAAAAGAAAAAAAAGACTACCTACGAGCACAAAAAATAGACTGTCTTTATTTTTTTTAGAGACAAGAATTTTTATCTTGTATTAAAAAATAAAAAAATAAACTAGCCTAATTTAAGTGTATATATGTGTGAAACTCTCTCTTGGAGCCTTGAACCTCGACTCTTGCTTTCCACACTCCACAAACACTTATATTTGTGAAGTGACCACTACACCAAGGGTATGTGCGGTGGTATACTGCCTTCTAAAAATGTCCTAAACACACACACACATTAAAAAAAGTGACAATGAACATTGCCAAATCTCCCATAAATGTTATTATTTTGGCTAAAATTCCATAAACGTATTGGGTAGTTCAAAGTCCTATTGAAACCCATATTGAAAGCTTATCTCTCTCAAGACATTTATTTGAGTTTCCATTTTCTCTTTATTAAGACATTAATTTGAGTTTCTATTTTTATTTAATTCTTCAACCATCCCACATCTCTGATTTTCTCTATTATAAAAAAGAGATTAATTTCCTTTTTTCATTTCTTTTTTATTTTTTTTAAAAACAGAATTTAATTTGATTCTCTCCATGGTTTTTTTTTTTTTAATTTGATAAACCTCTCCATGGTTAATTGACATGAAATAAAAGGAATTTTAATTTTAATTCAGCCATCCCATTAATTTTTACATAACTCTACGTTGGCTTTTCAACTCTTTGAACCGAAACATTAATTACCTTTAGTTATTAACCATTCAACAATAGGGAAAAAAAAAAAAAAATTAGACTAAGGCAATGGTAAGGCTAGAATACAATTAGCAATCTCTCTTCAAATCTCTTAGTATTTCTTTTCCTTTTGATTTCACATTTGATTTGCATGCTCTATTTTTAGGTTTGAATTAATCATCACTCAAGAATGATGGGGAAAAAACGCAAATTTTCTCCTTTCAATGTAAAATGTTTTTAGTATTCTCTCTTTAATTTCAAATATATTTGTAATTAGTTTTTGATACATATTTGTAATTAGTTAAGACTTAAGACTTTGTTTCTTTACTCGGTGAAAATATGTAGAGGATAAAGATATTGTTACTATGATTTTCTTAAGATAAACTGTTAACGTTAGATTCTATCAATGGTTAACTTTCTTATTGTTTACATTATTGTCATTTTCATTCAGATGGTTCTTCCCTCTTTATGGATTGGTACTTTGTTGAAGCTATATGTAAATGAACGGTCTAATATTTTCTAATGTATATTTGATAGATTAAGATATTGAATTGGTATGTAATTTTCTAATATTCAATTTTTAGATATTGTGGGGGCAAAAAGATCTTGATGAGAATGTGGGCCTTTTGGGCCGTGTTAAGGAAGGTCGACCTGCTCCTGGGTTTAGAATTTGTTAGTACTATGGGTCGGCCCATACGCCGAGGATCCGAGGATCCAGCCGAGGGTGAACTTACCCTCGGATGGACACCGAAGAACTCGGGATTTCGTAGTAAAGATTAGGGGATGACACGGTTAAGGCCAATGGTTAAAAGGGGTAAACCCTAGAATGCCCCAGAAGCACCGGTGTTGAAGAAATGTCAAAGATAAAGGCTGCCACCTCCACATTAAAGACCCTGCACCTAGCACCCTGGCCGCATTTATGGGGAAGTGACACCTGAACAGTGGAAGAGAAACTTTTGGTTACTATTCAAAGGCACTGAGAAAAGAAATATCTAAGCTAAGGGTGAGGTGAGGCAACACGTGTACAAAGTATTCAAAAGAATAGTATTTAAAGAGCAATCTAAGACAGAAAAGGGGACCTCCCCCCCTCTTTGTAACCTAAAGGAAAGAGAAAAAGAGAGAGAAATAATATAAGAACAGTTCTCGGCTTACGTCCGAGCAGATTGACTTATAGTATTCTTTGTTGTTTTTTAAGTGCTTATAATCTTTGGCTTGCCATTTAATCCTCAAACACTTCTAACCTGGGTTTCAAGCTCACACTCTACAAATTATATTGTTTAAGGCTCATTGGGCCTGAGCCCGTAACTGTTCTTGGGGCCAGGTGCAATTGTGCACTTACAATTGGCGCCGTCTGTGGGAAATCTAGTCTAGAAGAGGTAGGAATATTATGGCAGGCTTAGGCTCTCACCATGCAGAGTCACAGGGATCACAACCGGAAGACCATTTCGAACGTCTTGAACGTCGAAGGGATCGTGAAGGGAGTGTCCATACAGAATACCCTGGCGCTAGCCATACTCATGGCGGGGGTAGCACCACCCACGAGGAGGGATCTAAATCCATACAGAGGGAAATCAATCGTTTGAAGAGGAAATTACGTCGTGCTAAACGCAAGTTTTCACCATCCTCGTCTAGTTCTTCTTCGGAGAAGGATAGGGGAGTTGGCTACGGCTCAAGGTCGCGCTCCCCCACCAGTGTAACGTCCTCCGGTGAGGAGGGCGACCAGCCAACCCGTAGACGTAAGAAGCTTCGTTCTAGGGGCTTAGGCAACGATACTATGAGTAGGGCGTTGCACCAACTCTCTAAATCTCCGTTTTCGCGGAGGATTGAGAGGGGGAAGCTTCCCAGGAGGTTCATCCAACCCACCTTCACCATTTATAATGGCCGGACTGATCCGGTGGAACACGTGAGTCACTTCAACCAGAGGATGGCGGTGCACTCTCACAATGAGACTCTGATGTGTAAAGTTTTCCCCTCCAGCTTGGGACCTGTGGCTATGAGATGGTTTAACGGTCTCAAATCTGGGTCCGTAGGCTCGTTTGGGGAGCTGACTAGGGCATTCGCTTCGCGGTTCATTACGTGTAGCAGAGTCCCTCGGCCATTGGATTCGCTGCTATCCATGGCCATGAAGGAAGGGGAGACACTGAAAGCATACTCCGACCGATACTGGGAGATGTTTAACGAGATAGATGGTGACTTTGATGAGGTGGCGCTTAATACCTTTAAGGTAGGTCTCCCTACTGACCACGACCTAAGAAAGTCTTTGACGAAAAAGCCCGTCCGCAGTGTACGCCGCCTTATGGATCGTATTGATGAGTACAAGAGGGTAGAAGAAGACCAGCAGCAAGGGAAGGGGAAGGAAAAGGTTATCTCGCAGGAGAGAAGGGATTTCAGGTCAGATAGATACCACAACAACAAGCCGAGGAGGGATTACTTCGGGCAATCCGGCTCGGCGGCACCTCGTTGTAAATGCGTGTTCCGAGAACCGGTGCATCAGTTACTAGAGAAAGTTCGTAAAGAGCCTTTCTTCAGATGGCCAGGCAAGATGGCAGGGGACCCTGCGAAAAGAAACCAAAATCTCTTTTGTCAGTACCATCAGGATGTAGGCCACACTACTGAGAACTGTCGGACCCTGTGGAACCATCTAGAGCAGCTCGTCAGTGAGGGAAAGTTGAAGCAGCACTTGTGTCAGCCCACTGGGCAAGTCAGTCAAGTCGGTTCAAACAACCAGAGGAACAATACATCTCGGCCAGCCTTGGGAACAATTAATGTTATCTTCGCTGCCCCTGGCAGGACCGGCTCAGGTCCCACTAGGGTGATGGCAGTTTCCCATCCTCAAGTCAAGGATGTGGGTAGTAGGCCGAAGAGGATGAAGGGCACCTTACCCGTCCTAGGTTTCTCCGAGGAGGATAAGATAGGGACTATCCAGCCCCATGACGATGCTCTTGTGGTCACCCTCAGGATTGGGAACTATGACGTGAGAAGGGTGATGATAGATCAGGGCAGCGGTGCAGATATCATGTACCCTGATCTATTTAAGGGTTTAAGGTTGAAGTTGGAAGACCTTACTCCTTATGACTCGCCACTTATAAGCTTTGAAGGGAGAGCCGTTGTGCCGAAGGGACAGATCCGTTTGCCCGTTCAGTCCGGCTCAGAAGCGGTGGAGGTGGACTTCATCGTGGTTGATGCGTACTCTCCATACACGGCCATCCTTGCCAGGCCTTGGCTGCATGCGCTTGGAGCCGTCTCCTCTACCTTACATGTTAAAGTTAAATTCCCCTCGGGGGAATGTGTTGAGGAAATCCTCGGCAGCCAATCAATAGCCAGGCAGTGCATATCGGCTGCAGTGCTGCATCAGACAGAAGCCGAGTCTTCGGCTTTGATCAACAAGGATTTATAGCAGTTAACGGCTCCTGATTCATCTGGAGTGGTGACAGGAGATGAGACACAGTGCGAGGGATTAGAGAAGTTTCCAGTGGCCGATGACCCGGAGAGATTCTTCCAAGTCGGTGTACTTTTGCCACACCAAGAGAAAATGGAGTTGTTAGAGTTCTTGAAGGATAATGTTGATGTTTTTGCGTGGGATCCTTATGAAGCTCTAGGCCTGGATCCGGGCTTCATTTGTCATCACCTAAATGTCAACCCGGCTATCATTCCGAGAAGGCAGCCACCTCGGCGATCTTCCAGGGAACATTCCGAGGCTGTGAAGGAAGAGGTGCTTAAACTCAAAAGGGCTGGGGCTATCAAAGAAGTTTTCTACCCTGAGTGGTTAGCCCATACAGTCGTCGTTAAAAAGAAAAATGGAACGTGGAGGGTATGTGTGGACTTTACTGATCTGAACAAGGCCTGTCCCAAAGATTCGTTCCCAATGCCACGTATTGATCAACTGGTGGATGCCACTGTCGGGCATCCTTGGATGAGTTTCTTAGACGCCTTCCAGGGTTATCACCAGATTCCCTTAGCACTAGAGGATCAGGAGAAGACTGCATTCATTACACCGACGGGGAATTACCATTATAAGGTCATGCCGTTTGGTCTGAAGAATGCTGGGGCTACTTATCAAAGGATGATGACCAGAATGTTCGAACAGCAAATGGGGAAAACTATTGAAGTATACGTTGACGATATGGTGGTGAAAAGCAAAACAATACCCTCACATGTGAAAGATTTGGCCGACACTTTTCAGATACTGAGAAGGTACAAGTTGCACCTCAACGCCTCAAAATGTTCTTTCGGCGTGGGGTCTGGAAAGTTCTTGGGATACATGATCACTCATAGAGGCATAGAGGTAAATCCAGTGCAGGTTAAGGCCATTCAGGACTTGCAGCCTCCTCGGAACCCAAAAGAAATTCAAAGGTTGACAGGAATGATTGCTGCTTTGAACAGGTTCATATCCCGGTCAGCTGACCGGTGTCGTCCTTTCTTCCAACTGCTGAATAAGTGGAAAGGGTTTCAATGGACCAAGGACTGCGAGTTAGCTTTTCAACAGCTCAAGCAATATCTTTCCCGGCCACCCATTCTGTCTCGTCCCGAGGCGCATGAGATTTTGTTTGCTTATCTGGCAGTGGCCGTCCACGCGGTTAGCCTGGTCCTGATAAGAGATGATAATGGTGTGCAAAGACCGGTATATTACGTTAGTAAATCTTTGGGTGATGCCGAGGTGCGTTATCAACCCTTAGAGAAAGCGCTCCTGGCCGTGGTCCATGCCACCCGAAAGCTTTCCCATTATTTTCAGTCCCACACCGTGGTTGTTCTGACCCAATTGCCCCTTAAGGCAGTGCTGCGTAGCGCCGACTACTCAGGAAGGGTGGCAAAGTGGGGGACCATCCTGGGGGCTTTTGATGTTAAGTATAAGCCTCGCACCTCGGTGAAGGGCCAGGTCCTCGCTGACTTGGTGGCGGAATTTGCCGAGCCATTACCGGAAGAAACTCTAAAAGAAGCACACATGGATGAAAAATCAGTTGGTGTGATTACAGCTGCCATGCCTCCGATTTGGGAAGTGTATGTGGATGGGGCTGCTAATCAGAAAGGGTCTGGTATTGGACTCGTTCTAAGGTCCCCTGAAGGAATTGTCTTTGAAAAATCTTTAAGATTGGCCTTCTCAGCTACTAACAATGAGGCCGAGTATGAAGCGGTCTTGGTAGGCATGCAGATGGTACGTAAAATGGGTGGTAAGGAAGTCCATGTCTTCTCGGACTCTCAACTAGTGGTCGGCCAGGTCACGGGGACCATGGAGGCTAGGGATCCAAGGATGCAGGAATATCTGGCCCAGATCAAACGTCAGCAAACTGAGTTTGGTTCCTTCGTCTTAACCCATATCTCTCGGAGCAGGAACACCCATGCAGACTCCTTAGCCACGCTGGCAACTACCTCGGCTCAAGGTTTACCTAGGGTTATCCTCGTTGAGGATTTACTGAAACCCTCTGTTGTCATTGCTGACGCACCCCGCATCCATCTAATAAGGCCTGGACCTAGTTGGATCGACCCGGTCGTATCTTTTCTTAAGAATGATGTCCTTCCTGAGGACAAATCCGAAGCAGATAAGATATGCCGAAAGGCACCACGTTTCTGGCTGTCCGAGGATCAAAAACTGTACAAACGATCCTTTTCAGGACCGTACTTGTTGTGTGTACACCCTGATTTAACGGAAGGGCTTCTAGAAGAATTGCATGAAAGGATTTGTGGCAGCCACACTGGGGGAAGATCCTTGGCCCACAGAGCTCTGACTCAGGGTTATTGGTGGCCCAATATGCAAAGAGAGGCCCAAGACTATGCCAGGAAATGTGATCAGTGTCAGAGGTTCGCCCCTAATATTCACCAACCTGGAGGGGTTCTTAACCCTCTATCCAGCCCTTGGCCTTTCGCACAATGGGGCTTGGACATTGTAGGGCCATTTCCGAGAGCTGCTGGCAATAAAAGATGGCTTCTTGTGGGAACAGACTATTTCACTAAATGGGTTGAGGCCGAGCCCTTAGCAAATATAAGAGATATTGACTCCAAGAAGTTTGTCTGGAAAAACATCGTTACCAGATTCGGTATACCACACACACTCATCTCAGACAATGGTGTTCAGTTCGACAGCAAGGCCTTTAGGAAGTATTGTGGTGACATCGGTATTATAAATAGGTATTCCACCCCAGCTTATCCTCGAGGAAATGGGCAGGTCGAGGCCGTTAACAAAGTCATTGTCAGTGGGCTAAAGAAAAGGTTGGATGATGTGAAAGGCAGATGGGTAGAAGAGCTCTCTCATGTTCTGTGGACGTATCGGACCACACCGCGCAGGTCCACTGGAGAAACTCCATTCTCTATGACTTATGGAGCCGAGGCGGTGATACCTCTGGAATCTGGTTTTCCCACCCTAAAGACCAACTCCTTTAGCCCTGAGAATAACAATGGACTCCTGGAAAAAGGCCTAGATTTGCTTGAGGAACGGCGCGAGGCAGCGATGGTCCAGATGGCTTATTATCAACAGAAGCTAAAACGGGGTTACAACGCCCACGTGAGGCTAAGGCCACTTGCACCTGGTGATCTCGTACTAAGAAAAGTTGTGGGTACCTCTAAGAACCCAGCTTGGGGTAAGTTAGGACCCAACTGGGAAGGCCCCTACCGCATTGTATCAGTAGCAGGCATAGGGTCATATCGGCTAGCTGACCTAGATGAAAGAATTGTACCACGCCCATGGAATGTAAACAATCTTAGAAGATATTATTATTAATAAAATGTGCTTTTATCGATGAACATTTCAAAGGTATGACTACCTCTGACGCATGAAGTTACCATTTTTAAGAATCAAACAGAAACTTGGTTAAGTGCAGTCCTCGGACCAAAAACCTTGTGAAAATTGATGTCTTGTCATTTGTTAAACAGAACCTTAGCTATGCCGGGTTCTCGAACCTCCTGCTTTGGGAAAATTAACATTTGAAGTTATCATTTTTAAGAATCAAACAGAAACTTGGTTAAGTGTAGTCCTCGGACCAAAAACCTTGTGAAAATTGATGTCTTGTCATTTGTTAAACAGAACCTTAGCTATGCCGGGTTCTCGGACCTCCTGCTTTGGGAAAATTAACATTTGAAGTTATCATTTTTAAGAATCAAACAGAAACTTGGTTAAGTGCAGTCCTCGGACCAAAAACCTTGTGGAAATTGATGTCTTGTCATTTGTTAAACAGAACCTTAGCTATGCCGGGTTCTCGGACCTCCTGCTTTGGGAAAATTAACATTTGAAGTTATCATTTTTAAGAATCAAACAGAAACTTGGTTAAGTGCAGTCCTCGGACCACAAACCTTGTGGAAATTGGTGTCTTGTCATTTGTTAAACAGAACCTTAGCTATGCCGGGTTCTCGGACCTCCTGCTTTGGGAAAATTAACATTTGAAGTTATCATTTTTAAGAATCAAACAGAAACTTGGTTAAGTGCAGTCCTCGGACCAAAAACCTTGTGGAAATTGATGTCTTGTCATTTGTTAAACAGAACCTTAGCTATGTCGGGTTCTCGGACCTCCTGCTTTGGGAAAATTAACATTTGAAGTTATCATTTTTAAGAATCAAACAGAAACTTGGTTAAGTGCAGTCCTCGGACCAAAAACCTTGTGGAAATTGATGTCTTGTCATTTGTTAAACAGAACCTTAGCTATGCCGGGTTCTCGGACCTCCTGCTTTGGAAAAATTAACATTTGAAGTTATCATTTTTAAGAATCAAACAGAAACTTGGTTAAGTGCAGTCCTCGGACCAAAAACCTTGTGGAAATTGATGTCTTGTCATTTGTTAAACAGAACCTTAGCTATGCCGGGTTCTCGGACCTCCTGCTTTGGGAAATTTTACATTTGAAGTTATAATTTTTAAGAATCAAACGGAGAATTGGTTAAGTCTTATCTTCGGACCATAACTTTGATCAAAGTTATCTCCTTATTATGTCTGGATGTTAATGCGTTACTGTTTATTAACTCGGATCTTAAGTTCTATATCTTTAAGTGTTAAGTAAGTTTGTGTAAGGAATGGTCCTCGGATCTTACATCTTACTAGAAACAGTGCTATGCATTACAAGGGTTTAATCGTTATATGACGTCCTCTCTTCTTTTTCATCGGGGCATTGTTCAAATATATTAACCATGTCACCTTTTATTAAATCTTTAGTAATATGCGCATGATTATGTGGAAATTATGATTGTGCAATCCTTGGAGTTAGATTTGTGTACTCTGAGAAACTTTTGCTATGACTTAATGGGAAACTTTTGTAATAAGTACAAAAAGAATAAAGTAAAAACAGATACAACCCGAGTGGAAAGCAAATGAAATTGTTTTTCATTGATCAGTCAAATATACATTACAGATATAATTCGAATATGGAAAAAGAGAAGTCCTAAAGATAAGTCCTAAGCCTTTGGAGGGGGGTCTTGCTGAGAGGTACTGGTGCCCTCGGTCTTTCTCAACTCCAGCTCAAAAGGAGTCAAAACTTGCTTCCCTTTATCTGCTGTCTTTGTTGGGAGGACGTTGGGTTCAATTGTCTTGCTCAAGTCCTTCTCTGCATCCCCTCCTCCTTCCTTCTCTTTATTGGAACCAGAAGGCTCTGTAGGATCAGGAATCTGCTGTGGGACCACCGGAGGTAAAACAGGAAGAGTTGTCTCAGGGGTAGGAGTAGCAGCAGGAGCCTCTTCAATCTCCTGTATTTCTAGGGGAAGCCAAACGTTCTCGGACTTCCTCAGATCCGAAGATTGGGGAACTCCTGCTACGTTTAAAGCTTCCCCCATACTTTTTGACAGTATTCCCGGCACAAAGCCGCGAACTCCTCTGTCAGCTGCTCCTCGGTAGTTGCTACCCCTTCATCAAAACTTGCCTGCTTGGCAGCTTGGAGAGAGAGTTGGAAGGAGCTGGCTTCTTCCTTCATCAGCGCCAGTTCCTTTTTCAGATCCGAGCACTCCCTTTGAGCTTGGGAGAGCTCTTCATCTCTTTCTCGAAGGAGCTTACGCTGTCCTTCTATCTGGGTCTTCATGGTCTTTAAGTTTGACTCGACCCCATTTTTCTCTCTCCTCAGATCAGCCACCTCTGAGGTCAGCTTCTCATTCTCAGCAAGGGCTGTGCCCAAGGACTTCTCAGTCTCCAGCCAATTTCCATCTCAGTCCTGGCCTTCTTCCGAGTATCTTCTATAAATTTCTCGGCTGTAAAGACCTCCTGAATGGCCTGTAACAAAGTGTGATAGAATTAGGAATAGTAAACAAACTTATGAATATTGTTAAATGTGGAATATTCCTAAAAAATGGGGAAACTTACCAGCGCTAGGTCCCTTTTTAAGGAAAGGAATAGTTGTGGCTGACTCATTTTCTCCAAGGTCTCCATGTCCTTGGGCAACAGAAGAGGGCGCTCCAACACTTCGGCCAAGTGGTGGGCATGGCCTTGTTGAACCGCCCTTATACTGGACTGGCAGGAGATGGGTGCGCCGTCCAGTCTTAGGTCGGGAGACCAAGTGGTCGGCACTCGGCGCACTTCGGCCTCGTCCATAATTTCCCCGCTTTCAACTGAGCGGGCCCTACCCTTGCCTTTGTCCAGCTTCTTCTGCTGAACCGGTAGGAGTTGTTGCCTTGGTTTCTTGGGGTCTTTACTGATCGTCCCCTCAGTATCCCCCTTTCTCTTCTTCTTGGGATCCTCGGCTGGAGGTTTTGGTTCAGTTGGAGGAGGGGGAGGTGGTAAAGATGGGGGAACTTAGGACGTCCCCGTCTTTTTCTCTGCAACCTTAGCAGCTCTACTGGTGAGGAGACCCTCCATTCTTCCCATATTTTCTTCGGATTCGTCCTCGGGTAGGGCAACCACCAGCCCTGCAATTCCAGAGGCCTCGGTGGCTTCTTCCTCCTCGTCGGAGAGTACAACAAACTGATTCCCGTGAGGTCTCTCGGTGTCTTCGAGATGGAATTGATCTATCTCGTCGTCAAGAGTATGCGAAGAAGACACCTGCTCTTCTGGAACGACAGTTGCTTGTGAGTGCACAGTTAGGGGAATGGCTGCTATAGGCCGGTTGTACAAAACGGTGTTAGGAGCGTCCGGGAGGTCGCGGTCGTCCAGAAAGTGGGGCCGAGCTACGTTTATCCTCCTTCGTCTTCGGTCACCCGCAATTATGGCGTTCTCTATCTCCTGGAAGTCCGAGGAAATGGGAGTATACCCTAGAATGAGATGAGCAGCCCGGAGTTGTAAGTCTTCGCTAACGAACACCTCGGAGCGAAGTACTCGGTTTAGGTCTGCGACGTTACAGTGACTCAGACGAGGACGCACGTGTTGTTTATCTGCAAAAAAGACATCAAAACAAACAAACCTGGTCAGATTCACACAGATATTTAACAAGTTTAAGTATGAATATGCATTTCTGGGTGTGTTATAAGAAGTTGTGTTGTGGGGAGATTAATCCTACGGCATCGCACCTGGATTCCCCCACTCAGGCGGGGCGATGGAAGCCGTCGTGCCAATTCCCAGAGACGATCAGGTGGTCGTCCTTCATGCCTTTGTTGGATTTGGGCAGACAGGAGATTAACCTAACGACACTAGAACGGGACTTAATGTAGTAACCTACGTTGGAAAGTTTATGGGACTCATATAGAAACACGACATCGTGCCATGTGAGGTTTAAACCCATCTGCTCATTCAGAGCATCTACGCTACCCAAAACTCTAAAAACGTTTGGGAGGCACTGATCGGGACACAACCGGTGGTTGCGAAGGTACTCCCTAGTTACAGGTTTCATTGGAAGGGTCATCCCACCCTCTATAAAGGCTATCATTGGGATGATAACCTCTCCCTCTTTCCTAGAACCGGCCACGGCTTCTGCCGGGCAATATTTTAACCCTACGTCACTGGGAATACGGTATTTGGCCCTAAAGCCTTCCATCCCAGCGGCGGTATCAACTAAACACTTAAACCTACCCATTAGAAAGGAACGAAAGGTTAAACTCTAAAGGGGAGAGTGTTTACGAAGACAACCGAGGACTGTATCCGAGGAGAAAGGGTTAATAATAGAGAGAGTAAGAACTTACAAAGTTGAAGGTACGGATTTCCACGGTTTTCTGCTGGTAAAGAATGATTGTTGGTGTTTTGATGGGATTGATCCCTGATGAATTAAATGAAGGCGCAGGTTCCCGAAGCGTCATGACGTGCGAAAAGGCGGCCTCGAAATTATATTTGTCCCGCCTAAAATTTCGTGGAGTAATGAGGGCCGTTGGATGCCCATCTCACCGTTGAACATGAGGGACAAAGTGTAACTGACAGTATTAAATACGCACGTTGTTCAAAATAAAACCGCCAAATGGCATCTTCTGGGACGCGAAACGACTTCCACACGTGCCATCACTCACAAAGTATGTGGAGTAGGTTCTTGTCGGATCAAAACCCTATTTTTCTCCTCGGACGTTGAAAATTAGAGTTTTGAGGGGCTATTTTGGGGGCAAAAAGATCCTGATGAGAATGTGGGCCTTTTGGGCCGTGTTAAGGAAGGCCGACCTGCTCCTGGGTTTAGAATTTGTTAGTACTATGGGTCGGCCCATACGCCGAGGATCCGAGGATCCAGCCGAGGGTGAACTTACCCTCGGATGGACACCGAAGAACTCGGGATTTCGTAGTAAAGATTAGGGGATGACACGGTTAAGGCCAATGGTTAAAAGGGGTAAACCCTAGAATGCCCCAGAAGCACCGGTGTTGAAGAAATGTCAAAGATAAAGGCTGCCACCTCCACATTAAAGACCCTGCACCTAGCACCCTGGCCGCATTTATGGGGAAGTGACACCTGAACAGTGGAAGAGAAACTTCTGGTTACTATTCAAAGGCACTGAGAAAAGAAATATCTAAGCTAAGGGTGAGGTGAGGCAACACGTGTACAAAGTATTCAAAAGAATAGTATTTAAAGAGCAATCTAAGACAGAAAAGGGGATCCCCCCCCCTCTTTGTAACCTAAAGGAAAGAGAAAAAGAGAGAGAAATAATATAAGAACAGTTCTCGGCTTACGTCCGAGCAGATTGACTTATAGTATTCTTTGTTGTTTTTTAAGTGCTTATAATCTTTGGCTTGCCATTTAATTCTCAAACACTTCTAACCTGGGTTTCAAGCCCACACTCTACAAATTATATTGTTTAAGGCTCATTGGGCCTGAGCCAGTAACTGTTCTTGGGGCCAGGTGCAATTGTGCACTTACAGATATTATGCAAAAGAAAATTAGAAGTATTTTCGAATTGCTCTCTAATTTTTAAGGGATCCTTTTGCAGATTCAAGAATTTTAGAAGTATTGACAAGATTTGTGTCATATGAAGGTCATGAAATATAGAAATATTATTTATTTATTTTAATAATTGTAGAACTATAGTTTAATACAGAAAAATACTGACAAAGTTTAGTGGTATATACCACTAAACTTGGTCAGTATTTTACATATCATCCAATTTAAACAAAAAAATAATTTTATTAACTTTTTACATATAATTATAAAGTATAATTTAGTTATCAATAATGGGGTGTTTGGTAGATGAGTTTGAGTAATATTGTTTAAGTGTTTTTAATATACGCGTGAGTGAAAAAGTGTATGAAAATGTATGTAAGTATGTTTAAAATGCTCAAAAGTGTGTTTAAAATGGCCTACCAGACAGGCCCTAAGAATCCTACATATTGCATTGGAGCCATGCACATAATAATAATAATAATAATAATGCAATAAAATTTTTGCATAAGATTTCAACCTATGACATCCGCTCTTTTGATGATAACTTTTTATTATTAGTTTTTGGTGTAGGTAGGGATTAAACCTCAGATCTCTTATACAATTATCAAAGATTTTATCAGTTGAGCTAATTAGAACCCACTAATATAATAAAATTCAACTTTTACGTAATAAATTTATAAATAAGAAATGATACTTTATCTTGACAAAAAGTTGGAAATGATACTTAATATCTAAAAATAAATTTTTCTATCTTGGCATTCTAAATAAGCTTATAAATGCCTATGTCTCTTATATTCCGATTCTGTCCTCCTTTATTCTGCGGGTCCATTATTCCGATTCTCTCCTCTTTTATTCCGCGGGTCCATGGCCATCCCCACCCCACCCCCGGCGCATGATTGGAAATGATGACTAATGAGGATAAGGATGAAATATTTTGATAATCTTATCTCATATTTTCCGCAACTAATGTCAATCATAGCGTCATGAACATGTAAATGGGACACGTATATAAAACTTATTATTATTATTAATAGTTAAATTGATTATCTTGTTTAGATGAAAAATTATTACTAATTAATTACGTAGATTTTTTTTTATAGAAATTTTATGGACAAAATAAATTTGACAACATTTTTAATACTTGTTGATGTGATAGATTGATAGTGGTAAGTAAATGAGTGGTGTTAGTGGTAGACTTAGAAGAGAACTAGTAAAAGTTTGCTAACTCAACTCTTATTATTATTATTATTATTTTTAAGAAATGCAATATTCATAATATTTTTTACAAAAAATCATAGGTTTTAAGTTGCTTTTTGTTTTCTACTTGAAAATATCACTCTAATTATTTTTTTGCCATCAATAATAGGTTGTAACAACCTACTACTTAGCATTAGTTGTAAAAGTGTTGTGAAAAATATTGTGGACATTACATTTTTCTCTCATTTTTATTTGTTTTTCATTTGGTAAAAAATGTTATTTTAAATATTGAATTGGTATGTAATTTTTCTAATGTAAATGAATGGTCTAACTTTTCTAATGTACATTTGATAGATTAAGATATTGAATTGGTATGTAATTTTCTAATGTTCAATTTTAGATATTATGCAAAAGAAAATTCGAAGTATTTTCGAATTGCTCTCTAATTTTTAAGGGATCCTTTTGCAGATTCAAGAATTTTTGAAGTATTGACAAGATTTGTGTCATATGAAGGTCATGAAATATAGAAATATTATTAATTCTAAAAATTGTAGAATTATAATTTAATACAGAAAAATACTGATAAAGTTTAGCGGTAAATAATTTTACATATCATTCAATTTAAACAAACAATAAAAACAATATTATTCTTTCTCAAAAAAAAAAATAACTTTTTACTTTTTATTATATGGTATAATTTAGTAATCAATAATAATCCTACATATTGCATTAGAGCCATGCACATAATAAATATATTGTAAGTGCACAATTGCGCTTGGACCCAAAAACACACGTGGGCTCAGGCCCAATGAGCCTTAAACAATGAAATTTGTAGAGTGTGGGTTCGCAATCTAGTTTAGTGATATTTGGAACTTGATGAACATGCTAAAATATTACAGTATTTATAAATAATGGACAAATAGAGAAAAATGAACCTCCTCGGATGTAGACCGAGGACCCTTTGTATATTATTTCACTTTTTTTCTTATCAAGGTTACAGCTTCTAGTCCTTCTTAAGTTCTTTTCCCAAAAAAAGCCTGCTCTCTCTGCTACCCCCTTTTTTCCTTAAATACTTCATTTCCTTCTCCTTTTATCCACGTGTCACCCAAAAATTTCCTTCTACCACCTTCTTGAAATCTTTAAATACTAGCTAGAGGGCTGAACTCTACTGTTCAGGGGTCACTTCTCCATTAATGCGGCCAGGGAGGTAGGTGCAGGGTCTTTAATGTGGAGGCAGAAGCCTTTTCCTAAAATATTTCTCTTACACCGCCATGTCTAAAGGGTATTTGGATTCCCTCTGTAACCTACAGTCTTTCCAGAACTCTGCCCTGATCTTTCTAATGAATCTCCAAGCAATCATTGGTCTGTCCGAGGAGTGACTCTTCCTCGGATGAATCCTTAGGCCCCCGGCTTGTGAGCCAACTCAAAGCCCTAAAAGCCTTTAGTCAAGAACGAACTAGCGCCCATTGATAAAGCCCAAGGCCCAAATACCCACTTAGGTTCTTTCACTCCCCCCCCACACACACACACACACACACACACACACACACACACACATATATATATATATATATATAATGCAATAAATTCAACTTTTAGATAATACTTAATATATATCTTGGGATATACTTATCATAAAAAAAAAAAAAACTTTAAACGTTTATAAACTAGTATTTATAAATAAGAAAAATTTGTGCAACCCACAGGCCAATAACTAGTTTGCTTATAAATGCCTATGCCTCTTATATTCCGATTCTCTCCTCCTATATTCCGCGGGTCCATGGCCACCTCGTTCCATGACTCCATGAGCCCCATCCCCCATGACCATCCCCCATTGGTATTGATGTAACAATACATGATATAAATATATATGGAAATGATGACTAATGAGGATAAGGATGAAATATTTTGATAATCTTATCTCATAGTTTCCATACCACAACTAATGTCAATCCTTATAGCGTCATGAACATGTAAATGGGACACGTATATAAACTTTTATTATTATTATTAATAGTTAAAATTTCTTTTATTTATCTATTACATAAAAGTTAGAAAAGAAAATACTTTTTGTGCATATAAACTTTTATTTTTATTCTTAGAATCTTAGTTACATAATAAATCGAAGTCCTCTTTTTAATAGTTTTATATATATATAGAAAAAAGAAGTCATTTGATATATTTTTCCCGTTAAAAAAAAAAATAGTCATTTGATTTTGTTGAGGCTTTCACATTACACATCACTACTAATTTATTCTTAAATTTTAAACGTTATACTTTTAAAACCCAACAATTGGACCCATTATGGCGACTACTTGGCCCAAATCCGGGTGAAGAAGATGACCCAAATTGGACACCATCATTGAAAGCCGCCAAGCCCATCTTCGTTTCTGCAGTGCAATCTTATTTTGGGTATTGGTTATTTTTGGAATGCTTTTTCTAGTCCAAGTAGGAAATAAAAAAAACCTAGGTATAAATACAATTATTTATCACTATTTTCTGTTCCATACTTTGCTGCCATAAGACAAGACTTAAAAGAAAAGTCGGTTGCTTCTGGTTTTCATCTTTGTTAAGCCTGGTTCTATATTCAAAAGTAATAATTTTTTTGTTGTTATTTGCTTGCTAGTTCAGTTCAAGAAAGATTTTTGTATAGTTTTTTTTTCTTTTGGTTCTTTTTTCTTTGATGCTGTTTAGTGAATAGTAAGTTTTATTTGATAGTTTATAGGGTTCTTTGATATAATAAGGTCCTTTTGTTGCTCTTCAACATATATAATTTTTCAAATAGTTTGTTTTTCAACCTGCCTTTTTTGTTTATACTTTCTTTTGCTTTCTTTCCTTGCCCTCCAAGTCTTCTTAGTCTCTTACTTCTAACTTCTAATATAAATATACTTAGGATTGAGGACATATCATTGATATCAATGTATTTGTGTGTGGATTCACTTCAAGTGGTGGAAGCCTAAATTTATATAATTTGAATTGTGTAATGCAGGTTTTACAATTTTGGAGATGAACCTAGACAATATTTAAACAGTTTCAGTGTAAAACTCAAATGGGTCATCATCATCATCTTCTTCTTTTGTTGATTTTAATCTCATGCTCCACAAAGTGCATGTCATGGGGTTGGTTTTCCTCGTCTGAAGAGACTCAATTTGATGAGAAAGCTTTCGATACAACGGATAATTCTGGCCCTGCAAAATTCTCCATGGAAGTTTTTAATGATCAGAAGGGAGCCAGGCTAGTAGAAAGGGCCAGAATGAAATTGGCTGGTACAAACTCTTGCTGGCAAAATGCTTACCGGAATCTCTTTGCCAGATGCTCAGATATATTTGCCGGGGATGAGAAGCGGTCTAGATTTGCTTGGCATCTTAGTGATTGCTTTCAAAAGGAATCTGGCAGGCTGCCTTTTCCTCCTTGTGACCCAAAATCTGCCATGGCTAAATGCTTAAAGGGCTTAAACGAACATGCTCATAAGGTTTACCTTGAATTCTATCTTGAAACCAACTCCATCTGCCATCAGTTGCAGTTACGTATTATTTCTTCACATGATTTGAATAATCTCTTTTCCTTTTCTAAAGAACCTAAACATAGTTGCTTTTTTTTTTGGTTGTATTTTCAGGGCCCAAGCATTCAGGCAACAAACAGAGAGATTGGTAAATGAACTGAAAATTTCAGCCCTACTAGCTCAAGACAAATTAAAAATAATAGAAGGCAAAACAGAATCTCTATTGCAGAACTCAAGTGAAATTTATGATTCTTTGAATTCCATTGATACTTGAATTCAATTAGTAGCTCGAACAACTAAGAATGTAGGAGATCATATAGATGTTGTTCTCAAGCATTCAGAAGGTTTATATGAGCAATCAAAGAAGCTTGCAGCTTCTCAATCAGAGCTGCAAGAAGGACAAGTGGAAATGAGGAAAACTTTAGTGGATGGAATGTCAATGCTTAATGATTCTTACAGCAGTTTGGGCCAAGAAATAGATAATTTAAAAAATGAGGCCATAGAAATAGAGAAGGGGATAAATAAAGTTGGGGATGTAATGCTTATGAAGATGAAAAATCTGCAAATCAAAGCGGATGACATTCGGAATTTGACAGGGATTTCCTTAGATAAGCAACAAGAAGTTATAGATGGACAATCCACAGCTCTTGAGGGTCTTCAAAATTTAACTAAATTTCAATCTGAAGCACTAGAAGATAGCAGGTAAAATAGGAAACTAAATGATAAATTAAATTTAAAACAAGAATATCAATGAACAATTTTCTAATACTTATGAGTTACAGGAGTACTCTACAACAGTTTGCTGAATATGGCCACAGGCAACAGGAAGAGCTTCTTCAGGGGCAAGAGAAGCTTCAAAGAATTCATGACCACTTGATGGAAAATTCAAAGTCTATTTTGGCAGCTCAGGTTATCATTTTCTTCTGAGCCTTACTATCATATTTATATAGTGGTTGCTTTGATTAATGTTCATTATTTTGACATATGATATTTCCATCTCTGCATTTTAGGAATCTTTTGAATCAAAGCAAGCAAACATGTTTGTTGCTTTAGATAAGCTGTTTGCTTTGCACAATGCCATGCTGCTTGAATCGCGACTAATTAAAGCCTTCTTTGTGTACTGTCTATCAATCTTCATCATCTACATTTTCACTAGCACAAAGCAAACATACAAAGTCAGACCCTGGCTATATATCGGTATGTTCTATTAGTTTCCCACCCTTTTTTTAAAAAAAAAAAAAAAAATTTATTTGGAAACCAATATTACCATAACATTAATCAATTTTTATTTTTGCAGGGCTATTTGCTACTTTTGTCATAGAAGTTGCGATATTTCGGCTTGCAACAAATGATAATATCGAAAAAAGCACTTGGATAATAAATTTGGTCAGGTCACTCTTTGCGCTTCTTGCCTCAATTCAGATTATCCATGCCATATGCACATACAGGTATGTTGAAATGAAGAACAAAATAATATTTTGATAAG